>NC_082710.1:98301911-98606684 GCF_030144855.1 Hypanus sabinus
TGATCTAAATTATTCATATGATTTACAATAAAAATTGAATAAATAAATTCCGCGAAAGAGAAATGATGAGAAAGCATACATGGGTTCATGGGCCATTCAAAAATCTGATTAAAGAATAAAGAAACTTTCCTGAAACGCTGAGTGTGGGTCTCCAGGCTCCTCTCTGATGGTAGTAAAGCAAAAGGGCATATGATGGATGTTGCCTTCTTGAGATACTGTCTTTTGAAAATGTCCTCAGTGTCCTCAATGGTAGGAAGAGTGTTGTTCATGATGGAGCTGGATCAGTCCACAGACCTCTGTAGCCTCTTGACCCTGAGCATTGGAGCCTCTGTGTCAGTCAGAGCACAACCAGTCAGAATGCTCTCGGCAGTACGTGTGTACAAATTTACTCAGGTCTTTTGGGGAGATAGGTCCCATGTGGGCCTGGTGTCAGGGAATTGAAATGTGGGATAAGTATGGAGCTGAAGCTGGGGCCGGGAATGAGGTCACAGTGTGCTCCAGGACCCAGGCATTGGGGATGTGGGTAGGATGTCTGGAGTGCAGCTGTTGAAGAAGACATGAGATGGGCCTATTGTGTGGCTGAAACCAGGGATAGGTGAAGTGTGCTGGATGTCTGCCTTGCGCTAGATGTTAGGAATGAATGTGGGCGGGTCTGGGCCAGAGTTGAAGATCATGACTGGGGCTTGCTGGTCCTGAAGCTGGTATCTGGAGGGTGTGTGTGTGTGTGTGTGTGTGTGAGTGTGTGTGTGTGTGTGTGTGTGTGTGTGTGTGTGTGTGTGTGTGTGTGTGTGTGTGTGTGTGTGTGTGTGTGTGTGTGTGTGTGTGTGTGTGTGTGTGTGTGTGTGTGTGTGTGAGAGAGAGATTGTACCTATGAATAAATGAATGCTCCCTTGCCTGGTGTCACTTGGCTTTGTTTCTACCATAGTCACCCATACAGGAGGCATACAGGACAACCATACGGTTCCACAGTCACTGAGACCTTCAAGCTTCTCCTGCTAGTGTTTATAATGAATGTGATTTTGGCCCAAGACCTTACTTCAGGGGTTCTCAATCTGGAGTCCATGGACCATTTGCTTCATGCTATTGGTTTATGGCATTGAAATCTTTGGTTAAGGATTAATTCCTCTTCCATTCCATGTCCCTCATTGTACGTCATCCATTCAATCAAGAATTAATCTGCTTCTTCTTTAAATACATCCAATGATCTAGCCTTAACAGTCCCATGGAGTAGAGAATCACAGAGTTTTGCCAGATTCTACAGGAAGAAAGAGGAGACAAATCATAAGATCACTAGTTTAAAGGTGAGTGCAAAAGAATTAACCGTTGTCTTACCCTACAAATAAAGATGCTCTGGAACGCAGTGTTTCTAAAAACGGTGCTGCTAGTTACATTCAGAAGGAAAGCAGATAAACTCAAGAAAAGTGAAAATAATTGAAATATTTAGAGTTTTAGGGAATGGTGCAAAACAACAAAACAAAAAAAATCCAGTGAGCAGCAACTCTGTAGGCGAAAACACCTTGTTAATGAGAGAATTCAGAGGAGAATAGTCAAACTGGTTCAAGCTGACAGGAAGGTGACAGTAACTTAAATAACTAAGTTTTGCAACAGCATGCAGAAGACCATCTCTGAACACATAATATATTGAATCTTGAAATGGATGTTCTACTCCAGAAGACAACGGACATACACTCAATGGTCATTTTATTAGGTACATGAGGTTCCGAATAAAGCAGCCACTGAGTGTATGTCACATCAAGTTTTGGAGTTTGTTTTGGAAATATTTGTATCTGGAAATATTTCTCAGTAAACCTCTTACAGCTTTCTTTGCAATCATAAAAGAAATGGAAAGTCATTTTATATTTTTAAAAAATGTTTAAAATCTTTCTCTCTGTTAAATAATAATAATAATATAATTCACCGTAACAGCAATAGGTATTTAGAAATGGGGATAAACACTTACAAAACAACTTTGCCAAAATTGGGGTAAAACCACTTAATGAGACAAATGAGGCTTTGTCTGATTACGATCATCTGGAAGCCCCTTTAGTTGAAGAGGTGTTTAGGGTGCGATCACTGAAAGATCATCTTAACATCCAATTGAGTGGAAGTGCCTTTTTATGAATTGTTTTCCCATTAACCTTTATGGAAATAAATGGAACACCAAATGAACTGGATAGGTCTGGACCCTGTACACTGTCCAGACCTACTGTCTTGGTCCCTGCTGGTCTTTTTCTAGATACAGATAATTAACCTTCATCACACAAAGATTGCCCATCAAGGCAGACTTGCATCTCAACAGTGAGTAAACCTCAGACATCTAACCCTGACCACAATTACACTATACTTTTTCAAAATAATTGACGCTGAAATACGAAAATTGTAAGTTTCCGGTCTGTAGAACTTTAAATTTATACCTAGTAATCATGTTCTTAATTGTTATGGCAACTTTAAATATTGAACTGACTCAAACTAGCAGCCAGTCGGGGAGTGGGCTCATAGAAATTAAAATGCTCTTATCCTTCTATGTATGTCCTTTTGTATTAGAAATCACTTTGTTTCCTTCACTCAGTGACCATTGTTCATTGTGCTTAAGGTACTCATCAGTATATGGTGTTTGGTGTGCCCATTAATTAAATTATGATATATTAACTTTTTGGCAGCAAAATATGTTAGAACATATAGTACTGTGCAAAAGTCTTAGACATCCTAAATTTTTAATATAATTTCAGATGGTACGGCCTCCACAGAGCCCTGATCTTAGCATCAGCAAGGCTGTCTGGGATTACCTGGAGAGACAGAAGCGAGCCAATCCAAAGCCTGTAGAAGAAACGTGGCAAGCTTTCCAGGATGCTTGGAACAACCCACCAACTGATTTTGTTACAGAGCACCTAAGAGAAATGCTGCAGTTTTAAAGGCAAAGGTTGGTCACACCATTGATTTCCCTTAGATTTTACAGTTTACTGCTCTTTATAGCTTTTTTTTGATATTTAGAAACTTCTCATTTCATTATTCTGGAAAGCATCTTTTTCTTTATAGGTTTTTTTCCATATCACTAAGACGTTTGGACAGTACTGTATATGTACACTGAGAGGACATAGAACATACCTCATAGAACAATACAGCACAGCTACATGCACAGGCTCTTCAACTGTGATTTCTGTGCTTATGTTGATGTTAATTTCAACAAATGACAGCATCCCACATGTGGTCTACACCCCTTCGTTCCCTGCCAAAACATGTATTATGTACCTGTCTTAAAGGCCCTTTAAATGTTGTAATTATATCTGCTTCTGCCACCTCTCTCAGCAGCACATTCCAGGCACCTACTACTCTCTGTGAAAAGAAATGCCTTTTGAACGTCATTTAATCATCCCGCATTCCACCCTCACTTTTAAGCTATTTGACATCTCATGGGAAAGAGATCTATCCTATTTGTGCCTCTCACAAGTTGTCCTCAGCCTCTGATGCTTCAGAGAAAATAATACAAGTTTGTCCAACCTCTCCTTATAACTAATATTCTCGAATACAATGAACATCCTGGTGAACGTCTTTGTTATATTTTGTAACACCAAAACGTAAAATAATTGGAAGTCGAGAGATATGAGTCTTAGTAAACCTGAAGTATTCTGTAATCAACAATGATTTTGGTCCTAATCTATAATCTATATTTACTTTTATAGATTGGCAAAGCTCATTTCAGCTGGTTCAGCTGGAGCAGTTAAACTTCTAAGCCAACTGTATGGCTCTAAACTAAATGCACTCAGCAGAACTGGCATTCACTTCTCATCGTCTATTCCATTTGCTTTAAAATACTGCTAAATCTGCTCAGCATGTGATATCCAGTTACCAATGTAGCTGGCTGTTTCTGCTCTTTTTTATAATAATTATCACCTGGTACTGGTACTCACTGTTTAGGAAGCAGTGAATTTTTTCCATTTTCTACCAATTTTTAAACTCAAAATCTCTGACTGTTCCCAAAGGAGCTCATGCTGTACTGCTTTTCTCTTAAAACTCAATCGTTCTCACTGTGCCTTTTTAACTCGAACATCTTGTGCTTCAGCAGGTTGGTAATCATCTTGGGTTCATCTAAAACTACTTTATCACCACTGTTACATTTTGAAACTCTGAAATATAAAATTAATTGGAAGAAAAACAAAGGAGCTGAGAAATGAGAGTCTTAGTTCGTTTTTACTTTAAGCAAGGCATATGACATGGTTCCATCATGACGTATGCAATTCACTTGTTATTACTTAAATGAAATAGAATGCTTAATCAAACAGTATATTAAAAATTGCTCAAATCTTACTGAAATATTAAACACACATCAGTCCTCTGCATCTTTTCCTCAGCCTCCATTTTGTTTCTGCAAAATAGTATTCAGAATTGCATGTAATACGCAAAATCTGGTCTAACCAAAGATTTATAGAGCTTCATTGTGACTTCCCAGCTATTATACTGAACGCCCAGACTGATAAATGCAGGTTTTCCATGTGTCTTCTTTACCGCCTGATCAACTTGTGTTGCCATGTTTATGGAGTAGTGAGCCTGGACCGAAAATCTTCTGTACACCATTGCTTCTAAGGCTCCTTTAATTTATTATATAATTTCTTCTCGCATTTGACCCCCCCCCCCAATGCAACACATCAAGTTGCCTATATTAATCTCCATCTGCAATTTCTCTGCCACTATCTCTAACTGATCTGTGTCCTGCTGTATCTTTTGAGAACATTGCACACTAGCCACAACTGTATCTATTTTAGTGCCACCTACACTTCTACTAATTGGACCTCATTTCATCCGAATCATTAATGTGTCTTACAAACAGCAGAGCTCCCAGCACCAATACCTATGGAACATCACTTGTAGCAGACCTTCAATCAGAATGACATTGCTCTACCACTACCTTCTGATTTCTATGGCCAAGACAATTTTCAATCCAATATTCCTTGCTTCTCTGGATCCCATGTGCATTAATTTTCTAGATCTGCCCAAGATGAGTGATTTATTGAATGTTTTACTAAAGTGTACGTGACTTCTTTCATTGTCCTCCCCAATCATCTTCATCACTTTCTCAAAAGCTCCATCAGTTTGGTAAACCATGATCTGCCCTGCAGGAAGTAATGCTGATTATTCCTAATACGTCCATGCTTTTCCAAAAACAGTATATTCAATCCCTAAGAATCTTCTTTAATAATTTCTCTACCACTGGGGTAAGGTTTAGCAGCCTATAATTTCTTGTTATATAACAAGAAAAATTAGAGTGCATTTATTTGCTCCAAGGAACAAATAAACACACCAGAGCTACATGATGTTAAATGTTAGTATCTTATTGAAAGAATAGAGACAGCTGACTGAAGAGATTACAAGATATATTTTGGAACAATCCAAAACAAACCAGACATATGAAAGTAAAGTTGATGTTATATTTCATTGACGTCAAGTGGAAAAAGTTGTGTTATGCCATAAAAATCATAACTAAAACACTATAGCATTTATCTGATACACAATTCATTCATTACATGCTGTTTGTTATGACGTGAGTGGTCATGGTCTTGACCATGATTGTTCAAGGCAAAGTTTTCTACAGAAGTGCTTTGCCATTGCCTTCTTCTGGGCAGTGTCTTTACAAGACAGCAGCCGTTATCAATACTCTTCAGAGATTGCCAGCCTGGCATCAGTAGTCACATAACCAAGACTTGTGATATGTACTAACTGCTCATTCAGCCATCTACTACCTGCTCCCATGGATTTATATGACCCTGACCGGGGGGGGGGGGGGGCTAAGCAGGTGCTACACCTTGTCCAAGGTTGACCCACAGCCAGCAGAGGAAAGGAGTGCCTTACACCTCCTTTGGGAGAGACATATCTCCACCCCACCACCCAATTCATTATTACTCAGTCAACAATGAAGAGTTGATCACTATCTGTTCTTACCTTGCAAGTCTCGGGAGAATCCTTTGTAACTTTCTTAACGGAATCAAGGAAGCAGTTTTGCAGATGTTTTGGATAACTAATCAGAGAACTGATTTGCAGAATTTGCAGCTTGTAGGATAAAGGATGAGATAAATCACTGGCAGAACTAACTGAGGGAAATGGTATACAGATATTCAAACATTACGAAGACTAAAGACATTGAATCCCCAACAGCAATACCAGAGGTGAAGGCAAAAATCTGACAATGCAGAAAAGGAGCTTTGATGGTGTAGATTTTGTAAGTGATAACAGAAGCAGCTGAAAAAGAAATGTCCCACCTGTGGAGGAATAGCAGGCATGATATGAATTGGTAAAACCATTTCTAAAAACAGCACGCAATGAAAAAGATTGAGCTAGATAAGGAAAAGTTATCTTTTGTAGCTCCAGAACCTAATCAAAAGAACAACACAAGAGCCTGGGATAACTTGTTTACTTAGTTTCTCTTTAGACTGGTGCTCACTTAATGGGATAATGGCATATGCCATTCACATAACCCATAATGAATTATGTAAACAAAAAATGCTTAATCAAACAAATATATTTACAATATTACTGAAATATTAAATAAGCTACACTCCTCCCTGCTTAGCTATAAACTCCAACCCAATATGGAATGCATCTCAACAGTAAACACAATATACTATATAATGCATTTACTATATAGACATCAAAACATCAAAAGTCCTTGTTTGATGAGTCCTCAATCTGTCTCAGCTGTTTGTCCTGCATACTTCTTCTGAGGTTGGTTTGAGGAGATGCAAGTGTCACCAGAAAGCAAGGGGTGGCCCAGGAGCAGCAGAGCTGGTGTGTGCAAAGAGGAATTTGATGAGCTTCTGATTCAGTGTTAGTGCAGTTTATACTGCTGACAATGCTAGCAGTGCTTTCTTTAGACTCTGGGTAATCATTTCCAACAAGCCATTTGTAGCTGATGGTATAGTACAGTTGTAATATGTCTTATTCCATTACTTTTCAGGAATGACTGAAACTGTTGCAGATTGAACTGTGGTTCATTGTCATTGACTAAGTATTCTGGAACACCAGTCCTTGAGAAGAGGCTTCCCCGCACATCAGCAATGTGTCAGACTTTAGTGGAGGCTATTGGGAACACTTCTAGCTCACTGGCTACTTATTCAAAGATGGTACAAGGAACCAGATGGGGCTTATAAAATTTGGGTGTGGCATTTTCAATTAACACCATTTTACCTTAAAACATTTGAGTTTTCCACAGTCGTCCTTGAACATTGCTGTGTCATCATGTACAAACCGTTTGTAGTGCCTTTCTTAATTTGCTTTCAGTTGACTCTATTGCAGGGGTTGCAGCATGCAAATAGTGGATGCATCCCCAGCCAAGTTGTAGTTGCTTCAGCCAATCATGACCCCATAATGCTGGCCCTCCTCTTTTCACCACATACAAACCCAAAGTGGCTTGTTGGCGGTTGCTTATCACTGTTACAAATGTCATTCCCACAGAAGTTATCTTTTTTCCAGTACAGTATAAGTTCTTAGTTGGATATTTGTAGGCTTCAGTTTAGTATCTTTGAAGTGCTGTTCAAACTCATTCTGTGGAATGACTGAAATAGTTGAGCCAATTGCATTTTAATTTGTCACAACCACGGATTCGGCAGCACAGCAGATTCAGCAATTGTGGTCATGAATATGGACATGTCAGCTAATTATTATTTCATTGTGATAGTAATTAACTCCATTCATTCTGTCGTAAGGTTTGTCAAGACTTGAAACCAGGACATAGCAACAATTTGCTGCCTGCATTCTGCCTTGCCTGAGAAATTGGACTGTTGAATCAACGGACTCTGAAGACTAGTGGAATTTATTTAATTCTTAGTTGTTCTTTTCAGCCGCAGCATAGGCTTAGTTTTCCATTTGAGAGTTTTAGTTAATGGTCAAGTTTGGCCAAGAATTTATTGTTTTCTTTCCCTTTAACACTGTTCGCATTAAAGTCTGTGATCTATCGACCTGCTTCAGTGTCTTTCACTCCACATTTGGGCCATGTCTGCACCAGGTGACAGAATTAATTTGCCAGTCACTTCTGGTGTAAGCCATATTACTTGTCTCATTAGTTTTCACATTGTAAATCCCAGTCCTGTGTCACTCTCATCCTTATCTGATTTTTCATCCAGCATGCAGATCAGTTTTGATTTGAAACTGCAACTTGATTTTTTGTCTTTTTTTCTTCCCTGTATTATATTTGTCAGTCTGATATGCTCTTTGTATGTGTCCTACATTATTGCATTTTCTGACGGTTTCACCTTTAAACCTGTGTTGGTCTGGTGTTCGTGAGCTCCTGACACAGTGGTAACACAATTTGTTCAGCCAGGTAGTATTCTGTCATTGCAATTTTGTTCATGCAAACTTTCAGTCTCTCCATTATGTCTCTGGCTGCTCTTTCTATTGGTACAGAAATTTCAACTACTGTTTTAAATGTGACGTGCCTCAGTTAGGAGGTGTTTTTGAATGCTTTCTTATAATATTTCTAAGCTCCATGTACCTAACTAAGAGTCTCTTAAAAGACCCTATTGTATTTGACTCTATCACCTTCACTGGCAGTGCATTCCAAGCACCCACCACTCTCTGTTTGAAAAACTTACCCCTGACATCCCCCGTTACCTACTGCCAAACATTTTAAAACTATGCCCACTCGTGTTAGCCATTTCAACTGTGTGAAAAAAGTCTCTGGCTAGCCACATGATCAATACTTCTCATAATCTTATACACCTATGTGTATATTATTGGAACCATGAATTGTAAATATAGCATAAGACCAGGAGGAGCAGAATTAGGCCATTTGGCTTATTGAGCTTCCTTTGCCATTTCATCACGGCTGGTCAATTTTCCTCCACACTCCCAATTTCCTGCCTTATCCCCATATCCGTTCATGCTTTGACTAATTAAGAATCTATCAACCTCTGCCTTAAATATACCCAATGACTTGGCCTCCACAGCTGCCTATGACAACTTACAATTCAGGTCAGTAGCAAGAGTAGGCAGTTCTTTGCTGGTAGAAAACACTGACCATCTTTTCAAAAGTCTGCATTACTTTCTCTGGCAAAAATTCCAGCTTACGACAGGAAAATGAGGAAGGCTAAATCTATGCATATGAACAGATAATTGTTAATTAATGTGTAAAAATAAAAGGCAATACTTTCACTTATGTGACAGGAATATGGCTTTGTTTTATTTATAGCCTGGATAAATCTCACTTTAAGATTTATTGACCTCTTGTAGGAATTTTAAAAAATGATCACGTTTTTAAATGCTGTTCCTCTTTAACTTAGATTAGATATTATTAAAGTTTATTGATTAATTAAAAATCAGTTTCACTTTAACGTAAATAATGATTTAGGTTGTGAGTCCTTAACCTTAACTCGAATAAATTATTTTCATTTCCCTACTCAGTTGCACCTTCATCAATTTTTCAACGGGAGCTGCTCAGTCGGTGTGAATTAGAGTGATTAATGTTTTGTAATTGAGAATAATGAATGGAGTTCAGGAGATGGACTATATACAGTGCTTTAGAAACAATGACGATTTCTGTCCATATCAAGATAAATTTAACCTCTCTCAACTCATTTTCTGGTAGATGAGGAAGACAATTTTGTAATTAGATATCATGTCTCAAAGCAGGTGTGTGAAAATGCAAAACTCACATTTTTAGAGTGGTGAGTAATTTCCAAGGATAGGACACCCAAAGTTGGGTAATACATATATATCAAGAACATCCTTATCCGATTACTGTGTGCTCAGCAAAAATAAACATAAAGAAGGCAACATTCCAAACAGATTTGCTACCTCTTCACATTAAAGCTCCATTATCAACATAGTACAATGGCTCAGAAGGTTAAACATGCAAAATTTCAGGACAAGGATTCTGACCTGAAGCATTTTATTGATGCATAGTGGAGGAGGTGAGGCCTGGAGCAGACTGGTTATGATCAAATTGAATGGCAGCCTGCACAGGCTTGAGAGACTGAGTGGCCTGTTTTTGCTCCTAGTTTCTTGCATTACTCGGGGTGGAGGAGTAACACTCTATATTCTTTCTGGGTAGCCTCCAACGTGATGGCATGAATATTGATTTCTCTTCTCCGTTAAAAAAATTCCCCCACCTTCCTCTATTCCCCACTCTCACCTTTTACATCTTTTCACCTGCCTATTCCTTCCCCTTGGGTTCCCTCCTCCTTCTCTTTCTCCTTTTGTCCACTCTTCCCTCCTATTCGATTCCTTCAGCCTTTCCCACCAAACTGGCTTTACCTGTTATCTTGCAGCTCACCTCCTTCTCCTCCCCCCACCTTTTTATTCCGGCACCTTCCCCTTTCCTTCTCAGCCTTGGCCCAAAACGTCATCTGCTATTTATTTCCATAGATGCTGCCTGACCAGCTGAGTTCCTCCAGGTGTGTGTGTGTGTGTGTGTGTGTGTGTGTGTGTGTGTGTGTGTGTGTGTGTGTGTGTGTGTGTGTGTGTGTGTGTGTGTGTGTGTGTGTGTGTGTGTGAGTGTGTGTGTGTTTTGATTTGGGTGTCCAGCATCTACCAACTTTCATTTGTTTATTCTTGCATTACAGCTTGATTAATTAAACATTACTTCCATTTTCTCCTTTTTGTTTCACGTTTCCAGAATCTGTAGTTTTCCCTTTGATTCCAGAGTGCAATCAGATGTTCATGTTGATATAGTACTCGTATTGCTATATCAGAGGAGCATTCTCTCTGAGGATAGCGACATTGACAAAGACATCCAGAGCCGCATTAAACAGGTATCAGCTGCCTTTGGGAGACTTCGGCATAGAGTCTTTCAGAACAGGAGCCTTTGTCCCTCCACAAAGGTTGCTGTCTTCAGTCTGTGTCACCACCCTCCTTTATAGCTGTGAAGCTTGGGTAACCTACAGCAGTCATATCAAGTCCTTGGAGAGCTTCCACGTAAGCTGCCTTCAGATATTCTGGGAGTTACTGGGCGTGAGCGGGTGCCTCACACTGAAATACTTGTAAAGACCAACTGCAGAAGTATTGAGGCCATGATCACCCAGCATCAGCTGCAGTGGCTGGGGCACGTGATAAGGATGCCCCCATGTTGGCTACCCCGCAGAGTGTTATATGGCCAGCTACATCATGGTTGACGCTCAGCTGGAGGGCCGAAGAAGTGCTATAAGGATCGGATGAAGAATGCTTTAAGGAAGTGCAAGATAAGACCCGAGGACCTGGAGGATGTTGCTGCTGACCACTTGACAGCAGCTGTGTAGGGATGGGGTTTGTATTCTGGAGATGGAAAGAACAACCAGAAGACAGCAGAAGAGAGCCAGGAGAAATGCAGCCATGGTTGCCATCACTACCACCACTGCCACATATACATGTCCCACCTGCAGTAGAACTTGTGGGTCCAGGATAGGACTGTATAGTCATCAAAGATCTCACCGTTAAAGGAGTGGACATCATCATTGGATTTTGATGGACAACTGAAGAAGATTGCATATCAGTGAGCTTTAATATAAGAAAGGGAAACAGCAAACTGAGGCAGTCTTTTGCCTTTCAAAACAAAAGTTCAAAGTTCAAAATAGTTTTATTATCTAAGTATATATATGTCACCAGATATACTCTGAGATTCATTTTCTTGAGGGCACTCACAGTAGTTACAAAGAAGCACAATAGAAACAATGAAAAACCACACAAGGCAAAGACTTGACAAATAACCAAAGTGCAAAAGACAACAAACTTTGCAAAAAAAATACAAATTAGGCAACCAATGGCAGCTAAATGTCCTCTCGGTTTGTGTCAATAAAAACAGTTTATGTTAATGACTTCGATGACAGAATTGATGGCTTTGCGGCCAAGTTTGCGGAATGTGCAAAGATAGGTGGAGGCACTGATAGTGTTGAGAAAGCAGAGAGGAATTAGACGGATTACAAGAATGCACCAAGATGTGGCAAATGGGATATAGTGTACAAAAGGGTATGATCATGCACTGTGATGGAAGGAATAGAAGCACAGACTATGTTCTAAATGGGGAGAAAATTCAAAAATCTGAGATGCAAAGGGACTTGGGAGTCCTCGTGCAGGATTATTTGTGGGCTGCATCAGTGGTGAGGAAGGCAAATGCCACACTAGTATCATTTTGAGAGGACTCAAATATAAAAACAAGGATGTAATGCTAAGGCTTTATAAGGCCTCACGTGGAGAATTGTGAGCAGTTCTGGGCCCCTTATTTCAGAAAGGATGTGTTGACATTGGAGAGGATTCAGAGGAGGTTCATAAAAATGATTCTGGGAATGAAAAGCTTATCATATAAGGAGCAATTGATGGCTCTGTGCCTTTAGTCTCTGGAATTTACAAATAGAAGAATGAGGGCGATCTGATTGAAAGCTATTGACTGATGAACAGCCTAAACAGAATGGATGTGTCGAGGATGTTTCCTATGGACCAGAGGGCACAGACTCAGAACAAAGGGGTGTCCATTTAGAATGGAGATGAGGAGGGATTTCTTTAGCCAGAGTATTGTGAAACTGTGGAACTCACAAGTGGCTGTGGAGTCCCGGCCACTGGGTGAATTTAAGGTGCAGATTGATAGGTTCTTGATTAGCCGGGGCATGAAGGGTTACAGGGAGAATGCAGGAAAATGGGCCAAGAGGAAAATGGATCAACCATGATAAAATTGTGAGGAGACTGAATGGACCGAATGGCGTAACTCTGCTCCTATATCTTATGGTGTTAATGAAGTTTATTGTTTGAGGGAAATAACTTAATTTGTAAACGGCCAACTCCATAATAAAAAAAGCTTTGCACGTAGTTCTAGTTTTTTTTCTTCATTATGCATCTTGTTTTCCATTTTAATGTATTCATTTATATTCCAATAATTTTGATTTTTGTTTCACCCTTGCTTCTGCAGTGTAATCTTATATTTTCAAGAATATTCACCATCAGAGTATTCCGAACTTTAGGTTAATACTTGATGGTTAGAATAAAGCATGCAGAACAAAACAGAGTGTTCTCAATTGTCCCAGCAAAATTGAAACAAAGATTAAAGGATATTTTTCAGAATTCATTTGGAAAATCTTGTAAGCATCATCTTAAGCTTACCTGTGAATCTGTCTTATAATATATTGATGCAAAACTTGAGGGCAGATTTTGACAATGGGTATGGAAATAATGTTTTGATGCCTCATTAAGGCTCCATTTGAAATCAAATGTAAAGGTATTCCGCACATTGCATTTTGAGCCAAAAAATGAACAAATATTTAATATCTTCAAACTTGTGTCCTTTGCAGAGAATGTTGAAGAAAATTTTACAAGAGAAGGGAAATGTTAAAGACTCTCAGCTGCATCATACCTTTCATCTGCATCGATTGATCTGTGCTCTAAGAAGATGGGTAAGAGACTGAATCTGCATGAACTTGAAGGGCAAATCAGTTTTGGTTTGCCTGAGTAGAGCATCAAAGTAGGGCTGGTTTATAGGATCAGAGTACATTTAAATTGGAGAATAATACATTTTAAAAATACATTGATGAAAAACTGAAAGGTAAAAATGCTTGGAGCAGGTAAGATTGTTGAAGAGAATCTTTTGACTTTATTGATGATACTTCAGGGGAGTATAACAACAGATTTAATAACTCACATTTGCAATGCAGATTTTGAACTAGTCTAAATGACACATTGGGCTGCAGTTCCATGTTGAACGTTCAGTTGCTTATTACCGTTTTGTGTCCCTCCACACCCTAAACATTTGTGTCAGATATGTTGGGACTCGGTGTAATGTGAAGGGATAATTTACTTGTTAGTCGAAAGCCATTTCTACCATGCCAGTTATCGACTGGCTTGTTTGAAGGATGCAGCAGCTCTTTCCCATTAATTGCCTTCTCTGCTTGGCACCGGTGTTCAGTTTCTGGCACTTCAGGGGTTTTCCTTTGTCTCAGGCCTCATCTTCACACCTAGGTTGTGACCAGTGCTGAAGAACTGTTGGGAAAGTATGCTGCAGTTATACAAGAGCCCACGTGCACACTTAGCTAAGTATCTGTGTTGAATGTTTAGTTTTGTAGCTTGTGTAACTTAAGGTAGCTTAGATCTTTGGTTGAATGCTTTACCGTTTGCCTGTAAATAAATGATTACTGTGCTTATTTGCAATCAGCATCGTCCGTCTCACTTACCAAGCCCATGAATCTGCTTCCATGTAAAAATCAACAAGTCACAACCTTGCTGGAAGATCTTAGCTCACAATTTTCTCCTTGATGAAACCGGTGGGGCATTATCTTGCTGCAATTTGGCAGGGAAGCCTACCCATTGAATGCATATTATTTTATCCGAAAACAGTTGAGTGGAATGTGAGGGAGAAGGTATATTGTCATTTTTATTCTTTCTCATTCATTTATCTTTTGGGAGTCAGGCATTGCTGTCTAGGCTAACATTTATTATCCATTCCTAATTGCCCTTGAGGAGGTGATAACATTAAACTGCTGTAGTCCTTCTGGTGGAGAATCAGAATCAGGTTTATTATTACTGACATGTGTCATGAAATTTATTGTTTTGTGGAAGCAGCACAGCACAAATTCCCCTCACGGTGTTGTAGAGCACAATCCATGAATTATATGGTGAAGACATATGATTTTTTAAATATATTTTCAAAAATAGCTCCAATGCTGTACTCAAGTTTGTTGACAACACCACAGTTAATGGTCGAATCAAAGGTGGTGCTGAATAGGCATACAGGAGAGAGATTGAAAAGCTGGATGTCATAACAATAATCAATGTCAGCAAGACCAAGGCACTGGTAACTTGAGTATCCCGCAAGATTCGCCACATATTCTAGTGCCAACAGAGCACACCGACGATGTTCAGCAGAACAACACAAGCGGCAGCAACAAGATTACAACAGCAAAACAAACCCTTTTCCCTCTTACCCACCCAAACATATTAGCAGCCTACCAGCCCCAGGACAAGTTGCCTCCAGCCCTTCAGTACTTGCCCACGAACTCTCAGATTCACAGATATCAGGCCTTCAACCTTTAGACCCTGGCTCAGACTCGCAGATTGGCAGGCATCAGGCTCCTGGTCTCCACACAAGCTGACCCAAGGGTTCTGAACTTCGGGTCTCCACCTCCAGACTCGCTGTGTTCTGGACTTCAGCTTTACCAACCTCTGGAGATCGACCCTTGGACTCACCAGTCATGGGTTGGCCTCTGTGCCTCAGCCCCGGGACGCAACAATCATGAGTTTGAACTTTTCAGCCCAAACTTCTGGACTTATATGAACCTTTGACCTTGCTGGCATGGGGAGAGAGGTCATCAGCTCCCATGACTCTCAGCCATTTGGAACTTGGACCAGGAACTCACCGACCTTGGGGTCACTGGTCTCCATCCTTAGCGCCTAGTGATCTGACCTCTGGGATCACAGGTCTCTGAACCTTGGCCTTGGCCCCAAGACTTGCCGAACATGGGTATGACCTTTGGGCCCCCACTTTCACACTCACATGGAGTTCTGAGATGTAGGATCACTGATCTGGAAGTGGGGGCGGTTGGGGAGGGTTGTGACATGACACACTTATGTATTCACCCTGTTATGGCCGACCACATCATTGGAGCAATATGTTGACCAGTTCTGCAGACTGTACTCCAAGTGCAGTCTAATGAACATTTTTATAGCTATTAACATGTCAACCAGTGCTTGATGGTCAGTGTGGAAGTTGGTGGGCTGAACGGTCTTTTTCAGTGAGGTATCACTAATGACTCTGACACAGTAGCAGTACCTTCATCAGAATGAATGCAGTCATTAAAGAACTGACCCTATCACTATGTTCTCAAGAGCAATTAGAGATAGGTCATACACGCTGACCTTTCTAGCAATGCACTTTTGTTAGAACTGCATTAAAAAACTATTGCAATTCTGTTAGAGATGGGAAACAATGGATGCCTGCCATGCCTGTTTGAAATGAAGATCGTGATACATAGTTGTTAACAGCCACCATCTACCAGCCTCTCACTCACTGCTGCATGTGACGTTCTCTCTCCCTCTCCCTCTCATCCACTTCTCTCAGAGAAATATCCCTGCATTTGAATGGTCTCTCCCTCTCGCTCAATGCTGCAGCAGGATGGTGCAAGAATCCTGGGTCTTGGGCAAGGTTTAATCGACGTGGTTAGTGAATGGGACTCTATGGTTCACGTTGTGATGTGTTTCTGGTTTCTGATCAGTCCCTTCTCATTGCTATTTTGTGAGATTTTGATCAAAGCAGTCTAACTCTGTGGATTGAAATTAACAAAAGACATGGAGAAAGACCGAAGAGAACTGAATATGCCTGGACTGGTTCGCTGGTTTGGTGTTTTATATTATGTGATTTTTGCTTGTTTTTTATTGCTATTTGCACAATTTTTTTTGTGCATGGGGGGGGGGGAGAGGTTGATGGTTTTCTTTCAATGGGTTCCATGGTTTCTTTTTTTGTTTTGTGGCTGTCTGTGAGAAGATGAATCTCAGGGTTGTATACTGCATACATACATACTTTGATAATAAAGGTACTTAGAATCTTTGAATCTTCAATCTTCAATCATTGAATTTTGAATCTTGAACAGTCTAGCATCATGAAAAGGATAATGATCAAAAGCCCACCATCATGAAACTACAGGAGCTCAATGAGCCAAATGGTCTCTCCTCAAGCTTCAACTATTCTATGTTTCTGTGACAACCCTAATTTAGGCAGATAAAGAATACAAACTATGATGAATATTCACATCAGCGCTCTGGCAACATTAATATGGTTGAAAGGTAAGTGTTAAGCTGCCAGTTGTATTATTTAATCTTAGAATCATCTTTACTTTGTGCCTTTTTCTGGTCTCTGCATAATATGTAAACAAATACAAATTTTCCTGGATTAGTTTGTTCATTATTTTATATAAAGACAAAGTGCAATTAACTTTTCTATAACTGCTAGAACAAAGATCACAGTATTTATCATTTTTCACAATTGTCAATTGATTAAAACTACTTTGATATACTCTTCAAGTATTTTTTAAAGGGTAAGTCAAGAAATTCAAATTAATTATCAATAATATTCATTTTGTGACTGATGACCATTTCTCTAATCTGATATTTGTCATTGGTGAAGATTGAAATAGATTTAGCTGACTTTTGGATAATTTTATTTCTGACTTAATATTATGAAATTATTCCAAAATGAAATTCATGAATCAATGCTCACTTAACAACAAACAAACAAAAATGTATTGATATCCTCTCTGCTTCAAATTATAAATTCATTGTTGTGGATGTGTCTTTTTTTTTGAACATCTGTAACGTGGCAAGAACATGCATAGAAGAAACCAAGGCTTAATGAGTTTTTCTCTGCTGATGCAAATTCATTTGCCTGCTGCTGTCAGATTTAATAACTGCTCCAACCTATTTCTTCTGATGTAAGCATGCCTCATTGTTAAAGCAGAGACATTGAAGAAGTAGATCTTAAAATCCAAAATAATGCTGTTACTTTTCTTGTTTTAGCATCCTTAACCGAGGCCCTCTGCAGGCTCCCCATCTCCATGCAGCTGATGAATCCAAAGAAACAGCAGATTGACATAGGTGGCATTGCAGGAGTTGCCAGTCAGCATTAAATTCACCATAGGGCCACCTCAGGGCTTCCAGCGCTGGATTTTCCCTCTGGGGTTATTCCTGAAGTCTCACCCATGAGTGGCAGGGCAGTGGAGATTTGACATCAGAATTTTTCTTCTCCTGGATGTTCAAGGCTACCGAGCTTGATCTGCCTGGAGCAACTAATTTTAAGGAGCCAGTAGCCCACCTTTGCTCCTCCTCCTGTCAGTAGAAATGGTTCTGCCAGGCCTAGTAGCTAAACCACAGATGAAGGCCAGGAGCTGGACTTGTTTGTCAGAGGTTGTTGGAGATTGATGTCATCAGGAGTGTGAGGAAGCTGGAGTAAGGCAGTGGAAATTTATAGCGAATACCCCTCACCCCCTTCTGGCTATGATAACCTAAATTAACTATACTTAATATCAGAGTTTTTTTAACGATCTCAACGTTATCAACATACAACTTGCATTAGAAACACCAAAAAGTTGTCAAGGTATTTAAAACTATTATCACAAAATGTTTTACATCAAGCTACATAACGAGTAACATGATGGATGACAGCTTAGTCAGAAGTAGCTTTTAGTTAGCATGTTAATGGAGAAAAGGTGGGCATAAAGACAATGATTTAGTGAGAAATCCCAGAGTTTAGCACCTTGGTGAAGTGATTAATAACAGAGCAATTACAAGGACTGCGATGATCAAAAGAGTCACTGGGAAAAAAATACTGAGAGGTTTTGAAGAACTAATTAGCAAAGATGGGTGAATGGGATGAGACTTCTTCCAGGCAGAGAAGGAAAAGCTAAATATCTCCTTAGTAGGAACCCTGCTAATGGACTCAGAACTGTTACCTTGGGAAGGAAATCGCCAACCTTTGATCCTTCCGACAAGTGAGAACAGATAGGTCAAGTCTGTAGACATTTGTTAAATTCATTTGCAGAACCTGGGTGTTGCTGATAAGATCTTTTGCCCATTGTTAATTTATTTTGAGAAGCTGATCCTGTGCCCCATCTATTTGAACCATTTAGAATGATGAAGGTACTCTCATAGTGCTATTCGATAATAATCCAGTATGTCAAAGTGTATGCAGTCTGGTGGGGAACTTGCAAGTGGTGCACTTAACCAGGTATCGGTTGCCCTTACCCATCTAAATGGTAGCAGTTTTCCGATTTAGAGGGTGCAGTTAATGAAATTTGGTGAATGGTTGCAAAGCAGCGTATATATGGTAGATGCATTGCAGAACAAGTACAAAAATGTAGAAAGTCAATACTTATCTATTATTGTCTGTGGTTAAGAAACTCTTTAGTGGACCACATTGTCTTTCTCTTTTTCATAAAGGAGTTTCTCCTAAGAGCCGATCAGTAACCACAGTTGGCTCCTAGATGCATGGGTTGTGCTTTTCAGGAGATTTGTCCTGGGCACCCAAAAATATACATGATCAATGATATTAAACCATATGAAGAATTGTAAAATCCCTTCAATTGATTTGAGTACTCAAGGCTAGTGAATGGTGCATGCCACACACACTGAAGTATGCTTTAGAACTGGAAGGTGTGAGCATTTACAAATAGGATGAATGAATGGGCAATGGAATTAAATGTGGGAAAATCTGAAGACATACGTTGATAAAAGGAACCAAAGGACATACAGTACTTACACTGGAATTGAAAGAGATTACAAATAAGTGAAGTACAGAGGGATCGAAGTGTTCTTGTGCATGAATCAGGGAGTTGGAGTTTAGAAAAAGTGAAGAGAGTTGGTGAGGCTCAGTTTTTCACTCCTCAAGAATAGATAGATATAGTAGGATTGGTGGCAGTACAAAATAAATTCACTCAGATAATCTCTAAAATGAGTTTATCCTATCATAAGGGAATGCAGGTGAATTTGCCTGTATTCTTTGAAGTTTTGGAACAATGAAGGATGATCTTATTGAAACACATAAGATTTTTAAAGGGACACGACAGGGTAGATGTGAAAATATTTCTGTAAGTGTAGAAGTCTCAAATGAGAGGCATAGTTACATTGAGAACCCATGATCATCATCATCATTATGTGCCATGTTGTATGACGTGGGCAATCACGATCTTTCCATGACCATATTGCTCTTGGCAATTTTTTCTACAAAAGTAATTTGCCATTGTTGTCTTCTGGGCAGTGTCTTTACAAGATGGATGACTCCAGCTGTTATTGATACTCTATAGAGACCAGTACATGATATGTACCAGCTGCTCATATGACCATCCACCATTTGCTCATATGATTTCTAGTGAACCTGATCGGGGGGTGGGGGTTGCAGCTAAGCAGTTGCTACACCTTGCCCAAGGGTGACCTGCAGGCTAGCAGAGGGATGGAGTCTCTTACACCTCCTTTGGTAGAGATGTATCTCCACTCTACCACCTAATATAGAGGCGTAATCATTTAAAACTGCAATTTAAGAAAGTTCCTCTCACTAAAGGTGCTGAATTTATGGATTTCCCTACCTTGAAAGGTTGTGATGGATGGATCACTGGAGATATTTAAATTGGCAGAAGATAATCTTTGTAAAGGTTGGGATATATGAACGATGGGAACTCCCACAGAAGAAGAATTGAGGCCCAGTGCAGATGAAAAATGATCATATACAATCAAGGTGCATGCATGATTGCCCAGGGGCCATCTCCTATTTTCTCTGTTCTTGTACATGTGTTTATTATCTGTTATACACGTAAAATCTGAAGCCAATAAAGTGGGGTGTATGACTTGGAGTTCATTGATCAATTTGTTTTAACGGATTGTAAATTTGTCACCTAAAATTTTCGTGGGAATCAAGAACTGTCAGCTTCTACAATAGATGGGTGATCAGCATTAGTACTGGTATTGGTTTATTATTGTCACACATATCAAGATACAGTGCAAAACTTGCCTTGCATACTGTTCATACCGATCAAATCATTTCACCGTGCATTGAGCTAGAATAAGCAGAAAGAAAAATAGCAATACAGAATAAAGAGTAAAAGCTATTAAAAAAGGTGCAGTGCAGGTAAACGATAAAGTACAATCGATAACAGGGTAGGTTGTGAGAGCAAGTCTCCATCCGTTTGGACAAGAGGTCCGTTCAACTATATGATAGCAGTGGGATAGAAGCTGTCCTTTAATTTGCTCAAAGGGAAGAGAAAGAAGAGAGAATGCCAGGAGTGGATAGGATCTTTGATTATGCTGGCTGCTTTACTGAGGCGGTCGGAATATTATATATTGCCAATATTACACAAGACTGCAAGTTTTATCAACCCTGTCACAAACAGTATATTGGCCTTTATTACAGCAGACTGGCCAATATTCTTCTGAGTTCAGAAGAAAGATGGTGACTTTATTTAAATCTACAGAATTCTTGACAGGATAGATAATAGGGATGATGATTTCCCTGGCTGAAGTGGCTTGAACCAACAATCACTGTCTCAAAGTAAGGGGCTGGCTAATCAGGGTTGAGATAGAAAGAATATTTTTTCATACAGAGTGTAGAGGATTTTTGGTATGTTCTTATCTAAGAGAGATGTGGGGACTCAGATGCTGAGAATAATAGTATTTGTACTGGCAGTTGTATATTGTGTCCAATGATGACAGAAAACCTATGTGGGCAAGTTTTTAAAGTGGAGCAGTTTCACTCTCTCGACATCAGAAATTCGGGTCCAGTAGTAGGAAGCACCTCTGGCGAAGAGGCTTGTCGTGTCCATTTTGGGGCAGCCCACTCACTGGATATTCAGCTGAGGCTCCAAGTAGCAGTTTGCAAGCAACAGTGGCCAGACCCCAGTACACCCACTTCGACAGGTGAGTGTATTTGGTGGCCTCATAGCATAGTGAAATCGGGACTTGCCTGTACTAGCATGCAAATTTGGCTCTGGTGGACTGGGCGGATGCGATCTACAGAGACATTCAACAGCCAGGAAGGTGGTACTGTAACACTCCAAAGGGAGTGAAGGTCATGATTAGGCACAGATGATGTCATGGTCATCCACTGCAACCCAGGAAGATCCCAGTACTTGGATAATTATAGAATAAAGAAAAATGGGTTTATATGGGAAAGTGGCAATGACGTTAGCGATCAACTGCAAATTTATTGAATATCAGTAGCTCACTCACGCTTGTATTTTTGTATCCTCTTGATTGTTAGTCCAATATCCTAAGGAGGAAGGGAGAAAATGAGAGCAAAATAAAAAGATATTTAAAGAGAGATTCATCAGGAAACTTCATATGTGTTCAGTCACTTGTGAAATTAGTCTTTGTAGTACAATGAGTGGATACCAGTGAGTTTAATAGTTTATTCCTCTGATGGAACTTTCAAATGCTAGACAAGTAATTAATTAGCTACTTGCAGAAGCAGATGTTTCAATTTTCTGGTAGAACAAATGTTTTTGGAACTTTGATATGAAACCATATAAAATAAAAAAAAAATGCAGTGGGCTTGAAGTGGCAGCAATTAAAGAATAATATTATAAGGAAGAGCAGTCATAAATGTAGTGCTTCATCCTACTATCAGCAGCCTTCATATCTGATACTTACAACAACTAGGTGTGAATATTCCCCATATGCAATTTGAGCTCACCAAAAACTCAGATGTTTGGCACTCATCCAGTTCCACTCATACATCATTGCAGTGTTCCTTGATGTACAATCAAGCACCGGAACACTACTACCTCAGAATCCTAAATTATCTTGTTTGAGTCATCCCAGAGCTCCACTCCTTCACATTATAGCAACAATTATAGCCTTATAATGCTCAAAAGACAAATACTACTTCTACAACGCCAAACTCCTTTTTACTTAGCTGCATCTGCCATACCTTCAGCTGTCTGGACCGTAACATGAGAGATCTTTGCAAAGTTTCTCCCTGACAAGTACAAAAAAGAATACAAGAAAATAGGAGAAGCAGTAGGTCATCTGACCCTCCAGGGATGACCTGTTGTTCAATGTAATCATGGCTGGTCTCCAATATTAAGAACTTAAGACTTGACCCTTTGATGAAGCTTTTAGTTGTCTCATTTAGCTCTATCAAATTACTATAGATGTATCATGGAAAACATTTTAACTAGTTGGATCACCATCCGACATGGAGGCGCCAAACCACAAGATGGGGAAAAGCTGCAGAGGCTAAGCCAACTCCATTACGGACACTAGCCCCTCAACCATTCAGGACATTTTCAAAAGGCAATGCTTCAAAATGGTGGTATCCATTATGATATTATAGGTGTAATGACCTGATCAGTATCTTTTTCTGCTATGCTGCAGGTACTTCATTTTAGCAGTTCTGTAGGACCAGTCTGTTCTGCTTTCATCCTGTTTGGGTTTGAGCTAAGATAAGGGACTGTGATGTCAGCCAATCAGGTTGGAATTGGGAGAACATTGGGCGGAGATATTTTGTGAGGGACACTGGTGTTAGTCGAAGTCCTGGGACAAGACAGGAGGAGTGGCTGAAGATGCCAATCCCATTGCACAAGGTGCTGTGTGCAGATGAATAGCTTCAAGGAGGAAGGACCAAAACTCCTATGGGAGAGCCCATTTATTCAGGCTCCCCAATGGCATTCCCATCAGCAAAACAAATACCTCTTTGGATACTGCTGAGGGAGGTGTATGTCCGATCAGCACAGTCCAGCAGCAGCAGCCAGGCGATTGGCATGGTGACCAGTTCCAAGGCTCAGCAGGGAAGGGCAAAGTCAGTCAGAGCCGTAGTGATAGGAGACTCAGTAGTTAGGGTGATAGACAGGATATGCTGTGGCTGTGAGAAAGAAGTCAGGATGGTGTGTTGCTTCCTAGGTGCTAGGGTCCAGAATATCTCAGAGAAGCTCCAGGATTCTTAAGAGGGAGCATGAGAGTGCATATTGGCTCCAATGACATTGGTAGAAAGGAAGATGTGGTCCTGCATAGTGAGCATAGGGCGTTAAGGAAAATGGTGGGGAACAGGACTTCCACAATAGTTATCTCTGGATTACTCACAGTGCCACATGCTAGCTAGGACAGGAATAGGATGATGATACAGATGAATGAGTGGATGAGGAAGTGGTGCAGGAGGCAAGGTTTCAGATTTCTGGTTCATTGTGATCTCTTCTGGGGAGGGGATGGCCAGTGAAAAAGACAGGTTACATCTAACCCTGAGGGGAACCAAGTACCCTTGCAGTCAGGTTTGTAAGTGTTGCTGGGGAGGATTTAAACTAAGTTGGAAGGGGGATGGGAACCAGACAGATAGGGCTGAGGATAGGGCAGTGGATACACAAGTGAATGCAGTGTGTAATGAGACTGTGAGGAAGGACAGGCAGATGATAGGACAAAATTGCAGTTAGTGGGATGAGGTGAAGTGCAGCAAAAAGACAAGGGACAAAATCTAAAAGGGTGATGAAGACAGGAATGAAGGTGTTATATTTGAATGCATGCAGTATAGGGAACAAGGTAGAGGAGCTTGTAATGCATTTAGAGATTGGTAGAATGATGTATCGGGCATCACTGAGTTTTGGCTGAAAGAAGATCATAGTTGGGAGCTTACCATCCTAGGATACAGCTCGTATCGAAAGAACAGGCAGATAAGGCAGAGGGGTTGGGGTGACTCTGTTAGTAAAAAAAAATTATAATGAAGTGATATAGGATCAGAAGATGTAGAATCATTTTGGGAAGAGTTAAGAAACTCCACAGGTAAAAGGACCCTGATGGGAATTATATAGACTTCCAAACAGTAGCCAGGATAAGGGATATAAATTTCAACAGGAAATAGAAAAGGCATATAATAAGAGCAATGTTACAATAGTCAGAGGGGATTTTAAGATGCAGGTAGTTAGGGAAAATCAGGTTGGTGTGAGATCCTTAGAGAGGGATTTTGTAGAATGCATTTGAGATGGCTTTTTAGAGCAGCTTGTGGATGAGTCCACTAGAGGAAAGAATATTTTCGACTTGGTGTTGTTTAATGAAACAGATTTAATTATGAAGTTCAAGGTAAATAATTGCTAGGGAGGCAGTGATCATAATATTATAAAATTCACCCTACAGTTAGAGATGGATCATTCTCAAAAGGAGGACCCTCCGATTGGAGCTAATCGGGCATCTGCTTCAACAATAAAGCTAACACAGATTCCCTGAGCCTATCAAAATAAGCTTAAACAGAAAGCACTGGGAAACCACATTACAAAGAGTGAGTCGCTCGAGAAAAACACAAGGAATTCCGAAACCTTTAATAACAGTTGTTCAGCAATTCAGGTGCTCTAAAAACTTCAGAGCCCAATGCTGTCTGATGCCCTGCACAGGCCTGAAGTGATCACTACAGGACCCCCGCTCCCTAAAACGCAAGATCCAGGAATGACTCCAGAGACCTGGGGAACTTGAGCGGGAGGCATGGGGAACTCGGGTATCTAAGGAGACTGAGAGACCTGGGACCCCCAAAAGAATGAGAGACTGGGGAGATCTGGAAACCCCAGACTGAAATCAAGAATCCTTAGGTGGGGCCGAGAAAGAGGCCTCACCCGAGATGGGGAGGACACTGAGAAACCCTAACACATTGAATAAGCCTTGGAAACAATCAGAAAAATAAAAACCTTGGGAACATAGAGCAAAGTCTTTGGGAAACCTTGAAAACATGAAACTTGAAACCTAGAGAAGGAACCTTATCAAATCTTGCTCATAGTGTTTGATCTTTCACAATTTTTTTCAGAGGCACTTAGGATATACTCTCAGTTTTACAGATCAAGACAGCAGAAACAGGTTCCTTTCATTGTTAAGCTAGCTGGTTCTCTATAGATCTGTTTAATTTGCTACATGAAAGTTCAGTTTTCCCAGTCTGTACTATGACTTTTCATTAAGAGGTTAAAAATACTCTTGATAGGGTTACTTTACTTGTGTATTTGCACACCAGCCAGGGATCAGCTTTTGGAGTAGGTTCTTCCAGCATTTACACTATTGACTTGAAGGAAAATTTGTTGAAAGAATTGATAAGCTTGCTTGAAGCGCTCATTTGTTATGCAGACCTGAGCCACGGGACCACAAACCTAGGAACCTGGGTACTTGTGGCTTGAAAAGCTTGGAATGGGTAACAGAGAAATTCAATGTAGACTAGAGAAGCTTGGCAGGTAGACTCAGGACTCTCGGAATGTGGAGGCAGGGCATGCACTGAGAATAGAAGGCACCTTCTCCTCAATCCACAAATGTCAAAACATCACTGTTCAAACTTTGCTGGGTCCATTACTTGACAAGATCCTTCTGTCACGATGGAGACAGAAACAAAAGTTTATACATAGGACTTCCAAAGGAACATTGTTGCCACGATGAATCACTGACCAACAAATTTCATGGCCAAGGTCAGCTGCCCTCTCTCTGCTGGGTCCACTGTCATGTGGTCCGAGACTTGCTGTCACCCGATGTGGACATGGTCCAAGTGCAAAGCAGATCGATAGTTCACAGACTTGAATACGAACAGTGATAAAGGGAAAAGAAAACAATAAACGCTAGGCTAAATAGGGCCATTAACTAAAACTCTCAAATGGAAAACAAAGTTTCCAGATGAGGAGAAGAACAATGAATAAAATGAATACTCCTAGTCTTCAGAGTCAGTTGACTCAGCAGTCCAATTTCTCAGGCAAGACAGAATGCAAGCAGCAAAGTGTTGCTGTGTCAAAGACTCGACAAATACTATGACCAAATTAGTGGAGTTAAATACTATCCCAATGAAAAACTAATTAACTGATATGTGCATATTGATAAGCACGATCGCCGTATCTACTGCGCTGTCGAATCTGTGGTTGTGACAGAGGATGCTTAACAAGATGAGAGCTCATGTACTACAAGAAAGATATTAGCATGGATAGAAGATTGGCTGTTCAGCAGGAGGCAAAGAGTCAGAAGAAAGGGAGCCTATTTTATTAGGCTGTTGGTGAAAAGTGGTGATCCACAGGGGTCGGTATTGGGGCCATTTCTTTTCATGATATATCAATGATTTGGATGATGGAATTAATGGCTTTATGGCAAGGTCTGCAGATGATACAAAGACGGAAGGAGAGCAGGTCGGGTTGGGGAAGCAGGGATCTAGCAGAAGAACTTGGATAGACTGGGAGAATAGGCAAAAAAGTGGGAGATGGAATATAGTGCAGGAAAGTGTACGGCCATGGACTTTTGTAGAAGGAATAAAAGCATAGACTATTTGCTAAATGGGGTGAAAATTCCAAGAACTGAGAGTGCAAAGTGATTTGGATCCTGTGCAAGATTCCCCAAAACTTAACTTGCAGGATGAGTTGGTGTTAAGGAATGTAAATGCAATTATAGCAATCATTTCAAGAGGACTAGAATATGAAGAAGATGTGATGCTGAAGCTTTAAAAAACATTGGTCACTTGGACTTATTTTGAGCAGTTATAGGCCTCGTAACTAAAAAAAAAACTTGCTCTGGCATTGGAGTGGGTCCAGAGCAGGGAACAAGAATGATTCCAGGAATGAAGGGATTAACATTTGATGAGTATTTGATGGCTCTGCGCTTGTACTCACTACAGTTTTGAAGAATGTAGGGATCTCATTGAAACCATTGAAGGCCGAGACAGGGTGGACAAAATGAGGATGCTTCCTAAAGTGGGTGGTTCTAGAACCAGAGAGTACAGTCTTAGAATAGAGGGATGTCCAATTAGACCAGAGATGAGAAGGAATTTCTTTATCCAACGAGTGGTGAATCTGTGGAATTCATTACCATGGATGGCTATGGAGGCCAAGTCATTAAGTATATATAAAACAGAGGTTGATAGCTTCTTGGTTATTCAGGGCACCAAAGGTTGCAGGGAGAAGTCAGGAGAATGGGGTTGAGACAGATAATAAATCAGCCATGCTGGAATGGTGGAGTAGCTTTGATGGGCCGAATGGCTTAAATCTGCTCTTATGTCTTATCGTCTTCTCCTATTTCATTACTGAATGGAATAAAAGGGAGCAAAAGGCATTCATTCCCCCTCCCCGATATTTTATAATGTGTTTAAAATAGCTGCATCCTTATCATCATTCTACTTATTATTTTTAATGATCAGTTTGAGAAGCACGCTCATCAAATTTGCTTTAAAATTCCATTTGAAGAAAAATAACAAAAGAAATTTTCAGATGGGTGAACTTTAAAGACAGAGCATAGATAACCATATAACCATATAACAATCACAGCACGGAAACAGGCTATCTCGGACCTTCAAGTCCATGCTGAATGCTTACTCTCACCTAGTCCCACTGACCTGCACTCAGCCCATAAATCCTCCATTCCTTTCCTGTCCATATACCTATCCAATTTTACTTTAAGTGACAATACCGAACCTGCCTCTACTACTTCTACTGGAAGCTCATTCCATGCAGCTACCACTCTCTGAGTAAAGAAATTCCCCCTCATGTTACCCTTAAACTTTTGCCCCCTAACTCTCAACTCATGTCCTCTTGTTTGAATCTCCCCTACTCTCAATGGAAAAAAAGCCTATCCACGTCAACTCTATCTATCCCCCTCATAATTTTAAATACCTCTATCAAATTCCCCCTCAACCTTCTACACTCCAAAGAATAAAGACCTAACTTGTTCAACCTTTCTCTGTAACTTAGGTGCTGAAACCCAGGTAACATTCTAGTAAATCTTCTCTGTACTCTCTCTATTTTGTTGACATCTTTCCTATAATTTGGTGACCAGAACTGTACACAATACTCCAAATTCAGCCTCACCAATGCCTTGTACAATTTTAACATTACATCCCAATGCCTATACTCAATGCTCTGGTTTATAAAGGCCAGCATACCTGACGCTTTCTTCACCATCCTATCCACATGAGATTC
This sequence comes from Hypanus sabinus, assembly GCF_030144855.1. NCBI lineage: Eukaryota > Metazoa > Chordata > Chondrichthyes > Myliobatiformes > Dasyatidae > Hypanus > Hypanus sabinus. Next base: position 98,330,231 of record NC_082710.1, read on the forward strand.
CACCTTTAGGGAACTATGCACCATTATTCCTAGATCACTCTGTTCTACTGCATTCTTTAGTGCCCTACCATTTACCATGTATGTCCTATTTTGATTATTCCTACCAAAATGTAGCACCTCACACTTATCAGCATTAAACTCCATCTGCCATCTTTCAGCCCACTCTTCTAACTGGCCTAAATCTCTCTGCAAGCTTTGAAAACCTACTTCATTATCCACAATGCCACCTATCTTAGTATCATTTGCATACTTCCAAGATGGCGGCGCGACGCAGCTTGCAGCGGGCACTCGGAGCTGATTATCTATTATTTGTGAAGTGGGGTGCCATGTGCAATCATAATCAATTGAAAACGGACGTGGGAGCATGGAGGAACATCAGGAAATTTCCAGGAAGATCTTCTTCATTGCTGCTGCTGATGTGAGGTCCGGGACTCTGCTGGGAAGAACAGGCCCCCAGTCCTCGGGGTTGCATTGCTGATGGCCGTTGGCAGGGCTGTCTTAATATGCTCGGCTGAGGATGGTGCTCGGAGAGGCTGTGCCGGAGGGAATGGTCGTCGGCTCAGAGATTCGACAGATTTGGGGTTCGCTGCGGTCAGGTCGCTTTCGGTGTGTGCTGCATCTGCGAGGCTGGGTTCGACAGAGCTTTCATTGTGTGCTGCGTCGGCCAGGCTGAGTCGGGCGGTGCCGTGAAAGTCCATAGCGGGGGTATTCCCTTCTGCCGCCGGCGTGGGATGGTGGGTCTGTCGGGATCATGGGGACTTGTGGAAACTGTGTGGTGATTTCTTTTGAACTTATAGTCCTTTAACATCTTTGCACTATTTTTACTGTGCCCATAGTCTGTTTTTTATCAGTTATGTTATTGTTTGCACTGTTGTAACTATATGGTTTTGTGCAGGTCTTGTAGCTTTAGCTTTTGGTCTTGCTTGTCCTGTGGATTTGGAGCTCCTGTCTGGGGAACGCACTAAGACGGTAGCGTGATATTAATATGCAGCAGCCTCTCCGGACTCTGGATTGGGGATTGCCAAACATTATGTGGATTTTCTGGTGTAGTCTGTTTTGTCATGTGTTTTTGTGATATCATTCTGGAGGAACGTTGCCTCATTTTTTAACTGCATTGCAGGTGGTTTCTAAATGACAATAAACTGAATGTGAACCTGAATCTGAATCTGAATACTTACTAATCCAATTTACCACACCAACATCCAGATCATTAATGTAGATCACAAACAACATTGGACCCAGTATAGATCTCTGAGGCACTGATCAGCTGATTCAGTGGGGAAAATAGCCCAATGAGACAGAAAATAATTTTTAACTCACTTTTTTGTGGATATCACTGCAGTCATACAAGGGTGTGCAGCCTAAGCTCTCCAAGGAGTTAGGCTGGCATTTTAGATATGTTCATGTGTCCAAAAACCCCTGATATAACCTGCTTTGGAGATCTCCCTGCTCAAAAAGAATGCAAGGCTGTCAATTAGATTAACATCCAAGAATGGGTCATGGTTAAAAGATAGCTTGCAAACTAATCCAAACCTGGACCTATTTTGGCCCCAACCTAATCCTATTGCCAAGATACCCACTTCATTATCAAGACTATGAATAGTTGCTTGCTTGAAAGGATTGCCAAAATTTGAATAAGATGGAGTGTTAGTAAATTTTGGGTGGCATGTTGGAGATGCATCTCTATGAAAAGAGCTGCCAAGTGCTCCTTCTCTCCACTAGCCTGCAGGTCACCCTTGGGTAAAGTGTAGTACCTGGTTAGCCACTACACCCCCCTTCCCACCAACCAGGGTCACGTGAAGCTATGGGAGCAGCTGGTGCATATCAGAAGTCTGGTATATGACCACTGATGCCAGGCAGACAATGTCGAGAGAGTATTGATAATGGCTGGTGTCACTTGTCTGGTAAAGATACCACCTAGAAGAAGGTAATGGAAAACAACTTCTGCAAGAAAAATGCCAAGAACAATCATGGATCATGGTAAGACCATGATCGCTCAGGTCATATTACATGGCACATAATGAACGATAACCCAATTTAAAGGAAGCTTGGATCAACTTGGCTACATAACCAAGAGATAGCTGTTTACATTTCTTTCCAGATCAGACTTAGAAGAAATTTGCTAAAGAAATTATGAAAACATTTAAAATGCAAATGAAATGAATGTTGAGTATACAATAATAAATATTTTGAATGAATACTTTCTGAATGCATTCCCAACTGGATATAAGATGAGTAAAGTTATCTAATGACTAATTATAAATGAGAATTGATTAAAAAACCTATATTGAGAACTCTGAAACATATAAGATCAAGTTGCATTTTCATAGTAGATTTGATTAACTTTATTTGTCAGATGTATATTGAGACAAACTGCAAAGTGAGTGATTCACGTCACACCAGATCAGTAAGTACTGTGCTAGCCAGCCCACAATTGTCTCCACACTTCCGGTGTCAACATAGCATGCCTACAACTCACTAATCCTAACCGTATGCCGTTAGAATGTGGGAGGAAACACACATGGTCAAGGGGAGAAAGTACAAACTCTTTACAGCAGGGTTTCCATGGACTCCTCAGTTAATGGGAAGGGTCCATGGCATGAAAATGGTTGGGAACCCTTGCCTTACCAGGATCTGCAGGAATCGAATCCCAATCTGTGATCACTGGTGCTGCAAAGCGATGCGCGGTCTGCTATACTGCTGCACCGCCCTGATGCGTTTCCGTTTCAGTCATGGCACTGCAGTTCTGGAGGTTAGATATCTCTTTAAATTGAAGGAGAGAAACTCAGAGGAATTCAGGAACATTGATAATTGTTATATCTGTTAAGAATGGGTTACGTAATATGGAGAATACTATGGTAGTCATGATATTGGAAGAAGAATCAGCTTCGCTTCCTGAAGTTGCTCATGGTCAATTTTTTTAGAGTACAATGTAAAGTTAATCCATCTGGTACTTACACTTAAATGGTTTTCACTTGATGATAAATGGCTACTTTAATATTAAGAACTCCCAGGTGACTGCAATTAAATAAAGACTTAAGTGTTCAATACAACATACAGACAGTTTTAGTCTGCATCCAAGCATGGTATTAGGTTTATTTATTTGCTGTGCCAGATAATAGTAAATCTACTTAATTGCTTCAAAATTAAATCGATGGGGAAAGCTAAAGTGATAATATTACCAGAGGTGCCAGCAGGGAACGGAAAGCATAAGTATCACCATTTATTGGCAATATTTCATATATTATCAGTGCTAAGTAAAAACCGTCTTGATTGCTGAAACCTGAAGTTATTTTTTAAAGTTATTCCACAACTGGATTTTATTGTGCAGTTTTTGTACAGATTCAGCCACATGTTAATAAATTTCTCAAATTCCCATTATGAATTTAGCTTGCTATCACACAAGTTACAATTTAAACTGAGGTTGCTGCCCTTAACATGAAGGATTTGCTCTTGCCAACTATTTTCATCTGTTTTCAACAAACTGTTCGTGTTTAGTTGTTTTCAAATGGCATTGGGTCTTGGGCTTCCACATATATCACCAGCCATGAAAGTCTTGGACTTGCTGGCTAGTTTCAGAGACCAACACAGGAGTTCAGGCCTATTGAGTCTAGTTATTCCAAAATAGAGTTTTGGGCTTTGGATTAGGAAACAGACGGAAATGTAAGTCTGTTGAATTATTTATTTTGTTTACTTAATGTTTTACATTGTTTTCAAATATTTACTTTCAATTATGATACTTACTAAAATTTGTCTGAGCTATTTAAAATGATCTCTTAAAAAAACAACAAAATTTGCACCTGACAATACTTCAGAGACAGTTTAGGGGAAAGGCCTTCCACATTGCATTTACGAATCCATTTCAACTTCTGACTCCATAGCTCTCAAGATTTCAGGTCAGTAGGATTGGACTTTCATCTGTAGTCTACGTAAGAATCTATCTTGATAAACCAAGCATATGGAAGACTTTTAGGAGCTTCAGGATATTCCAGTTTATGATGAGATGTTTCACTGTGTAAAAACTCCTTGATATTTTTCTCCAACGGAAATCTCCAGAACCTCTCAAGAGTACTTATATTTAAATGTGTCCACCAGATTGAATCCAGCAGACTATAGTAATATTGAATTGCCCCAAACTAGGAAGACATTCTTGGGGTAATGAACAGCAATCCTGTTTTTTTTTTAGGCAGCAACATTGTTTTGTTATCAAAGCAGTAACATAATGGTCTTATGCTTTTGAAATTAAATAGGTTTCTTCCTTTTCCCTGGATTATAAAATGATTGTATCCAACAAGTCAATTTGCTCCTGGACTGCTATCAACCATGTTCCAAATAGATCGTAGAAATGATTATCTTTTTGTTTGTTTCCTTTTTAACTGTTTAAGCATCTTCCTTTATCAAAGTACCAGCCAAGGAGGCACAGCAGGAGTTGCAGCTTCCAGCCCGGCAATTCACAATGCTCTATAGGTCAGGGCATTGGTGCTTTTGTGCATGGTGCTTTCTTGATGTAAGGGAACCTCATGATGTTTAAATCCCACTTCACTCGATCTATTATTGCGAAGTTTGAAAGGATTAACTTTGGTTTCTTACAGTAATATCCCATTCCTCATGTCCCCTACAGTGAAAATATTATAACAGTGATGGATTCAGCCTTCTATTTACAAGTTAGAGTTAAGATTACAAATCTGAAATAATGGATAGTCTGCCAACACCAACCATTTTCCCAAATGTGAAATTGCCATGGTATTCGGCCAGTGCTTTTGTAATTGATGGTGAGAATTGTTGTTTGCTAATGCACAGCTTGCCATTGTGGTGCATTGGAAATGCTGCTGTCTGCTATCTGAGCAAAGGAAGACAGACATGAATGTTCACTTGTTTGAAATGTCACACAAAATTGTGGGTTGACTAGATAGTGACCTTAAAGAAGAATGCTACAGTGTCACTCACATCAAGAGCTTCAACATTAAAAGAATCTTTTCTCATTCCTGTAAAGCAATTTTCATGTGACTTCAATGCAGAGAATTTGTTGTTTATCATTTAACATTGCTATTTTCAATACTGTAGAGTAGATTTTAACCATTTTGACACCCAGCTCTTTTACTAAAACAACCAGTGAGCAATAAGCACCAAACAGGTATTCCATTACAGTTCATAGCTCTGGGTATATAAGATCTTGGGAGACTAATTCAGAATGGTTGGGGCAGGTACACTGATCACAGGGGGAGGTGTCAACAAACAATCTGCTGGAAGCATTGAGCAGCTGCAGTGTCTTGAAGTATCAACAGTTCTTTTCCCTCCACAGATGCTGCTCTTCTGCTGAGTTCTTCTAGGCAGATTGTTTGTTCAAAGGTTTCAAGGTATATTTATTATCAAAGTTTGTATGCAGTGTAGTAACAGACAGCCACAAAACCAGTAGAAAGAAAAACATCAACCTCCCCATGCAAAAAAAAACAAACTGCACAAATTGCAACTAGAACATCAACCACCCCCAAGCAAAAAAATTGCGCAAATGACAACAAGAACATTAACTCCCCTGCACCAAAAAACAAATCGTACAAATAGCAACAAGATCAACCTACCCCCACACGTGAAAAAAAGATTGTGTAAATGGCAACAAGAAAGAATGAACAAAAACATAGAAAATAAAACACAAAATCGAAAGAGTTCCATTCAGCTCAGTGTCCAATCCACAAAAGGTAAAGAGTAGACTCCAGATACCAACATCTGCGCAGTCTCCTGTGCCTCCAGCTAATGAGCATCCTACGGAACTTGTAGGGGATTCAAAGGAACATGATATTCTTCTAGCACATCACCCTCCCCCCCCCCCCACACACACAAACTCTTTCTCTTTTATAAATTTTAGTTGTAGAGTTAGCTAAAACTGCACAGAGAATTCCCATCACTTGGTCATAGATATTCTGACAATCAGAATTCAGCATGTGTTACAGAAGCTGGGTTTGCCCCTCTGTTGGCCAGGTGTAGAATACTGTGGCTTTTCATTCATTCATTCTTTTTGTTTCATTTAGTAAATGCCAAAAAGAGTGCAGACATCACCAGTTACATTGCCAATGTACACCCTATCGTCATTATATGCGGGTGATATGTTCCTCGCAGTTGACGCATAATGTGAATTATTATTTAAATGGAGAAAAGAGGGATGTGTTCCAGAGGGCTTCCTAGATATGTTTTATCTGTAATTTATTCACATTTTCGTACAAAACAACACAAAAGCAGTACCACAAGACAGCATTCGTATTATGTTTCATCAACTTAAGGTAATATTCAATGTAATAAATCATAGGAAGTTAACATACTAGGGTATACAGTACTCACCAACAGTGGCAGGTGTGTTTGCTCCGGGAGTTGAGTGGTTGTTGTGGTGTTGGCAGTTTTACATGGATAAGGTGGATGATTGATGGTTGTCAGGATCATCAAGCACAGCAAGGGGTGAAAGAAGGCTCACAGAACTGCCGGCAGCAGGAGATGACACTGGTTTGAAGAAAGTGCTAAGGGTTGTTTGCTTGGCAGCATTTTGTTTTCAACATAAATTTGCTTGTAGGAAGAAGGGTTGATGGCAGGGAACGACGGAAATGCTGACTCCGTCCTAAACTTGGGTCCATGTCCATCCCCATTTGTGCCATGTGTTCCGACTTCCAGCATTCCCTCACCGTTGGTAAACTCCCGGGATTTTCAAAATCGTCTGCTGCTTGCAGCATCTGAGAGATAGTTCACTGTAAAAAAATATACCTTAAGTGTGGATCGCATCTTGGTCGAGTGGTTGAATCAGTGATGTTGTGTTAGGCGGCAGGAAATGCACTGTTATGTTAGCATGAATGCTGTCCAAATGTTAAGGATGGGCTGGCGCGTTGTCAAGCAACAAAAGAACTTAAAGCAAGATTCTGATCCCAGCAGTAGTGTCCCAGAGCTGTTTTACCTTTACCTGATGCTGTGCTGTTTATAATTCCCAACATTTTTCAAGTGTTAAATCAGTTCTCTACCACTCAGCTGATGGCCCAGGACATGACATCGGATGCTTAGGAGGCATAGTTAAATATTTCAAGCACAAAATCACTGCACCGTAGGTAAAACCAACAAAAGTTTAAGAGCACAAGATTGCACATCCACACTTTGCCAAAACCAATGCGAGACTGGTGGGAGTGAGGCTGTGAGGCACACACACCTGACTTGTATTGGCGGGAAAGCAGTGCTCCTCACATATCTGTGAGTTTTGGATGCATATAAGGAGACGTTGGTAGAAATAAGTTCTTTGCATAACTGTGAATCTGCATAGTCTGAAGAAATATATAACCAGGATAGGGTGTAGCATGTTGGCAATGCTGGTATGCTACGTACTAACCAGACCTCCAAGAGAACCTCAAGCTTGTCATAGGGTTTGGAGGCTTGCGTGCCTCAGTGAACCAGAGAGCTATATTGGCTGGAGACAAAGCCTTGTGCTTTGGTTCTTGGTAGGGTCAACTATGCCAAGCAGGGCAAAGGGTGGAGGCCAGACTAAAAGTGGTCCTTCTGTCCTCCAGGTTCTGGGGTTCAGCTCAGGGCTAACAACCCTGAATGATAAAAATAAAATTGTTATGGAAATAGCAATGAAGAATCCTTCTCCATCTGACCGTGATGGTATTTCTGAGTCTCCACACATGACTTGCATGACCGACAGTAGTGAAAACTGAGAGGAAGCTACTGACATGATGAAGGAAGTCCTGAACACTGTCAGAGATGGAGGACCTTCATTGTTGTCCTAAACACAGTGGCATAATGGGCAGTAAATAAAATTACTAACCAGAGCATCTTTGGGAGGTGCGTTGAAACTGGAACACCTGGAGGAAACCCACGTGGTCATTGGGAGAATGTGCAAACACCTTATGGACAGTGGTGGGAATTGAATACCAGTTGCTGGAAACTGTAAAGCGTGGTACTAGCCACTATGTTATTGTGCTGTCCTAAGGTCCAGAAGACTTTGATACTTGCCTTGTACTATGGTTAAGGACATTGCTTCTAGACTGGAAAAGAATTTGCAATGATGGGGGAGGATCTGCAGCAGTCTCTGGAGCACTGATTCCCAATGGGGGGTACCAACCCCCACCCCCCCCCCCCCCCCCCGCCAAGGGGGAAGTTACGTGTCCTAAGGGGACATTGGCAGAAATGGGAAATGTTGGGGCATTCAAGATTCTTGGAGGTCAGTAGATAGCACCCTAACTTGCGGTACAAGAGCTGACTGATCATTAGTAGAGCAGACACTTTCAAAAGCAAAGAAGCACAAGAAGAACCATAGCTCTGCAGGCGGTGAGCACTCATTATCATAATGTATTTGAAACTCAACAATCTCATCCAACCGAACACAACCAAACACACAATATTGGAATGCATGAATTATCAGCCAGGGTGCCCAACTGTTGCCTTTGACTCAAGACGCAGAATAAGTTCATACAATTTAACAGTCAAGCACATCTGTCAACTTTCTCTACAGATCAACAAAGTCAGGTCTTGCAATGATACTGTGCTAGCCGAAATCATAAGGTGAAATAGCCATTAAGTGAACCCTCCAAATCCGAGGATTCCTCTTGAGGGGCTCAAAGTGACCATAGCTTCATATGTGTCGTCAAGAACTATCTTTAGGGATTACTAGACCTTATGTGATTGGTCAGTTGTGCTAACTGGAGTACTATAAATGTAGCTTGCCAAACACCAGCTCTATCCTGATTAACATTCAGATTCCAATCTGAATCTTTGTTAATGTGATTTTCACTATGTGATTGTCTTCAAGACTGCCTTGCCATTCCTTTGCGTGCCACTACCATTGTTACATCCACATCAACTCATTGTTGTTATCATCAACCGACAGGAATTCCCAGTTTCTGTTAATTTTTAAATTTTAATTTAGCCCGATTAATGATAGATAAATACGTACAGTGCAACCTCTTTGAGTCTAAAGGCAGTGAAGCCTTGAATTCTAATCCTGCTAAGAAACAGAAACTACAGGAAATGTTACATACCGGGGGTGTGGTTTTAGTCTGTTCCCATCAGATCAGCGATGCCCTATGTGTCTTATTTGTAACACTGTCTCATGAAGCCTTGAAACCATCAAGATTGCAAGGTGGAAGAACAGAAAGACAGCTTGCAAGATTGCAAGAAGAAATTATCAAAATTCAGGATGATGAAGAAGCAAAAATGTCAGCTTTATGGTATGTGGCTGCACTGTCTTATGAAGTTTCCAGGTCTTTGGAGAAGAACCAAACTGCTGTTCACTGCATTTCCATCCTCCTACCTTGTTGCAAGAGGTTTCAATGCAGTGAACCACATACTCACAAGAAACAGATACACAGTAATTCCTTTTTCCAGAAGATAGTGAATCTTTGGAATTCTCTGCCATAATGGGTAGAGGAATTTGGATCATTGGAAGCACTTAAAGTGAAAGGGAATAAATATTTGAGATATCAAACAGCAGTGAATTGAGAAATGGCACTGAAGCTAAGTTGAGGCCAGTACAGAACAGGCATGATTGTATCGAATGGTGGGGCAGCATGAAGGACAAGATGACCTCAGTCTGCTCCAATTTTTGTGTGTTCTTCTAAACAGACATTCAGAGATGACAGCAAGCACCAGAATTCACCACTCCTGAGCACTTCCTGCCATCACAATACTTCCTCCTGTTCGATTATTTCACCATATTTTATGCTTAGGAATTCCAAGTATGGAAATAGATGACAAAATATTATGATGTAAACTTCATATTTTTCCTGTAATCTTTTATTTCTCAAGAAGCAAGGAAGAGAGCTGATTGTTTTAACCTTAATCTGAATTAACATTTCAGGCCAGGAAATATTAACTTTGTTTCTCTTTTCACAGAAGTTACCAAACCTGTTGAGTGTTTCCTGCACTTTCCACATTCATTCATGCCTTTGTTCTGAGCAGGAGAAGGTGGCTGGGGGTGGGGGGGGGGGGGGGGGGGGAGGGGAGGGAATAGTGTGAGAGCAGTGGAACAGATGGATGATTCATGGACAATTGTGTTAGAAGAGAAGTCATAGTTTAGGAAAAGGGCTGACATCACAGATGAATCTCAATGGAAAGTTTCTGAATGGTATGATTGTCAAGGGAGGCATAGATACTATTGTAGGTTTTTGTGAACAAGACATGCAAAAGTTATTTTATGTGCTTAACAAAAGCTGCAGACCTCTACTTCCATTATGAGCAAACCAAAAACTATCACTTTAAAGTGACATTATTACGTCAGATACTGTCTCTGAAAGTGAACACAAAAACTCAGTGATGGACTATATAAAAGAGTTCCTATGATGAATATGTGTGCCATCTGTCCCCCATTATATTCCCTTATAACGTGACAATCAGGGTTCTGCATATGTTACTGAAATTGGGTTTGCCCTTCTGTGGGCCCAGTGCAGAATATCAAGGCCCTCCTGATAAAATGATTTGGCCATAACCAGCATCCTGCTTTGTCACAGAAACAAATACAGTTCATAAAGTTAACACAAAATCCCATCATTGACAACTGCTAGATTCATCAACATCCCGGACTGAAGGACTGAGAAGGCTGCATCACTCTCAGCATGACTGGTTCTGATGACTAACGGATCAACCATTACCTCTACCAGACAATGCTGGTGACAGAAGCTCTGTAGCAAAAAAAAATCAGATTTGAAGGATTTAAAGATCTACGAAAGAAAACTCTGTTCCGTCAGTGACAATGCAGTAGTTTCAATCAATAGGTGCCTTAAAGTAAGAACCGTGCCTAGTAAATCCTGAATTCTACCATAATTAAATTGTGTAAAGAAACACTCACTTTTTCTCTGACAGAAAACAACAGTATGGATTTGCTGGAAGTGATCAGGAAATCTAGGAGCTCATTCACCATTAACGCAAAGGGATTGTTACTAGAAATACTGCTGCCTTCTCAGGAAAAATAAACCAGATCTTTTGGCATTTGAAGGTCAGGAGCCACAGCATGTATGGATTATTCAGCTGTGAGTAGACCATACGTGGCACAGAAATCCAAGCACTCACTTCAAAATCAAGGTCAGAGAGTTATTTAGTGCTTACTACAAGGAGCGCTTGAACATAACTTTCAACCAAGACCTACGAATATCCTGAATTCCATGCTACACCATCTACAATTACTTCAGTGTATTTTCTAATTTGCTAACAGTTGAAAAGGTCATTCATTAGCTGCAAAAGTAGTTGACGCACTTGTGTTGCTGAGGTTTTTTTTGTTGCTTGTTGTGTCCTGTCCTGTTTATGCTGCTGAATATTGTGGACGAGGTTTGTGTTCTATTTATGCTGTTCTGCTGAATATTGTGGAGGCGGTTTGCTGGCACTAGGATGTGTGGAGTCATTTGTGGGATGTCCTCAGCATATTCTTAAATTGTGTTGACTGCTAATGCAAACAATACATTTCACTGTATGTTTTCTTGTCCGTGTGATAAATATATCTGAAATCCCTGCATCACTCTAACCTGCAAGTTCATGAAGCAACAAAAAAGCTCACATCAACATAACGTATGTGGCATTTGTGATCTTACAGAAACATTTAACAACATCGCACAGATTCTCTAAAATCTGTCTGTCTTCAAATATTAAATAACAATCAACATTTGCTCATGATGACATGAAAGCTGTGATCATAAATGATGAATCTATCACAGTCCTATTCCAGTACTGACAGGTTAAGACAAGTCTGTGTTCTTTTTAAACCCTCCTCTTTGCAATACAACATCTCACATCCACTACTGGAGTGGTGTTAATCTTAAGGTTAAAAGAAAACATTTCAACCTTTGTCGTTTCATCACTACCACCAAGATACTTACGAATGTTGAGTTACAGCATGCAGGATGATGTTTGCTTACATGCACATTCAAAGGCCAGGCTCTACATCATTAGTGACTCCTTTAGTTAAATGTTTGATCATCTGGGCCTAATGCCGCATAGCCAAAAGATGATAGTCCTCTCAAATCATATCCCACTACACTGCATGGCCTTATAACTATAAAGATTCATACCAAAACCCTGGAAAATTTGGATAACTTTCTCAACTTCGGGAGTCACCTCACAGTGAAGTCAGCCATCACTGATTAAATTTATTGTCTCCTTCAGGGTGTCAGAACAGCCTTTAGCTAACACAGTTAAAAGGGCATTTAGGCAGCAAGACCTCATATTCAGCACTAAGCTCATAATCTACTGAGTGACATTGATCACCATACTAATCAGTGATTCAGAAGCATGGACATCTATTTTTCTGAAAACTATTCTCTACCTATATTAAATTAAATTCATATTAAAGTGCTAAGAAGCACCACCAATGTTTGTCTCTACTAAATTGTTAACATTTGTAAGATAGGAAAGTCAATGTTAGAGTCCTTCTTTAGCTCCAGATTCCAATCATAAAGTGCCTTAACCTGCCCAACCATCTCCAATTATTTGCATATTTAACTCCAGACTTGTCAACTATGTTCTCTGCTGTGAGGGATGCAGAAGAGGATGGAATAAATCTGTCAAGGATATTCTCACACCTTGAATAAAAATGTAACATCCCTAACTAACCAAATTATTTGTGCCTAGGACTGAAATGGAGAAAGATCACCCAGGAGGTTAATGAGCAAAAATCATGTCAGGAGCATGGTGAACAATGGAAAGCACACAAAGTCTCACTAAACACTCACTCACAGTCAAACAACTCCTGCCCAACCTAAGGCAGAGTTACTACTCCCACATGGATGTTGTGTCTGTACAACTACATATCAATTAAATAAAAGCATGCATGTGGAGGTGAGGTTAACTGGAATCTTCATTTTGCAGTGAGAGAGAGCACCAGATCAATGCACATGGGTAAGTTATCAGTCAATAATTAATGCTAAGGGAGTCATTGTGCTAAAAGAAATAGATCTATACATTATATTTCCTCCCCATTTAGGTTAACGTAACATAAAACTGTATATGTAACAAAACATTCTATTTCCTTTTAAAAAACCATATTCAAATAAATATGCTTTCATAATAACAGTCTATAACTAACTTCACTATTCAGTCTTTTGGGTGGTGCTCTGTTTCTTTCAGGATAGTGCAACTGAACCTATGAAATGTCACGTTGCTATTAGTGACATGATCATCACTGAGAGGTAATTCTGGAGGCTGTAATGTGTCCATCTTGTTGGATGCAATCGACACAGGTGTGTTCTTCAGCTGAGCATCCAGTATCTGGTTCACATGACTTCTCCATGTCTGATATTCAACATCCACTGTTCTTGTAGCTACCCTACCGGGTGTCCACTATTCTTCTCGGTAATAATGCTCTAGGACTTCCTGTCCAACCTCAAGTTCATTGCTGACTAATGTGGCAACTGGTTAAACTGTTTATTCTGCACTTCCCACCATAGATCTCGTTTTAGGAGGTTTTTGTGAGCTCTCACATTCCTCTTCATGAACAGTACTGCAGGTGTTTGATTTGTCATTGCATGAACAGAGTACCGATACACAAAAATTAATTTGTCCACTGTGGGCTGCAGAGAAATGTCCTCCTTGTCCAAAGCTTTAATGGATTTTTTTAAGGTTTGGGTAAACCTTTCAGCTAACCCAGTCATTGCTGGGTGCTGATACCAATTTTCTTCATGAATAGTCTGAACTCTTCTGCTGTGTATTGTGGTCCATTGTCACTCACAATTTATTCATGTAAGCCATTTCTGGAGAAGATAGTCCACAGAGTGAAAGCAGTCTTTGCTGATGTGGTTGACTTCATTGGCTTTACCTCAGGCCACTTCGAATGAACATCCACAGCAATCAGACACATGAAGATGGCCTTTTCCATGTGTTTAAAGGTATCTGTGGGAGTGCATTTTGAACTTTGTGTCATCCCGAACAGCTTTTGGTGTTGTCTTCAATCTGTCTAACTATTCCTGGCCAGCACACATACATCTGGGTGAGACTGTACATCTTGACTCTACCCACGTGTCCTTCATGCAGATCCTCTAACACTCTGATGTGCCGTTCGGAGGGAACCACAACACAATTTCCACACATACATATATGATTACCATGGGCTGGCCATCCTTGTATGGTGATGTCATAGACTTCTGACAATGTCAGGTCATTCCTTGTTCCCCTTTGCATTTCAGCATTTGTTATCGGCAACTGGTCCACCAATGCTGTGTGGAACAATTCTGCTTGGTCTTTTCTTCTTCAGTTGCCAACAGCAGAAGATATGACAAGCCATCAGTTTGCTCTGTTGTTTGGTGCCCTTGAACTCTTTTCATAAGAGTGGGTTCCTAAAAAAAGTGCCTAATGTTGTAACCGGGTAGCAGTCATCACTGGGATTGAAAATAGACACAAGGGGATGGTGATCTGTCACTAGAGTAAATATTTGTCCTAGAGGTAGTGGTGGAACTTCTTTATTCCACATACTAGACTAAGGGCCTTTTAGTCAATCTGTGCATAGTTGCTTTTTGCACTCATCAGTGATCTTGAAGCAAATACAATTGAGTGTTCAGCTCCATCTTTCATAATGTGTGACAAAATAGCACCAATGCCATAAGGGGATGCATCCCATGTCAGTATAATAGGCAGATATGAGTTATAATGGGTGAGCAGCTCATCTGATATTATTAGTCTCTTTGTTTACTTGAATGTTCCTTCACATTTTTCTGACCATTCCTACTTTGCTCTTGTCTGTAACAGTGCATTCAATGGGTGCAGCACTGTGGCAATGTTTGGGAGAAACAGGAGGTAGTAGTTTACAAGGCCCATGTATCACCTGAGTTGTGACACATTTTCTAGTTTGAATACCTGCAGCAATGCTTCAGCTTCTCTTGTGACTTATGTAAGCCATGCTTGAATTATGACCTGTCCACAATATAACATTTCATTCTTGAAAAACTCACATTTCTCTATCTTTGCATGCAGACCATATTCAATCAACTTGTTAAGAACCTTTCCAAGCTTCTGGAGTTGCTCCTCATCGTTCTTGCCAGTCAGAATATTGTGATCAAGTTAACACTGTATTCATGGGATATCTTGGAGCATCTACTCCATTGCTCTTTACCAATTTGCTGGAGCGAATGCGACGCCAAAGGCAAGATGATTACACTTGAATAGCCCCTTGTGAGTGTTGATTGTAAGGATCTTCCTGCTTGACTCCTCAATCTCCATTTCTATATAAGCTTGTGATAAATCAATCTTTGAAAACCTCTTCCTGCTCCCTGCTTGCTGAAGATGTAAAACCGTTTTCTATTCGCGATAGGGGATACTGTACAGTATCTGGCCAAACAGCGTTGGCCTTCCCTTTCTTCATCACAGGACAATGGGCATAGCCCAGTCACTCTACTCAATCTTTAAGAGAATGTCAGATGTCCCAAGCTCTGAAGTTCAGCATGTTCTTTGGGATGTAGTGCGTAGGGCACTGGACACACTTTATGGAATCTTGGTGTTGCTGCTTCATCCAGTTCAATTCTGGCCTTCACACCTTTGCATTTACCAATGCCCTTTTAAACAATTTCTCATTAGCATTATGCAGCAGTGACCATCTCTGATTAGTGTTACCATTGGCACTGCATTTGCCTTTGCCTCTGCACATTGCATTTACTTTCAGTTTGCCTTTGGGAGTAAATTTTTTGTCTGTATAGGTCTTTAGCATCACTGAGGTCTTTTCCACTGATAAGTTAGAAAACAGTCTGTTGTAGTCAGCTTAGGAAATTACAGACAATGCTGACCCTGTATCCAGCTCCATTTTTAATTTTCCATCAGATACATTTGTAGTGATCCATATGATGTTGCTGTCTGTTTCCATAATGCATGACAGCATTACAGCTCTTGGGACGACAGCTCACCTTTGTCAGACTCTTTGTTGTCTGATATCATTTCACATTTTGTGAATTTATTTAGTTTTGTGTTTGAACCTTTTCACTCTGTGTGTTTTCTCTCTTTGGTTGTGCTTTTTCTCTGACTTGCACACTCTCTCTAGGTGACCTTGTCTGAGACGCTACCTGCAAACTTTTTCTTTGAATCAGCTGTCATTTGCATCATAGGAGGACTTGCCACATTGATAACACTTTTGGCTTTTTGCACCATTCATGGACATTTTGTACATTTCATATTCTAAACTCTTTTCCTGTTTTCTTTGTCCTTTTGTTCAGTGTCTAACAATATTGCAATAGTCAATGCCTATTTAAGGTTAGATCTTTTTCTGACAGTAGCCTCTTTTGAATGCTTTGATTGTGCATGTCACATACAAGGCTGTCCTTTAATGCATCAGAAAGTCCATCTCCAAAGTCACAGTACTGGGAAAGTTTGCACAGTTCTGCAATGTGTTCAGAAATGCTTTCATCCTTTGATTTGCTCCTTTGTAAAAATCCAAATCTCTCAGCTATTCTAGCTATTCTATACTATTTTAGTGCTCTAGGGCTCAAGTGATTTTATAAAATTGCAACAATTCTATCTTGCTTGCTGACTTTTCAGGAGTTATTAATTTGCACAGGAGCCTGTAGTTTTTTTGCCCGTTATTCTAAGAAGTGTGAAGACTTCCTTTTCCTCATCCACGTCGTCTGTTACAATATAGTTCAACTCTCTCCATAGACACCTGCTAGTCTTCATTAGCACTAAAAAATTCATCAAGTTTTCCATCCACCATCACGTTATTTTCACTTTAACTTTGTTAGTTACGTGTCTCTCACTGTGTAGCATGCAATACTACTTGTGCACCCCTTTGTTAGTGCCTGCAATGACATTCTCTGTACTGATTTACTCTTTCCTCTCATTGTCTCTCTCCCTTCCCCTGAATCCAGTATTGCATTACAGCTCATGCTATTCAGGTTCATACTCATCACCAATTTGTTATGTCTATACAGCTACATTCAATTAAATAAAAGCACGCATGTGGAGGGGAGGTTAACCGGAATATTCACTTTGCAGTGAAAGAGAGCAACAGATCAATGTGCATGGATATGTTATCAGCCAATAAGTAGTGCTAAGGGGAGTGATTGTGTTAAAGGAAATAAATCCATACATTACAATGGACATCATCAGTCACCTGAGAACGTTCAGGACGAGCATGAAAGTACATCACCTTTGATCATGTGGGACTTTGAAATTTTAAAGGATGCCTCATTAACGATTGTGCATTGTGGCACTCCATCGAAGTTGAAGTACAAGTTGCTCTCTATCAATATTTCATTGTTAATTTTTATGTTGTTTTCCAAGAGATGGTTTATGGGTTATTAGCTTTGTGTTGGCTATGGATGACTTCTTGTCTGACTTACTCATGTTCTGAATTTTATTCAACTAACATTTGAATTGAGATCAACGTAAAATTTCTCTTTTGTGGCAATGAGAATTTACTTCATGTTTCAATCTAATTACATCTTAGTACATGATCCTTATAGTCTTGGTTTGCTACTAACCAAGATAAAAAGATTTGTTTCATTATGATTGGAAGCACTTCATCTAATTGCCAGAGAGAAATCAATTCAATAGCTCCTTAACAGTGCAGTCAGTTGTGTTCTCTCCCTATTAGCACCACTCTTTCAAGCAGCTCAATTAATTTAGAAAAAAATAGATTAAAAAGTCCCAATCCTTAGATCATTTAATTTTACTCTGTAATTATTTTTTAGAATATCTTTATGGATGTTTGCATTTTTCTTTTATTATCTGTTATTTAAATCAATGATTCCTTCTTTTCATTTTCTTATCTAGTGATCTCTGTATTAGTTGCTACTTATTTGGTCCTATTCACATTTTCTTTCTTTTGATCTTATTTACCTTCTTCACTTGAATAATTATTCTTCAAAACTTATTTCACACATTTAAATATTTAAATACTTTATTTTTACTTATACTCTTCTAGAGATTTCACACGACATTATTTACTCTACTGCTTTTTTCTTCTCAGCACGTTTTCACAGCTGAATTTCTAGAAATATGGACATGTATTTTGGGGGCACAGATCATTATCTTAGCACATATCCTGTGCTTTATTATTAATTCAAAACTTTTCAAGTACTATCTCTGTTCCTCGTCAAACAGAAACGTGGATTTATTGATTTAACTCCAGAGGGCAGAGTCGATCTCACATCTCAGCTGAAAGGTGGTAGTTTGGGTGTTAGACTGAAATCTTAACCTAGAGTATATGAGCTCAGTCTGAGGTGGGACTGGAAACTATGACCTTCTGACCTAAGGAGAACTAGTACTGAGAGTAGTGCGATCACTTGAGTCAAGTATGATGTTCTCTCAAGGAGTTATTCTCTTACTGGAAAACACTTGTGTGTGACTTTGTTTAACATGGGAACGCTGATGCAGGGGCAGCCATCACAGACTTTTTGATGATCGAGATCAAGGTCCAGTGGCATGGCATGCAAGATTACTGGGAACTCTTCACTGCTGCAGCATTCCTGCACCTTCACTTCCATTGTGATATGTCATCACCTCTACCAGTTCAACCATTAAGGACTTGGTTGAATTGCCCTCTGACCTTACACATGAGTGACCTTATCAGGAGCAAAAGTATAGATCACTTTGCTCTGGGGATCTCAGGAACTCATAAAACACTTCACAATGACAAGATGACAATTCTCAGGAGGATGCCAGTACTGATATTTAATTTCAGAACTTCAGATAATATTATTAATATTCATCAATTTTCTGCTAATTTGTTTTTTTTTCCACAAGCCCCTGAATCTAGAATGTAAAACATTACAGAAGAACTTGTTAAGGTTATTTTCCCTTGCAAAGCTATATGCATCCAAAACCTAATGATGAGTTTGAATGAATAGGAAGAAAATATCATATATATCATTCATCTAACTTGGGTTCCTGGGAACAATTCTACAGATCGGTAAATTATAGCTCTGGCCCTCAATCTGTTGAATCAATGTCTTTTGTAACAAAGACCCTCACTTGATTCCTTTAAGATGGTGGTGTGCTCAGATTCAGTGCCTAGTCCTGGGCCAATAAAAGTGCTTTTGTCCTCTTTAAACATCTTTTTTATGATTGCAGCGCACTGCTGGACATTGAGAACTTCAAGTATTGCAGGTCTATACAATCAGCAAGTTGCTCAATAGCAGAGGAGCTGGACTTGGTGCGACTAGTTTGTTGCCTGCTGAAGAAAGGTATTGGAGTTGGTGTACAATGTCTTTGCCAGTCTAACAGTGAGTGATTGACTTGGACGTTTTTATTGTGTTTGCAAGACCCATTGGACATTGGTAATGTACAAAACTGAAAGTCCAGTCTGCTGCAAGACTAGCAGCAGGGTAACTGTTTGGCCTCAGTTGCAGTGAGAACTAGCATTTCTGCCATGGGCTTGTCTGTTGTAGCAGTCCAGGAGGGAAGACGTCGCAGGTGGTATGACGCAGCTTCAGTGCTGGAAGGAGGCAGGCCCTTCCCACTGGTTCTGCCTTCTCGTGCTCACTTGGTGGAGGACAAGCTGGATTGCATGCATGCGTGTGCACATTCATTGCAAACTGCTGAGAACTGTTTGTTCTTGCTGACATCTATCATCAATTTACAGGACATGTCATTCAGGGAATTGAGTTTTATATGTCTATCCATCTATCTATATATATATACACAAACACACATGCAAAAATTGTTTCACTTGGCTCCATTCATGGGAAAGTCATAGAAGAAGTCAACCATAGCCAGCACAAAGCTAATAACACTTGGGAAGCAACATAAAAATTAACAATGAAATATATTGATAGAGTGCAAGTTGTATTTCAAGTTCATTGGAGATCCACAATAAACAATAGTTAATGAGTCTGCCTTTAAAATCTCAAAGTCCCACAGGATCAAGGGTGATGAGCTTCCATCCTAGTCCTATCTTTTTTGAAGTGACTGATGGTCAATGTGCGAATAGTAACTCTACCTTAGGCTGGGCAAGAGGTGTTCGATTGTGGGTGAGTGCTTCAGGAGGTTTTGTGTACTTTCCATTGTTCACCATGCTCCTGACATAATGATTTTTGCTCATTAACCTCCTGGATGCTCTTTCTCCATTTCATTCCTAGGTAGGGAACACATGAATCAGTTAAGGATGTTACATATTTATTCAAGATGTGAGAGTATCCTTGACATGTTCATTCCATCCTGTTCTGCATATCTCACAGGAGTGAACATAGTTGACATGCCTGGTGTTACATATGCAAATAATGTGTTTCACCCATTGGAAATGGTTGGGCAGGTTCAGGCACTTGGTGGTTGGAATCCTGAGTTAAAGGAGGACACCGACACTGGCTTTCTTATCTTTCAAATGGTAATGATTTAGTAGAGACAAACATTGGTGGTACTTCTTTGTACTTTAATATGACTTTAATCCAATGTAGGGAGAGAATGGCTTTCAGAAACATGCATGTCCATGTCTCTGAATCATTGATGAGGTTGGTGATCAATGTCACTCATTAAACTATGAGTTTAGTGCTGAATATGAGGTGTTACTGTCCAAATGTCCTTTTAATTCTGTTGGCTAAAGGTTGTTCTGGCACTTTGAAGGTAGCAGTGAATTTAATCATTGATGGCTGCCTTCAATGCAAGGTGGCTCCCAAAGTTGAATCAAATTATCCAAGTTAACCAAGGTTTTCGAATGGATCTTTATAGTTTCAAGGTCGTGCATTGCAGTAGGGTATGTTTGGAGAGGACCACAGTCTTCTCTCTGTTTAGCATTGGGCCCAGACTATCAAACATTTCACTGACGATACAGAGCCTGGTTTTTGAATGTGTATGTAAGCAAACATCATGCTGCATGCAGTAATTCAATATTTGCAAGTGACCTTGAATGATAATTAAACTTGAATTTATTTGCATAGCAGTGAATTGTCAAGTTACGACCTTCATAAATTGCCGGCCAATTGCAGGTAACATTTTATCCATAGCGTATTCAAGTCCAACCTGGAATGGGATTTAGAAATAAAGGGTCAAAGGATCAACTTTACAACATGCAACTTCACGAGGGAAGTCAATTTTTATCAAGTCCCTGGGTTGCCACTGTTAGTGAAGCAGAATGGTAGCACTAATGCTTCCAGAAACAAACAGTAATATTGTATTCTATGCATGAATGATTTTCTTGTTGCATTTGACAAAACATACCTTTTATCTCACTCTTGTGAACCTAATGATAAGCTCCAGAGACCAACCAAACACAACCTTCATTTAGTCCCATTCTGTGTGCAGAATCTGGTTTAATGTCTCCTGGGACATGCTTTCTTCACCAGAACAGACCTTTACTGCCTTCTTTATTGCTGTTTCTGCTCCTTATTTGGAGCCACGGGGTAAGCAAAGTTCTGCTTACATGATCAGCATTCAAAAAGGGAAAGATATAAATCCATGAAACTATTCAAATTCTCCATGAACTTACAACAGAACACCTAACATAACTGACAATAAACTTGACTGAAAAGCTCACATGAATAAAGCTCACTTTAATAGATCTTGAATCCTTCTAAAGGCTACATGTGAAGTTTGTTTGCTGAGATGAATATGACTTACTGTGTTTTTCACATGTGTTTCATTAATAACATGCAAATGATACAGAACACTGCATTGCGTAGTTTCACTTCAGTATACACTCTTAGACTCAGATAACATTTAAAACAAGAAATGGATCTTGTGTCAAAAATTTAAAGCTTTCATTAAAGTTAACTTCAACACACTTCACCTGATTAGTCTATTTTTGGAGTTACCTGTGTCCCATTCCGTTGTGTGCATGAACCTAAACTTACAACATCAGGTTTAAGATTAGTTACTACCCCTCAACCATGAGACAAGAGGGGATAACTTCACTCAACTTCACTTGCCCTATCATTGAAATGTTCTCACGATCAATGGACTCACTTTCAAGGATTCTTCATATCAGGTTCTCAATATTTATTCTTTATTTGCATTTGCACAGTTTGTTGTCTTCTGCACTCTGGTTGAATACCCAAGTTTTGCAGTCTTTCTTTGACTCTAGTATAGTTACTATTCTGTAGATCTGTTGAATGTGTCCACAAGAAAATGAATCGCAGTATTTCATGTGGTGACATATATGTACTGTACTTTGATATAAAATTTACTTTGGACTTTGAACTTCATGTCTTCTGTGCTTATCAGTGGCTTTTTGTGATTGCGTGATTTTAGTGGCTAATAGTACATATCTGGTAAAGCTGCTGTCTCCCACTGCCAGAGCACTCATTTGACCTGACCTAGTATACAGACTGTACAGACTTGGCATGTTTTCCCTGTGACCATATCAATTTCCATTGGGTGCTCTAGCTTCCTCCCATATCCCAAAGGTTGGTTTGGTAGGTAATTGTGAACTGAGGCTTTGAGGCATTGGTCATACCACATTTTGTGACTTGTGAGCAGCTCTGAAGCATTTAAGAACGGATGTAAGAAAGGAAGTGTTGGCATTGGAGAGGGTCTGGAGGTGAGTCATGAGAATGATCCCAGGATTAAAAGGGTTTATGTATGATGAGTGTTTGATGGCCCTGATCTTGTTTAGAAGAATGAAAGGAAATCTGATTGAAACATATTTAAAGGCCTAGATAGAGTGGGCATGGAAAGAATGCTTCCTATAGTGGGGGAGACTAAACAAGAGGGCACAACCTTAGTACAGTAGGATTTCCCTTTAGAACAGAGGTAAGGAAGAATTTCGTCAGCCAGGAAGTGTTGAATCTATGGAATTCATTGCCACAGATGTCTGTGAAGGCTAAGTCATTGGGTATTTTTAAAGCAGATTTCATAGGTTCTTGATTAGTAAGGGGTCAATTGTTATGGGGAGAAGGCAGGAGAATGGAGCTGAAAGGGATAATAAATCAGCCATGATGCAATGGTGGAGCACAGCCAATGTGCTCAATGGTCTGAACTTAGATGGGTGATAGAAAGAATGCGGGAAGAGCAATAATGGAATTAATGGATGATTGGTGTCATTGGTTGTTGATAGTTTGTGCAGAGGGTAAAAGGACCTGTTCCTGCATTGTAACACTCCATGAATAAATGAAAATGTTTCATATTTTTCTACACCACTTTTGCTGCACTGTATTTGATAAGAAGCTTTAACAGAGTCCGTCAAAATTAATTCATAAGGACATCAATAGTGCATAACAAGGTAACGGACAAATAAACTGACATTGTTTTGTTTTCAGTTATGCTGACCAGGCTTTATAAAGTTGAAGTATCTTATGTCTGTGCAAAGTTTACCAATGGCTATTTGACATGCACTACATTACTCATCTTCCTTCTGATAGGTTGGACATCTGCTTAAAAAATGAGGAGACTGTTCAGAATAGTAGGCAAGGTTTGTAATTTAACTTTTGTGCAAGATATTCAGGAAGTATTGCATAGAAGCAATTAAGCTCTACCCTCTACTTTGGACAGTTTTCTTATTTCTTGACTGGTGCAACTTTGTCTGAAGGGATATTTATTTAATATTCAATGCAAGGGCTTGGCTGCTTTTCAGTAGACCTTCCTTCATGCTATGCATATGTGAATGTGGAGGTGAAGACAGACCTAGTAGCAAAGACTCAGTCAAGAATCTCACCTACGCTCTTCTTGAGCTAGGTGATAGAGTGCTGCGAGTGTTTCTTCAAGGCAGGGTGGGAAAAATGATGGTTGAAAAGAGAAACAAAGATCTTATAGCTTTTTAATAGGAAATAGTGTTTTTTGAATCACAGTGTTGATATCCTTGGATCATAACCAGCATTGCCTTACATATAAAAAGTGATTTTTACATAACGGTGCAGCGACAGAGCATTTTAAAAAGTTTACCTCAATGAAGAATGCCACGTAAACC
The DNA here is from genome assembly GCF_030144855.1 of Hypanus sabinus. Taxonomy (NCBI): domain Eukaryota; kingdom Metazoa; phylum Chordata; class Chondrichthyes; order Myliobatiformes; family Dasyatidae; genus Hypanus; species Hypanus sabinus. Next base: position 98,353,998 of record NC_082710.1, read on the forward strand.
TTTTGTAAAATATCTAATAATCATGAAGTTACTAAAGATGCTGGAGAGATCACAACTAGGACAGAAGAAAATAATTTTTGCTTTATCCTGCCCTAACTGAAAACCACTAAACAGATTTGAGGGATTTCTTCCCACCCTTTGATGTCTGGGAAAGATTCCATTTCATTAATCCGGAAAGAGGAGTTATGGCTGGAAATCAATCACTTCACGGTTTAATCTACACCATGCTATTCTATAGAAGAGTATATTGGTTGCATGTGGCCTTTAAATTTTCATACATTGGAGTTATAGAATTGTCATGTCACAGAGTATGCAAACACAAACAAATCCTTTGCTTTACCCTCCCTCCCCCCCCCCCGCTTCCCCCTTGTCTGTGGTGGTCCTCAAAATACCTACCTGCTTATAGTAATAGCTTTTTCCATAATTATGCCTGTAGTCTTCTAAGCTATGGCATTTCAGGAGCACTTCTAAATGCTGAAGTGTGAGAAGAACACCCAACTCCAATAGCCTTTCAATCAGTTGTTTCCAGATTTCATCTACCCTTTGGGTGAAAGAATTCTTGCTCAAAATTCCAGTCTCTTATCCTTAAGCTTTTTGCTGTCTGGGCTTGACAGGAAATGTCCCTTAGCATCTACCCTCTTATGCCCCTCATAATCCGTATCTTAATAATATCATACATCCAAGGCAAACTAACCCAGCCTATTCTGCCTGATCTCATATCTAGCATACACCAGCCCAGACATTATCCTCAGTGCAGGAACTTGACTTGAATCACTGTTAACTCCACAGATCCATTGTTTGACCCATCAACTTCTTCCAGCAGTTTATCTTTTGCTCCAGCTTCCAATATCTGTAGTCTCTTTTGTCTTTGTAATCTTGGTTAATCTCTTCTGCATCCTTCGCAGTGTGATGACATTTTTCCCATAGTGTTGTCAGCAGACCTTTATTCTCACTGTAGTCTTATTAATGTTTTATAGAGTTGAACCAGTCTCATTATTTTTCTGTTCTGCAGTAGGTCCCAGCTAATGAACACATGTCCCATATGTTTTCTGAAGTACCTCATCTACTTTTGCTGCTACCGTCAGTGATCCATGTATACCAAGGACCCTCTGTTCCTCATTATTTCAAAGTGTCCTACCATTCACTATCTATTCCTAGCTTTATTGGCCCTCCTAAAAGACAACACCATATATTTTTTCAAGATTAAATTGCATCTGCCATTTCCCTGTAAACCTTATCAAGGTATCAGTTCTGTAGCTGAAGACTACCTTTCTCACTATCCATACTGCATTCAATCTCCAAAAGAAAAATAATCACAGAAGCACTACAGAAATTGGAAATGCTCAATAGGCCAGATGGGATTTGTAGAAGGAGTACAATGTTAATGGAATTAATGAAGCTGACAGAAGGTCTCCAACCTGAGACATTAACTTGCTTGCTCCTTCAACCTGAGATGCTTGTTCTGCTGAGTGTTTTCAGCATTATCTGTTTTTGTTTTACCATCTTTCTGTGAGCTTGCTGATGATATCTTCTATCATCAAATCTAGATCATTATATGCCATGTCTAATGATGGAGGTGATAGTAGGTGATAAGTAGGTGATATTTATTGGCATGTTTTTCTACGGAAGTGGATTGCCATTGCCTTCTTCTGGGCAGTGTCTTTATAAGACAGGTGACCTCAGCCATTATCAGTACTCTTCAGAGATTGTCTGCCTGGCATCAGTGGTCACATAACCCAGACTTGTGATGTGCACCAGCTGCTTATATGACCATCCACCACCTGCTCCCGTGGCTTCATATGACAGTGATTTGGGGGCTCAGCAAGTACTACAATTTTGCCAAAGGTGACAAAGGTCTGCAGACTACCAGAGAGAAGGAACGCATTTGGTAGAGACTTATCTCCACTCTGCTACTTTGATCACACTTTTACTAGGGTAAAAGCAATCCTTGAATGTTCCACACTGCCTCCTGTCTCTGGTACAAAATAGTACTGTGCAAAAGTCTTAGGCACATGTAAAAAAATTCTGTAAAGCAAAGGTGCTTATAAATACTGAAATGAAAAGTTTCTAAATATCAAAAAATACTATAAAGAGCAGTAAAGGGCAAAAATAATTAGATCAAATCAATATTTGGTGAGACCACCCTTTGCCTTTAAAACTGCTTCTGTTAGGTACACTACCATTCAGTTTTACAAGAAAATTGGCTGGTAGATTGTCCCAAATATCTTGAAGAAGTTGTTACAGTTCGTGTTCAGATTTTGGCTGTCTAACTTCCTTCTGTCTCTCCAAGTAATCCCAGACAGCCTTGATGATAGTGAGATCAGGGCTCTTTGGATGGCGTACCATCTGAAACCATATAAGAAATCTAGAGTGCATAAGTTCTTTGCTCGGTACTGTACTTGCTAAAATACTCTATGACCAATATCATACAGGGGACCTAATCAAAGGCTATAAGCACTTAGGCCTCAATTATAAGCATTCAATCCAAATTAATCAGACAGGATCTCCCCTGAATGAGGTTTACAAGAAGATGTTGTTTTCTGCTTTGCATTGCTACCTGCTGTACCTCCAACAGTGCTCTTAGGTCAGCTGCAGGGTCATCAGCCATGGATGACCACTCATTGTTGTTTTGCTTACTTAGCCCTGACACATCTCCTGGTGGCAGGGATGTCTCCGGGCAGCTTCCAGTGGGATGAGTCAGTCCTCCAATTTCTGTCTTTCCTCTTCAGTCACAGCCAAACACTTCTTTGCCTCTTCAGCCAACTCTCTGGTGGCCCTCCTGAGCCTCGCTCCAGTCACTGCTGTATCGTGGACTAACCTTGTCATTGATGTGCCAGTGAAGCCCCAACATCCTACATGCACAGAGTAGATAGTGGTCCTCCAGCTGGCACTTCAGCCTCTTCCACTCATGGGCAGCCTCCACTCCTTCCTCCTGTGGGATGGTTAACTGAATGCAGAGGACTGTCATGGTGGCCATGGACCACAGTACTCTGGGTGAAAATATGTGCTGGTGATTTCCATGGAAAGCTGTGGCTGTCAGCCAAGATCTATCCTCTCCTTGCCTGTAGAGAGGAATCATGAAGGAGCTCTTGGGTGGATGCATTCAGCTCTTTACCAGCAAATGAGATGATTTGTCATCCCACTGGGGAACAGCTGCTTCTCGCATCCCACCTGCAGCTCTCTCGGATCTCCGCCAGTTTCTTTAGGATCTGGTCATACTGCCCTCTTTAGTGCCCTTGTGCCAGCGCAGCCTTGCATTCTGCCAGGATGTGTTGGAGGCTGGCGTTGGTGGAATCACACAGGGGGCAGTTATCCTTACTGCTGAACCACTGGTGAAGGTTCTGAGGGCAGGGCAAGGTGTCAGTGGTTGCCTTGATGAGAAAGCTGAGTCTGGCTTGTGGGATCTTCCATAGGTCTGAGCAGCTCAATGATTGGTTGATGGTGCCTCCCCCCATGTTGTCCAGCTTCCCTGGCAGCCCTCTGCCATTGCCTTCACGTGTAGCACTCCTGCTCTGTCCATATCACCTCCTCCACCACTGTGGCTTTCCTCTGAGGCCTTGGACCAGAAATGTGCTGCCTTCCCCCAGCCAACTCCTGCATGTCAGGCCTGGACTCTCCCAACAACCTCAAGGTGCTGCAGCCTGCTCTACTTCAGCTTAAGCTCTCCACTTACGGCCGGTATGGATTGAAACATTGGAACTCCTCACCAGCATGTCAGTGGCTCCCTCAGCTCAATGACCAGTCGGATTTTCTCCTGTTTGTACGCCAGGCTGATGGATCTCAAAGGCTGCTGTAACATGTTTTTCCAGAAGAAGCGAGTGTGGAGAAACACCAAGACAGCCCCAGCCATTTCAGGATGACATGTCAGCTATCCCATCCAACCTGCTGGCTGTTGATGAGGAAATACTGCACATTTTCATGGGCCACATCCCATTTTGGTACAGCGTGTACTGGTAGCACCATACTTTATACTTTCCGGGTAGTTGGTTCTGGTCAATTCTGGCCAGACCCTCTTTGAGTTGTTTCTGTGCTACTTTGCTCTTCTGTCTGTCAGAGATCTCTGCAGTGTACTGCCTCCCAAGACTCTGGATGGCCTGCATGGCCAACAATGGGATTTTCTTGTCCTCTACAACAAAGCAATGTTGTCGCTTCTGACCCCTTATCAGAGGGATAGGCTTTGCAGCTTGGAGGGCTTGATCGTCATCCTTGCCCATGTGACTAGCACATCCAGCTTCTTCAGCAGCCTTCTTGTGCATGTAGCCATCTGAAGATTGCTTGTGACATCAGCCATGTAGCTTCTCAGAGAAGGAGACTTCTCAGTGTCGTGACTGCAGCTTTATCCCTCCAACCCACTTGCTCCAATAATGATGATCTCAAAGGCTGCCACAAAACAAGATGGGAGAAATGGAACACCCCATTGCAGTGCCTATTTTAAGCCCTTTGTAAAGTCTTAAAAAGAGAAACCCATCTAGAGGTCACTGAAGTAATTGGAACCCAGGCTTCTAGTGCAGTTGGCAAAGCAAAAGAACTCAATGGCAAAGTTAATGAGCAGTGAGGCTCAGATCCATGGATTCATGGTGCTAACGCTGACCTTGAACAAAGTTATGCTGAATATCTCTCACTAATCTCTGTCTTTCCAGCTACAGATATTTTCTGTCCTTCAGAATGTTTTTGCTATCGTTGACACTGCATTCATTGGACAATAACCCTGCTGCCCTTCTTGAGTAGGGCACTAAATTAAAGCTGCTCATCTGGCATCACTTTTATTGCCAGGTTTAAAAAAAAACAGAACATTTCGGCCAGAGCAGTCACAGTTTCTTCCAATAGCAATTTGGGATGAATCTTATAAGGTACTGGGGATTTATCTAACTTTAAGCATACTAGAACAGCTAATACTTCCTCCTGTCAGGTAGTAATTTTCTCTAGAATTCTCCTTCCCTCCATCTGTCTTGACATGCATGTATGTCACATGCATGTGTGGGCCCTGGCTGGATCTGGTGTGTCACATATCATATCTGAGCATATTAGCTCAGAAAAAAAAACACACAGCTATGATTTGAGATTCAGTTACTGGTTGTGACATTCGGACACGGACGCACTTCACATTCTGTCATGATACGTTGTTCAATGTTCACTGCTTGAACTCAAGAAGAAATTGAGTAGAAAAATTTAATACTTCCATAACTCCTCAACAACTCCTCTGCCTCCATGACATATCTTTGACTCTCTCATCCACAAATTGGGCATTGTCCTGACTTTATCATCACCTTGACTTTTGAGCCAACAACCTTCAAGGAACAGAATCAGAAGTGTTACCAATTCAACAGCCTCACTTTGAGGAGAACCTTTCTCAATGCTTTTGATCCCAGCAAGTGTACTCATATCTTGCCAGTGCAACCATAGAGTCTAAGTATCTCAGAATCTCATTCTAACAGAGCAATCAGCGGCAGAAACAGGCACAGGTCGACGACATTTGTTTAAAGGAACAAGCAGGGTAGCCATTGTTGGGCATAGGCCTATGGTGAGAGCAGGAGTGTCATTGGCTTAAAGAAGGCTTCAGCTCAAAAGAGACATTGGCTCTGTGTAAGCTCCTGTTAAGGTTATTTGCTTTTTTTCCTCTTACTGTATCTAATGTAGTAAATGGCAGCTGTGTGTTCTTCCTGTCGGATGTTGGAGTCCTGGGAGACCCAGAGTCTCCCAGGGATCTACAGCTGCATGAAGTGCATCTAGCTGCAGCTCCTTGAAGACCGTGTTATAGATCTATAGCAGAAGCTGGATGACCTTCAGCTTGTACAGGAGAATGAGGAGAGTATCGAACAGAGTTACAGGGAAGTAGTCACCCCTAAGTTGCAGGAGGTGGGTAGCTGGTTGACTGTCAGGAGAAAGGGAAATATGAATAGGCAGTTCGTGCAATACACCCCTGTGGCCATTCCCCTCAATAATAAGCATACCATTTAGGTACTGTTCTGGAGGATGACTTCCCAGGGAAAGACTACAGAGACCAGGTTACTAGCATTGATCATGTGTCTGTGGTGCAGAATGGAAAGAGGGAGTAGAGGGGAGTGGTAGTGATATGGGATTCAACAGCCAGGGGAACAGACGGGAGATTATGTGGATGTGAATGGGACATCTGAATGGTATGTTGCCTTACAGGTGCCAGGGTCAGGGACGTCTTGGATCACGATCACGGCATTTGGGAGAGGGAGGGAGACCAGCCAGATGCCTTGGTACATGTTGGTACCAATCATATAGGAAGGAAAGGCAAAGAGGTCCTGAAAAGAGAATGTAGAGTGCTAGGTAGAAAGCTGAGAAGCAGGACCACCTAGGTAGTAATTTCTGGGTTACCACCTGTGCCATGTGTCAGTGAAGGTAAAACAAGATGATCTGGCAGATTAATGGGTGACAGAGAAGCAGGTGCAGGGGCAAGGCTTCAGGTTTTGGATCATTGGGATCTCTTCTGGGGGAAATAAGACCTGGTCAAAAGTGATGGCTTGAACCTGAACCCAAGGAGAACCAACATTCTTGTGGGCAGGTTTGTTAGAGCTGTTGGGGAGGGTTTTAACTAATGTGGTAGGGGAGTGGGAACCAGATTGAAGGGATTCATGATAGGATAGATGGTAAAAAATAAAAGATAGTGTGCAGTCAGACTGACTGGAAGGGCAGGCAGATGATAGGACATAACCACAGCCAGCAAGGTGAATATCAGTGCATTAGGGAAGCAGAATCAAAAAAAGATAGCAAATAGAGTACCTGAAGTATTATATATCAATGCAAGGAGTACATATAAGAGAAAGCTCTCCCCAGCTTTCTTCAACTTACACAACTGCTGCCTCATGGCTTCCACGTCTGCAGAGGCCAGTCACCGCAACCTTTCTCTAAACGGGGTGTCCTCAGTCACCCAGATAGTGTGATGAGTGCTCTTGGAACAACCCACATCAAACTTGTCAGTGGAAAAGATATCTTCCAGCTTCAACAGCTTCTCTACTACACTCCTCTTCCACATTGCAGGCACCAGGGTCCCTGAATGACTCAGCTGTCAACTCGCTCTCAGTCCACGCTGTCCCGTGGTCTACCAGCTCTTTCCACACAAGTCTTCCTTCTTCTTCTCTTGTCAACCAAAAGACCATGAAAATCTCTCTTCCAGACTCATATGAAAAGAAAAGTTAGAGTCTGTCCCGAGCCTTATAAACTAATCAGGCCAGTGCTTATGCCGGTTTCCGTGGTGTGAAGCGACTGAGAGTAATACGAGACTCCCCCCCCCCCCACCCCTCCGATAGGACGCCAGTCTATCGCGAGGTTAACCCCCAGCATTTTGCCAGTACTCATTTTCAGCTGGGTGGACTGGAGCAGTGGATGGTTAAGTGCCTTGATCAAGGACACAACATGTTGCCTCAGCTGGGGCTCAAACTCACGACCTTCAGATCACTAGTCAAATGCCTTAACAACTTAGCCTCGCACCCCAGACTCATAAGAAAGAACAACATTTCTCCCAATGGATGTAGCCCCTGCATTCCAAAGCCCCATTATCTCCAGTCATAACCCAAACATTGCTGCTACAGAGAACCCATTACATTAGCAGTGAAACCTTACAGCATCTTACATAAGAAAAAGGGTGGATGATCTTGTTGTGCTATTACAGATTGTCAGGTATGATGTTGAGGTCGTCACTGAATCGTGGTTGAACAATGGTTGTAGTTGGGAGCTAAATGGTCAAGGTTTCACGTTATATCGGACACATAGGAAGCTAGGCAGAGGGGATATCGTGGCACTGCTGGTAAAAAATGGAATCAAATCAGTAGAAAGATGTGACATAGGATTGGAAGATGTTGAATCATTGTGGGTTGAGTTAAGAAGCTGCAAAGGTAAAAGCATGCTGATGGTAGTTTTATATATAGGCCTCCCAACAGTAGCTGGGATGTGAACCACAGATTTCAAAAGGAAATAGAAAAGGTGTGTCAAAAGGGCAAAGCTGTGATAGTCATGGGAGATTTCAATCTGCAGATCAATTGGGAAAATCAGTTTGGAAATGGATCTCAAGAGAATAAGTTTGTTGAATGCCTATGAGGTGACTTTTTAGAGTAGATTGTTGTTGAGATTACTGGGAGATCAGCTATACTGGGTGTTATGTAATAAACCAGAGGTGATTAGGGAGCTTAGGGTAAAAGAACACTTAGGATGTAGTGATCATAATATGATTGAGTTCAAACTGAAGTTTGATGGGAAGAAAGTAAAGTCTGATGTAGCAGTATTTCAGTGGAGTAAAGGAATTACAGTGGTGTGAGAGAGGAACTGGCCGAAGTAAATTGGAAGGAGAAGCTGGCAGAGATGACAGCAGAGCAGCAATAGTATGAGTTTCTGGGAAAAATGAGGAAGGTGCAGGTAGATGTATACCAAAAGGGAAGAAATACTCAAATGGTAAAGTAGTACAACCATGGCTGACAAGGGAAGTCAAAGCTAATGTAAATGCTAAAGAGAGGGCATATAACCATGCAAAAATTAATGGGAGACAGAGAATTGGGAAGCTTTTAAAACCCTACAGGGAGCAACTAAAGCAATCATTAGGAGGGAAAATATGAAATATGAAAGCAAGCTAGCAAACAATATCAAAGTGGATAGTTAAAGCTTTCTCAAGTATATAAAACATAAAAAAGGAGATGAGAGTGGATAGAGGCCCACTATAAAATGAGGCTGGAGAAATAATAACGGGGTCCAAGGAAATGGCAGATGAACTAAATGAATATTTTGCATCTGCTTTCACTGTGGAAGTCACCAGCAGTATGCCAGATGTTGAAGGATGCAAGGGAAGAGAAGTGAGTGCAGCTACTATTACAAGGGGGAAGATGCTCAAAAAGCTGTAAGATCTAAGGACACATAATTCACCTGGACTAGATGAACTGTACCCTAGGGTTCTGAAAGTGGTAGCATTGGAGACTGTGGAGGCATTAGTAATGATCTTTCAAAAATCACTGGACTCCGGAATGGTGACAGAGAACTGGAAAACTGTAACTGTTTCACCATTCTTTGAAAAAGAAGGAAGGCAGTAAAAAGGAAATTATAGACAAGTTGGCCTGACCACAGTGGTTGGGAAGATGTTGGAGTCAATTTTTAAGGACGAGGTTATGGAGTACTTGATGACATGGGACAAGACAGGACAAAGTTAGTATGGTTTTCTTGAGGTAAAGTCTGGCCTGATGGACCTGTTGGAATTCTTTGAGAAGATTACAAGTAGGATGGATAAAGGGGATGCAGTTGATGTTGTATATTTAGACTCTCAGAAGGCCTTTCACAAGGTGTCACATATGAGGCTGCTTACCAAGGTAAGAGCCCATGGTATTACAGGAAACTTACTGGCATGGTTAGGGCATTGGCTGATTGGTAAGAGGCAGTGAGTGATAATAAAAGTATCCTTTCCTGCTTGGCTGCCAGTGAATGCTGGTGTTCTGCAGGGGTCGGTGTTGGGGACCATTTCTTCTTATGCTGTATAGAAATGATTTAGATGATGGAATAGATGGCTCTGTTGCCACATTTGCAGATGATACAAAGATTGCTGGAGGGGCAGTTAGTGTTGAGGAAACAGGTAGGCTGCAGAAGGACAGACAGAGATTAGGTGAATGGGCAAGAGTGTGGAAATGAAATACAGTGTTGGAAAATGCATGGTCATGAACTTTGGTAGTAGAAATAAACGTGCAGACTATTTTCTAAACAAAAATCAAAAATCTGAGATGCAAAACGACTGGGGAGTCCTTGTCGCAAACACCCTAAAGGTTAATTTGCAGGTAGAGTCAGTAGTGAGGAAGGCAAATAAATGTGAGCATTCATTTCAAAAGATCTGGAATACAAGAGTTGGGATGTGATGCTGAGACTTTAGGATGCACTGGTGAGGCGTCACCTTGCATAATGTGAACAGCTTTTTGCGCCTCATCTATAAGAAGGTATGCTAGGATTGGAGAGCGTCCAGAAGAGGTTCAGAAGGATGATTCCAAAAATGAAAGGGTTATCATACGAGGAGTGAGGAGCTCTGGATCAGTACTCGCTGGCATTAAGAAGGATGGGGCGGGAGGATCTTTTTGAAATCTTTTGAATATTGAAAGGCCTAGACACAGTAGATGTGGAAATCATGTTACCCGTGGTGGGGCAGGGGTCTAGGTCAAGAGAACACAGCCTCAAGATAGAGGGGTGCCCTTTTTAAACAGAGATGCTGTTTCTTTAGAAAGAGAGGGTTGAATTTGTGGAGGCCATGTCGTTGGTTGTATTTAAGGCAAAGTGTGATAGGTTCTTGATTGGACTTGGCATCAAAGGTTATTAGGTGAAGGCCAGGGTATGGGACTGAGGAGAGCAAAAAAGGATCAGTTCTGATTGAATGGCATAGCAGACTCGATGGTTCAAATTCTGCTCCTATGTCTTAAGGTCTATAGTCTAAGTACCACCTGGAAAAATCATTGCAGTATTTCACCTGAGCTAAAAATATAATGCAAAATCAACTAGCTATTGTTCGTATTTTCATTCTGCTTCCAAAGTTTGACTCAAACCTTTCAAACAAGGCCCAGTATTATTTTTTCCAGCTCCCTGGAAAAAACTTTATTAGAACAACAGGCAAATAAGTTACTTTAAAGTTTTAAATTTGGCCCAATTTATTACTGGGAAAATCGTTATGTTTTCATGCTGTGTGATTATGAGCAAACACATTCAGTTCTTTCATCCTTAAAAATTAGATATTTTTAGTTGTTGCTATTGTTAAAAAGGTAAACATGTTTTGTTAACAAATAGTTTCCTTGAAACTCCCAGCTGAGTGTAATTTAAAGCACGTCCAGCATGCAGGCCAGATGGTCAATAAGTCAGCCAGAGGATCAAAGTACACAAATAGCCTCAATGAATAATCAATGAGGCTTTCAATTCCCGATGACTATCAACTGTCGCCTGCTAGAAAGTTGGTCTTAATGTTGGGCTTATCTAACCCAGCATGATGCTTCATTCTTGAATGGGCTGCTTAACCCGATGGAGGAAGATAGATTTGATGGGAAGGTGGAACATGAAGATATCACCTGTGTTCACACTGTTTTGGCAATGATAAATAAGTAGACAAGAAACTGAGGGAAATAAAGAATGGTTTTAATGGGGATCTGAAGAAGAAACGTTGCAGGCTTATTACTGGGTCCAATTGATGAGACAATAGTAAAACAGGAAAGAGAATTTTCACTTACTTTGGAGAAAGGAAGTGCATTTTTGAGGATAAAATATAATTAATCATGCCAATTGCTGTGGACAACACCAAAATAAAAACAGGGAAGATAGTTTATCATATTCATCATCACAAGATACCATTTCTGACCTCTTTAAGAGTTGAACTAGACCTTTGACATGGAACTTGAGACCTGACTAAAGGAACAGATTCATAGAAAAAGTATGCATGGAAACAACACCAAGTTCAAGAAGAATGGAGTGGAAGGAGAGGTTGGCGGACAACATGGTAGTATGAAAGGATTGACATTAAGTGTCACAACCACGGATTCAGCAGCACAGTAGATAGGGCAATGGTGCTTGTGAATTTGCTTGTGTTAGCTAATTATTGTTTAATCATGATGGTATTTAACTCCATACTTGTCGTTGTAGTGCTTGTCGAGACTTGAACAGAGCATAACATTGCTTCGCTGCTGTTTTGCATTCGGCCTTCCTTGAGATATTGGACTTACAAGTCAACTGACTCGGAAGACTAGTGGTATTCATTTAATGTTTAGATGTTTTTTTCAGCCGCAGTGTAGGCTTCGTTTTCCTTTTGAGAGTTTTAGTTAACAGCCCTGTTTGGCCAAGCGTTTATTGTTTTATTTTCCCTTAAACACTCTTCATATTAAAGTCTGTGAACTATTGACCTGCTTCAGTGTCTCTCACTCTGCACTTGGGCCATATCCGACCCTGGTGACAGCAAGACTCAGCCACACAAAGATGGACCCAGCAGAGAGACAGAGCAGCTGACCTCGGCCATGAGATTCATTGGACAGGTGAAGAGACAAGCTACACGCAGTGGGATCTGTTCTCAGTGAAGTTACGGAGGCAATGAGGCAGATAATCTCGTGACAAGCCCAGTCTCACTTGGAGGAACAGGTATTGTCCCTAGCCACAAATGTTCAACAGCTCACCCCAGACAATCGGACTCGGGTGTCTGCGATATCCGCGCAATTGATCTGCGCAATGCATCCAATCTGATTCGCAAAAGGGAAAGGGGATGAGTGGTAAATGGCTTTCCACACCTCTAATGGCCACTATGAATACCTGGCGATGCCTTTTGGTCTGGCCAATGCCCCCACTGTATTCCAGACATTGGTTAACGAAGTGCTCAGGGACATGTTGAACCAGTTTGTATTTGTGTTTATAAATGATATCCTTATCTATTCCCACTCTCATCAAGAGCACGTCCAGCATGTCCGGAGAGTACTTGGATGCCTTCTTGAAAATAACCTGTACTCCAAGTCTCAAAAAAGTGAATTCCATAAAGACCAGGTGTCATTTTTGGGCTATATAGTTATCCCATCCAGTGCTCAAATGGACCCTAGTAAAGTTCAAGCAGTTGCAGAATGGCCCAAACTGTCTACAGTCAAACAATCATGGGGCTTGCGAACTTTTATCGCCGCTTCATCCAGAATTTTGGCTCTATCGTGGCTGCAATTAATGCACTCACCAAGAAGATCTCAGCAGGATTCCATTGGACAGACAATGCCAACCAAGCATTTTCCAAACTAAAGCGATGTTTCACCACTGCCCCACTGCTACAACACCCAGACCCATCTCAGTCATTCATTGTCGAGGTGGATACATCCGATGTCAGCACTGGAGCTGTCCTCTCACAGCACTCGTCTGCGGATAGCTGGCTGCACCCTTGTGCCTTTCATTCCTGTCGCTTGACTTGGGCCAAGAGGAATTACAATGTTAGGAACTGGGAGCTTCTGGCTGTCAAGGAGGCCCTGGAGGAATGGCAACACTGGCTGGAGGGGGCAGAACATCCATTCTTGGTCTGGACAGATCACAAGAACCTCGCCTACATTCAGGATGCAAAGAGACTCAACTCTCATCAAGCCCGGTGGGCTCTTTTCTTCACACAGTTCAATTTCATCCTCACTTATCGTCCCGGCAGCAGGAACACAAAGGCTGATGCTCTCTCCCGGCAGTTCAATGGATCGGAGGACAAAACCAATCCAGACCCCATTCTTCCTCGCTCGTGCATCGCTGCTGCAGTGATCTGGGGAATAGAGGCAGAGGTGAGGGCTGCCCAACAATCAGATCCAGGCCCGGATGGGGTTCCTCACAACCAGCTGTTTGTCTCTGCAGCAGTGCGTTCCAAAGTTTTGGAATGGAGTCACCCCTCCCATCTTGCTGGACATCCAGGAATTCAATGGATTCAGGAGTTTATAAAGAGGCAATTTTGGTGGCCATCTATGTCCCAGGATGTCCATGACTTTGTATCTGCCTGTCCCACCTGCGCTTGGAACAAAACATCACGCCAGCGTCCTGCGGGTCCGCTGCCTGTGCCCCACCATCCCTGGTCCCACCTCTCAGTAGATTACATCACTGGTCTGTCCGGATCTAATGAAAACACCACCATTTTGGTCATTGTGGATTGATTTTCCAAGGCTGCCCACTTCATTGCCCTCCCCAAGCTCCCATTGGCTCGTGAGACAGCCACACTCATGCTTCAACGTGTGTTCAGTCTCCAAGGCTTTCCTTAAATACATAGTGTCTGATCATGGACCACAGTTCACTTCCTGCTTTTGGAAGGCTTTCTGCTGTCTTGTAGGAGCCACAGCCAACCTCTCATCTGGCTTCCACCACTAATCTAATGGCCAGACTGAGAGTGAACCAGGATTTGGAGACAATCCTGCACCGCCTTGCCTCTTCCAACCCCGCGTCCTGGAGCTCCCAATTGGTTTGGTCTGAGATTACCCACAATCCTGTTGCCCTCCACCAGTATGTCTCGCGTTGAATTCCAGCAGGGATTCCAGCCCCCACTCTTCCCTGATCAGGAGATTGACATAAGCGTTCCTGCTGCTGAACAGTTGAACAGTTACAAGCGCACCTGGAGACGAGCCAGGGCTTCTCTGCTGCACACCCAGAAACAGCATTCCCGGCAGCTGATCGGCTCCGTTGACAGGTAAGGCCATTCAAGTCAGGACAGGAGATCTGGTTGGCATCGGGGGATCTTCCCCTGAAAGTCGAGAACTGGAAATTGGGACTGCGATACGTGGGACCATCTGTAGTGAAAAGGCTGTCAACAAGGTGTCCCATAGATTGCGTTTACCAGCATCACTGAAGATCCAACCAATATTCCATGTTTCCCAGCTCAAGTCAGTTACTACCTCTCCCCTGTCCCCAGTCACCCCACCACCCTCTCCTCCCCACCTGGTAGATGGTTCTATTGTCTATACTGTGCAACACCTCCTGGCAACTCGCCAGGTACATGGTAAGGTCCAGTACCCTGTAGACTGGGAAGGGTATGGCCCAGAAGAATGTACATGGAACCCGGCGAAGGACAGCTTGGACAAGTTACTGATCTGGGACTTCCAGAAGACACAGGTCTGTGGTGCATCAGTGGCTGTGCCTAGAGAGGGGTCCCTGTCACAACCACGGATTCAGCAGCACCGTAGATACAGCAATTGTGCTTGTGAATTTGCATGTGTCAGCTAATTATTTTTAAATCGTGATAATATTTAACTCCATACTTGTCATCGTAGTGCTTGTCGAGACTTGGACAGAGCATAGCAATGCTTCGCTGCTGTTTTGCATTCAGCCTTCCCTGAGATATTGGACTTACAAGTCAACCGGCTCTGAAGACCAGTGGTATTCATTTAATGTTTAGATCTTCTTTTCAGCTGCAGTGTAGGCTTTGTTTTGCTTTGGAGAGTTTTAGTTAACGGCCTTGTTTGGCCTAGCATTTATTGTTTTATTTTCACTTTAACACTGTTTGTATTAAAGTCTGCTTCAATGTCTCTCACTCCACACTTGGGCTATATTCGAACCTGGTAACATTAAAATGGGAATTTTGATGAGAGTGTTGATGATAGCAGATTTTAAGCTAGGAAGGATAATATCCAAAGCAACTAAACCATTAATTTGTGTGTCAGGAATGGTCAACATTTTGATGGGAAGTAGCATGAGGCAGTAAGTGGTAAGACTCATGCACTCATATTGGGAGAGTGAACATGGGGGTGGGGGCGGAAATAAAATAATTGATTCAAGTCTATGGCAAATGAAAGGGTGGATAATTGTGATAGTTTAGTTATGGAAGGGAAGGTGCAGAAATACATGAATTACTTAAAGCTGAAGGTAAGGATGGAGATGGTGGAGATTATGGTTTATAGAAGAAAACCTGTTTCAGAAAAGCAAAGCCAGAATGTATTGAAACAGTGAGCAATAGTAATCAGGATCTGATTCTGCTATTTGGATCAGCTATTTCTTGTGATAAATGTATTCCTGAAAAGTTCATGTCTATCTATTGTATTCTTTATTGAATGCCAGTGGGCAAATATTGTACAGCACTAATTCCTTTTAAATGTTACTGGGGAAATTAAAGGTGAAGCTGATATTTTTTTGTTAAGCAGCATGTAAAAATGCAGAAATTACTTTGTAAAGGAGAGAATTAAACTGGGGAAGAATTTTTCCTGCAACAGACAAGGTAGAAACCAGATTTAGGGATTAAAGAAAACGTGTGCAAAATGTGATATTATGAAATTATTAAATTTCCATGTCTGTCATAACAGTTGTTCAATGAGAGGAAAAGTCAAAAGTGTCTTTGAAGATGCCCTCAAGTATATATGAGTTATGGAGTCACACAACATGGAAGCAGGGACTTTGGCTCATCGATTCCTTCTTGACCATCAAATACATATCAAAACTAATCTAACTTCTACAAATGAGTGATGAGGGAAAAAGAAAAGTGAAATATGGGTGGTAACTGTTGGAAACACTCAACAGGTCAGGTAGCATCAGTGGAAAGAGAAGTAGGTAACTCATTATTAGTTTCTGGTTCTGAAACATTGTTTCTCATCACACAGATTCTGCCTGAATAGCATTTTAGATTCTTATTTCAGATTACCAGTGCCTCCAGTTATCTCTTGATTTTCAGATATGTGAAATCAGAATGTGTCAGAATTGTAGTGCAGAATATCAAGTTTTAATTTGGTAATAGGAACTACATTTTCTGCTTTTTTTTTTTTGATAACTGTATGAATGGAAGCCATCACATCAACAATCACAAAACGAACTCATGCCTTCTTTAATTTCTTGGCAATTAATTGTTATTGAAACAAATGTGCAGTTGTTCAGGTCAGTTATTGATCAATTCAACTTTAAGCTCTTTCTTCTATTGCAAATCTATAATTCTGATCTATTTTTAGTAATGACAGATAACCTTGTTTTCCTCTTAATGTATCATGGGACTCCTTGAGCAAATTAATTTCAAATGATGGTGTAATTACAAACAAGTCACAATAAAATTAAGAACTTGTTAGGGAACTTGCTAAACTAAAATAAAATCAAAGTCTTTTTAAAAGTAATTTGTAAAAACTAATTTTTTGTTAGATTATAATTTTTTCCAATGTTATTCTTAACTGCTGGTCAGTTTTCTTCTCAATGTAAGATCTTAGATTCATAAATTTACTTTGGAGACAATCAAGTTTGAGTCTTGATTACATTACAGTAATGAAATATCTTCTTTTGGATAACATTAAAACAAGGGTTTTAACTTGATGTAAAATATTGATCATGCTGTGTAAACAGCAGAAATAGTCTTCACAGAAACAGAAGTAAAGTGAAGGAACTTGCCTTTCAATGCATCATGCCTGTTCCAACAATGATTCTAAGTTAAACCAATCCCACTGGCCTGCACATGGCTCACATTGTCTATTTCCTGCCTGTTTTTGTGCCTGTATAAGTACATCTTAAACATTGTTTTTCCATGTCCTACACACCCTTCAACAAATAATACTTGCCCCATAGATCACTTTTAAACTATCCTCCTCCAAACTTAAAGCAAAAACCTCCAGTATTTGATAGCTCTGGCCTGGGATAAAGGCCCTGACTATCCACCTTATTCATGCTTCTCATAATTTTATATAATTTTATGAAATCACCCCTCAGCCTCTAGTGCCCCAGAGACTACAATAGAAGTTGTCCAATCTCTCCTTGTAGCTTACTGCACTCTAATCAAGGCAACATCCTTTTGAACCTTTTCCATAACTTCTCCAAAGATGCTACAACCTTCCTATGGTGTGGGAACCAGGAATGCAAACAATATTTCAGATGTGGCATGATCAAAGATTCATACAACTGCAAACTGAATTACCAATTTTTACATTCAATGCCCAAATCCACCATCACCTCTTTTGAAGCCATTACAGTCACTTTCAGGGAGTGAAGACTTGCAATCCAAGATCTGTCTGTACATCAGTACTTCCCTATTATGTTTGAGCTCCCAATGTACATTACCTCGTGCTTATTTGAATTAGCCATTTTTTCCCTTTCTTCAAATAAATTTCCAGCTGATATATATGTATATATCAATGCTTGTATCATTTGCAAATTTAACAAGATCCAACTTATTAATACATATTACAAGGTACAGATCCTTGTGATCTGGTCACAGACCTCCAATCAGGGAAGTACATCCCCAGTACCCTTGGCCTTCCATGATCAAGCCAATTTTGGATGTAATTTACCAGAACAGTCAGGAACCCAAGCAACATGGTCTTTAGAACCACTCTAGCAAGAGGGATCTCATCAAATGCTTTATTAAAGTCCTTTATGAAAGCCCCAACAATCTCCTCCCTCAGTTTCCTGGGAGAGAACACATTAACTATTTTCTTTCATTATTACCCAGAAGACATTACCTTATTGCTACTTGTGGGAACACGACATCCATAAGATGGTTAAGATTTTTTCTCTATAATATGATACTGAATATTCTTCAGTATCACAGGGGCGACAGAGGAGAACCCAAGTGCAGGACACTGGCACGTCGACTCAGTTGGGGAGGCTGGCATAGACCTGAACGTAGAGCAGGAAACCAGAGGGATCTTGACAAAGAGACGGGATTCACAGGGACTCTCTAGAAACTAGAGTGGAACTTAGAACTACCGGTTCTAATCGGAACAGAGAAGGAAGTATCACACGAGACTTGACCAACGAACTGGCAACCTGTGATAGAGTCGCCATCGTATTTATTTCCCAGTCTCTGATGAGAGCCAGATACGGTAATTGGGTAATTAGCAGCAATTGACTGAAATTGTGGCATAATCAGGGAGAAAGAAATGTTAAAGGGGAATGGCCAAATGAAACCATGACAGTACACCCCCCCCCCCCCCCCCCAATGGGAACCTCCCGGCATTCCTCCAGGCCTGTCTAGATTGTCCCGATGGAAATCCTGAATGAGGGAAGGGTCTAGGATAAATGACCGGGGGACCCAGCAACATTCTTTAGGACTGTACCCCTCCCAGTCCACCAGGTATTGGAGGCCCCTGCCCCAACAGCGCACATCTAGCAGTTGTTGGACGGTGTATGCCAGATGGTTGTCGATGAGCCTGGCAGAGGGAGGAGTCTCAGCTGGGGGATACAAAGGGCTGACGGGGACTGGTTTCAACTGAGACACATGGAAGGTTGGGTGAATAGGCATGGACTTTGGCAGCGTGAGGCAGACCGCTGTGGGATTGATAATCCTATCGACCTTGAATGGTCCCAGGAAGCCGGGGTGGGGGGGGTGGTGGGGTGAGTTTCCTGTGTTCGCATTTGAGCGAGTGTCCCTGGAGGAAAGCCACAACATTTGCCCTGGTTGGAATTCCGGCGCTGGAGTCCGGTGTCGGTCTGCTGTTTTCTTATTTCAATTTGTTGATTTGAGCAGGGCAGTGCGAGTCTCCTCCCAAATCTTCCGGCACCGATCAACATGGTCCCGAACCGACGGTACCACGATCTCTTTTTCCTGTGCGGGGAACAGCGGGGGTTGGCACCCAAGGGAGCACTTGAACGGGGACCTCCCAATGGCAGAGCTCACCAGGGAGTTGTGGGCGTACTCAACCCACGGGAGATAGTCGCTCCAGGTCGATGGGTTGTTTACAGTTACACAACGTAACCTCGCCTCCAGGTCTTAGTTGACCCGTTCCGTCTGCCCGTTCGTCTGGGGGTGGAAGCCGGATGACAGGCTGACCGATGCACCTAAGGCTTGACAGAAGGCCTTCCATACATGTGAGATGAACTGGGGACCTCGATCGGAGATGATGTCTGTGGGGATTCCATGGAGGCAGAAGACATAGCGGATGAGAAGATCTGCGTACAGAGGGCCGTAAAATGCACTGACTTGGAGAAACGATCCACCACAGTGAGTACGGCAGTGTTTCCATGTGAAGAGGGTCAACCGGTGATGAAATCTAAAGCGATGTGGGACCAGGGACGCCCAGGTACAGGTAGGGGACGGAGTAATCCCGCAGGTGGCCGATGGGAGGCTTTTCCACGGGCACAGACGGAACATGCAGAAACATAGGAATGGGTGTCAGTGTCCATAGAGGGCCACCAGAAATGCCTCTTCAAGAGGGTGAGGGTCTGATCGACTCTGGGGTGGCAGGCGAAGCAAGAAGTGTGCCCCCACTGTAGGACCTCTGATTGAACAGCATTGGGTACAAAGAGGCAATTGGATGGTCTGGTGCCTGGGTCGGGTTGCGTCCTTTGGGCCTTTTTGACTTTGGACTTGATCTCCTAGGTGAGGACAGCCACTACACAGGAAGAATGGTCTCGGGGTTGGAAAGCTTCTCGGAAACGTATTGGCGGGAGAGGGCATCGGGCTTCCCGTTCTTGGACCCCGGACGATAGGTGAGGGAGAACCTGAACTGGCCAAAAAATAATGCCCAATAGGCCTGGTGGGAATTCAGGCTGTTGACAGTCTGGATATTTTCAAGGTTCTTGTGGCCTGTCCAGACAATGAATGGGTGTTCCTCCCCCTCCAACCAATGCCTCCACTCTTGCAACACCAATTTGACCGCAAGTAGCTCCCAGTTCCCCACGTCGTATTTTCATTCAGCGGGCAACAGTCGGCGAGAGAAGAAGGCACAGGGATGTAGTTTCTGATCCGGGCCCGAACGTTGGGACAGTACCGCTCCCACCCCGGAGTCAGAGGCATCAACCTCCACAATGAACTGACAGGAGGGGTCCGGTTGAATCAGAACGGGGGCAGATGTGAAACGCCTCTTCAGTTCGGCGAATGCTGAGTCTGCTTCTGAGTTCCAAAGGAAAGGGGTGGCAGGAGAGGTAAGTCGGGTAAGGGGAGCTACTACTTGACTGTAGTTTCTGATGAACTGGCGATAGAAGCTCGCAAACCCCAGGAACCATTGGAGTTGCTTGTGGTCTGTGGGTTTGGGCCACTGCACCACAGCCCGGATCTTCTTGGGATCAGCTCTCACCTGTCCCCTCTCGATGATATAACCTAGGAAGCTGACTGAGGGGATGTGGAATTCAGATTTATTTTCCCGCAGCCTCTGCAGGACTTGGCGGACATGGATCACGTGTTGCCGGGGACCGCTTGAAAAGATCAGGATGTCATCCAGGTAGACAAACACAAAGCGGTTAATGAAGTCTCTTAGTACATCGTTAATCAAGGCTTGAAAAACTGCGGGGGCATTGGTGAGGCTGAAAGGCATGACTAAGTACTGGAAGTGGCCTAACGGGGTATAGAAAGCCTTCTTCCACTCGTCCCCCTCCCTTATCCGGACCAAATGGTAGGTGTTTCGGAGGTCCAACTTCGAGAAGATGGTGGCTTCATGAAGTGGCTCGAACGCAGAACTTATAAGAGGCAGCGGGTACTTGTTCTTAATGGTTATATGATTTCGGCCTTGGTAATCGATGCAGGGATGGAGAGAGCCAACCTTCTTCCCCACAAAGAAGAATCCAGCGCCCACCAGGGAAGATGGGGGTCAAATAATTCCTGCCGCAAGAGACTCACTAATATATTTCTCCATGGCTTCTTTCTCAGGCCGGGACAAGTTATACAGGCAACTGGTAGGTAATGAGGCTCAGGGGAGAAGGTCGATAGTGCAGTCATACAGGCGGTGTGGAGGCAGGGAAAGGGCATGTTGCTTGCTGAATATCTGTCCCAGGTTGTGGTATTCTGTGGGAACTCTGGACAAGTCAAGAGTTTCCAAGACAGGCAAGGTGGCTGTATCCTCCCTAGGGGATAGGGCTGACTGCAGACAGGTGGCGTGGCAAAACGGGCTCCATCTGGCTACCCTTCCGGTAGACCAATCAATGCAAGGATTATGGCGGTGTAACCAGGGGTATCCATGTACTATTGGGGCTTGAGGAGAGGAGATTAGGTTACATTGTACCTGCTCCCAATGATTCCTAGAGAGGATCAAAGACAGTGGTGGAGTACGGTGAGTGACCCAAGCCAGAAGTCTTCCGTCCAGTGCCCAGGCTTCCAGAGGGGTAGACAACGGCTCCCGAGGAATTCCGGCCTGGGCAGCTATGGCTTCATCCAACAGATTCCCCTCAACTCCAGAGTCTATCAAGGTAGACAAGGACAGGGACTGTTGGTCGTAGGTTACTGTAGCTTGGATCTGCATCCGGGCTTGGGGAACTGAAGGGAGTGTCGTCTGATTCACCAGAACAGTTGGAGCGGGGGCTACACTAGGAGCGGACGGGGAAGAGAGGCTGGCCGAAGATGGTAAGGTGGGCCGTAGGATGACCCGAGGAGAGGGGTGACCGGTCTTTTCTCTCAGACGTTCCCGAAGTCGATTATCTACCCTGGGAGCTACAGAGACCAAAGAATCCAGGCTATTTGTATCATCCCTGGCTGCTAATTCATCTTTTATCTTGTCAGAGACCCCATCGAAACACTTCCTGTAGTGCTTCGTCATTCCACCCAGAGTCGGCCGCTAATATTCGGAACTCTACAGAGTATTTCGCTACACTTCGCGACCACTGACTCACAGAGAGTCAAAAGGCGCCTAGTGGCGTCTTTCCCATGAATGGGCTGTTCAAAAACCTTCCTCATTTCAAAGACAAAGGTGGAGAAGGAGGAACAGACCTCTGGCCTGTTGTCCCTCCCTTGTAACAGCCCCATGATGTACACAATTTTTGATCTGTCTGAGCTGTACATACATGGCTGTTGCTCAAAAACCAGAGAGCACTGCAGTAAGAAAGCCCGGCACTTCCCTAGGTCCCCAGTGTAGGGTTCTGGTTTGGGTACGTAAGGCTCTCGAGGTGATTGTGTTGCTGAGCCAAGGGGCGTAGCCATCCCAGGCTGTGAGGTTTGGTCAGACTGGGTTCTTGAAAGGGATGGAGTAAGGGGAGCGGATACCCAGTCAACCTGCTCACTGACCTTCTTTACATCCTCAGATAGGGCACAAAGATCTTTCATGACTTCTCTGAGTAGTTGCTCAGAGAGGTCTTGAAAGTTGCTCCCTCCCAGTAGGGAGCCCTGGCTAACAAGGGCCTGTTGCACCGGATCCATGTCCACTGGGTTCATTCTGTCCAGTTCATTCTGTTACACAGGGGCGACGGAGGAGAACCCAAGTGCAGGACGCTGGCACGTCAACTCAGTTGAGAAGGCTGGCGTAGACTTGAACGTAGAGCAGGAAACCAGAGGGATCTTGACAAGGAGACGGGATTCACAGGGACTCTCTAGAAACTAGAGTGGAACTTAGAACTACCGGTTCTAATCGGAACAGAGAATGAAGTATCACATGAGACTTGACCAACAAACTGGCAACCTGTGATCGAGTCACCATCGTATTTATTTCCCAGTCTCTGATGAGAGCCAGATGTATGATAATTGGGTAATTAGCAGCAATTGACTGAAATTGGGTCATAATCAGGTAGAAAGAAATGTTTAAGGGGAACGGCCAACTGGAACCATGACACTTCAAATGTAAGTTACAGACAAAGGGGCATTAGACCATACAACATAAGAACAGAATTTGGCGATTCAGCCCATCAAGCCTGTTCCACCATTCCATCATTTATTATCATGATTTATTATCCCTCTCAATCCCATTCTCCTGCTTTCTCCTGTAACCTTTGATGCCCTGACTAATCAAGAATCTGTTAACTTCTGCTTTAAGTATACTCAGTGTCTTGGCCTCCACAGCCATCTGTGGCAATGGACTCCACAGCTGTGCTCTCTGGTCCTATAAGGAAACTTCCTCCCCACATCCACTCTATCTGAATCTTCCAATAATCAATATATGTCAGTGTGATCTCTCCATATTCTTCTAAACTGTAGTGAGTACAGGCCCACAGCCATCAAAAGTTCCTCATATGTTAACACTTTCATTTATGGAGTCATTCTCATGAATGTCCTCTGGAATCTCTCCAATGTCATCTGTTCTTAGATAAGGGGCCCTAAACAGCTCACAAAATTCTAGGTGTGATCTGACCAATGTCTTATAAAGCCTAAGCATTACATCCTCGCTCTTATATTCTAGTCCTCTTGAAGTGAATGCTAACATTGCAATTGCCTTCCTCGCCACTGAAAATGCTTCCTCATTTAGTGCAATGCTATTTCAACTTGGGGCGATCCAGAGTTTGGAGTTCAATTCCCATTCCATTCTGTAAGGAATCTGTACAGCCTCCCCACGGAATACGTGGATTTTTCCAAATGCTCCGGTTTCCCACCACAATCCAATAGCAAAGACACAGACTTGCAGTTACCCCAGAGACTTGGCGTTTCATCTGGCATTCTACATACTACTGGCTCTTTCTCTCCCTAATAAAGGAGAAGGAAGTGTCTCCATTTTTCACGTGAGCGGGGAGACATAACAAACAACTCACTGGTTTATGATGTTAAAAATCCGTTACGTCGCTTTTCCCGAGCTCTGTTCCCAAAGACCTCAAACATCCCGGGTCTTTGGGCATACAGCAGATCATACATCTCCCCAGGTGATATACGGATCTCCTGCTGTGACACTAATCCTCGATCTGCCCGTCTGCAGAGCCCCGAGATCTTAGGCTTCCAAATCCGAGCCAGGCTCTCAGGCTGAACCCTTGGTGTGCTGAGAAACGGCTAGTCCTGAAACCCCAAGAACGGGTCCCATTCCCGCAAAGAACCAAAGTCAACATGTCAAAGGAACCCTGATAGGGAAAAATAAAGATATTAAAGATGGAAATAGAGCTGTTTCCAAAGATGCAAGCAAAGGAGTCACCATTTAGTACCATCTCAATTTTGCTCCGCCTCCGTAAACTTTCTTGTATGGATTTAAAATTCCCAGTTGCTATGGTGAAATTCAAAATCATGGTTCAGAACTCTGTCTGCCAGTTGAATTCCTTAACCCCTGCACTAACTTACTCACCTAATGTATCTCTGAAGAAGTGGTAATAGAAGCTGTGAGGAAAGGTCATGGACTTGCAGAAACCTGTGTTTCCCTCTCTCCATGTGATAGCTGACCTGCTGAGTATAACGTGTGTTTCCCATTTTTTCTTAAATCTCTGTGTTCTCTGGTGAAAATACAGTTTCCTTGAATTAGCTACATTTTGCAGCTTGATCCCTTTGGACTGTAGTTTAACATCGATGGTGACTAGTCAGCATTGTAGCCAGTGTATCTGAATGCAAAGCACACCACAATATATTTACCGAAGCTGATAGAGAGAGAAACTGAGCAACTAACTTTTCAAATCAATGAAGTGCACGCTCATTCAGCAATGAGAAATCCCCCATGGAACTGTGTGTGGGGTTTATTTTAGCCAGCTTGCATCAACTGATCATTTAAGAAACACAGTAGGACAGAACTATTGAGTCAATGGTGAAAGAAGCATTTCTTTCACTCTGGGCACACAATTGGATGTGATCAATACATTCTTGAACAAACAAGTGCACTTGACATGTGCTGTTTATTTATTAATTTAGAGATACAGTGGGGAACAGTCCCCTCAGGCCCAATGAACCATGTTGCCCAGGAACCAGCCTATTTTAACACTTGCCGAATCACAGGACAATTTGCGATGAACAATCAGCCTAGTAACTGGTCCTTCATTGGACTGTGGGAAGAAATCCACATGATCACAGGGAGAACATGCAAACCTCTTACAGACAATACTGGAATCGAACTCCAAAGTCCAATGCCTCAAGCAGCTTACTGCAATGCTACCATGACATCCTTTAAGTGTACTCTTTAATGTCTACCAATCACCTTCTATACCATGCTTGTAGATCATCAAGAATAGGTTATAATATGTGAATGTTTCATTTCACTATATAGCCTCCTTCACATTTCACAGTTGCCTCTTGGATAATAAGACCAGACAGGTTGGGGAGAAGATTCACAAGATGGTAATAAACCTGACCAGTTCCATTCCACTTCTGCACTCCTCCATCTGGTGGAACTGATCCTTACACTCAACAATTTCTCTTTTGACTTCTTCCACTTTCTCCAAGCTCCCA
The DNA here is from genome assembly GCF_030144855.1 of Hypanus sabinus. Lineage (NCBI taxonomy): Eukaryota > Metazoa > Chordata > Chondrichthyes > Myliobatiformes > Dasyatidae > Hypanus > Hypanus sabinus. The sequence goes on from NC_082710.1 coordinate 98,379,400, forward strand.
CATGGACCTATACACACCTCTCTTTTCATTGGCTACATGGAACAGCCCAAATTCTAAGCCTTCCATGGTAACGCTCCCCAACGCTTTCTGTGCTACATTGATGACCCCATTGGTACTGCTTCACACACTCATGCTGCGCATGTCAATTTCATCAACTTTGCTTCCAACTTCAACCCTGCCCTAAAATGCACTTGGCCCATTTCTGAGACCTCTCACCCCTTTCTCAATATCTCTGTCTCCACCACCAGTGACAAACTGTCTACCGATATTTTGTATAAATCTACCAACTCCCATGGCTATTTTGACTGTACTTCTTCTCATTTTGTCTCCTGTAAAAAAGCTATTTCCTTTTCTCTGTTTCTTTGTACCCACCACATCTGTTCCCAGTATGGGGCTTTCCATTTCAGGATAGCAAACAATTATGTTTCCCTTCCTCCACCATTAATGCTGCCCTATTTCCTGGTCAGCTGCCTTTACCCCATCTTTCTGCTGCTAACCTAACACCCAAAAGCATTTGCATCTGTCTTATCATTCTCCACAATGTCTGCCATCTTCAATGGGGCCCTACTACCAAGCATAATTTTACCTCCCCACCACCACCCCCCCATCTCTGTTTTCTTCAGAGATTCCTCACACTGTGATTCCCTTGTCCATTCATCCCTCCCCACTGATCTCCCTTCTGGTACTTAACCCTACAAGCTGAAATGTGGTACCTGCTCCCTCAATTACATTTAGGAAACTAAACAGTCCTTCCAGATAAGACAACACTTTATCTGTGAATCTGTTGGAGTTGTCTACTATATCTGGTGCTCCCAATACAGCCTCCTCTATATTGGCGAGACCTGATGTAAATTGGGAACCCCTTTATAGAGCACCATCACTATATCTGCAAAATGTGGGATTTCCCGATTGCCAGATATATTAAATCACATCCCCATTCCCATTGCAACATGTTGGTCCATGGACTCCACTACTGCAACAATGAGGCTACTGTCATGAAGCTGGAGCAACTCCTTATATTCCATCTGGGTATCCTTCAACCTGATAACTTGAACATCAATTTCTCCAGTTTCCAGTAACTTCCAATCCCCTAGCCTTCTTTTTTGATTCCCCACTCTGGTCAATCTCTTGCCTCTTCCCTTCTCCTCAACTGCCTATTATCTCTCCTTGGTGTCCCTTCTTCTTCCCTTTCTCCCATGGTTTACACTCCTCAATGTCAGATTCCTTCTCCTTGATCTTTCCCACCTATCATCTCTCAACTTCTAGCTCCAACCACCTGGATTCACCTATCAATTTCTAGCTTGTACTCCTTTCCCTTCCGCTATCTTCTTATTCTAGTCTCTTCCCCCTTCCTTTCCAGTCCGGATGAATGGTCTCAGCCCAAAACGTCAACTGTTTATTCATTTCCATAGATGCTGCCTAACTGGCTGAGTACCTCTAGCATTTTATGTACTTTGCTCTGGATTTGCAGCATCTGCAGGATTTCTTGTCTTTATAGTAGTGAACTATGTATCTGAGGTCATAGGCAATTATTGCAGAAGTATTCATGGACAATCCCTGTGCTGGTTTGGAGCTGAATTTATCCACACTCCTCGGGATTTCCTGGATTTCTGTATTTGGTTTGTCAGCCTTGCCAATGTCAATGTGCAAAACTCCTCAAACAGTATCCTCTTCAGTCCAACTATGAAAATCATAAGACCATAAGATCTAGGAGCAGAATTAGGCCATTCAGGCCATCAGCCCATTGGTTTGCTCCACCACTCCATCACAGCTGTTTTATTATTCCACTCAATCGCATTTTCCTGCCTTCTCCCCATAACCTCTTATGTTCTGACTAACTAAGAACCTCTGCTTTAAATATACCTAATGACTAGGCCTCCACAGCTATATGTGGCAATGAATTGTCCACATTCACTACTCTCTGGCTAAAGAAATTCCATCTCATTTCTGTTATAAGTGGATATCTGTCTGTTCTGAAGCTGCACCCTCTGGTCCTAGACTCTCCCACTAGAGGAAACATCTACTCTACATCCACTCTGTCTAGGTCTTTCAATATTCAATGGGCTTCAATGAGATCCCCATTGTTCTTCTAAACTCTAGAGAGTTTAGGGCCAGAGCCATCAAACGTACCCCAATGATAAACCTTTCATCCCTGGAATCATTCCTGTGAACCTCCTTTGGACCGTCACCAATGCCAGCATACTTTTTCTCAGAATTGTGGCCCAAAACAGTTCACAATACTATAAGTGCGGTCTAACTAATGCCTCATAAAGCCGCAGTTTTGCATCCTTACTTTTATATTCTGGTCCTCTTGAAATGAATGCCGACATTGCACTTATCTTCATTACCACTGACACAACCTGCAAGTTAACCTTTTGGGAATCCTGCAAAAGGACTCACAAATCTCTTTGAACATCTGTTTTTTGAATTTTCTCACTGTTTAGAAAATACTCTGTGTTTTGATTCCTTCTGCCAGAGTGCATGACCATACACTTCCCTACATTATATTTCATCTGCCACTTCTTTGCTCATTCTAGCCATTTCTCCAAATCCTTTTGCAGACACCCTGCTTTCTCAAAACTACCTACCCTTCCACTTTTCTTTGTATCTTCTACAAACTTGTTCACAGAGCCATTAACTCTATCATCCCAATCTTTTACATATAACATGAAAACATGAAACAAACTCCTGTCAAACAACATTTCCACTGGCAGCTAACTAGGATAGGCCTCCTTTATTCCAACTCTTTACTTCCTGCCAAACAGCCAAACTTCTATCTGTGTTAGTATCTTTCCTGTAATACCATGGACCCTTATCTTGTTAAGCAGCTTCATGTGCAGTACTTCATCAAAGACCTTCAGAAAAGCCAAATAAGCAACATCTAGTGACTCTCCTTTGTTTATCCTGCCTGTTATTTCCTCAAAGAATTCCAACAGATTTGTCAGGCAAGATTTCCCCTAAAGGAAACCATGCTGACCTTGGCCTTCATTATCATGCACCTCCAAGTACACTGAAACTTCAACATTAATAATGGGCTTTAACAGATTCTCAACAACAGTGGTCAGGCTAACTGGTCTAAAATTTCCTTTCTTCTACCTCCCTCGTTCTTAAAGGGTGGAGAGTCATTTGCAATTTTCCAGTCCTCCGGAACCATTCCAGAATCTAGTGGTTCTTGAAAGTTTATTAATAATGCCTCCCCAATCTCTTCAACTAACTCATTCAGAAACCTGGGATGTAGTACATTTAGTCCAGGCATCTTACCTTCAGACCTATCAGCTTTCCAAGCACTTTCTCCTTAGTAACAGAAAATACATTCACTTCTGCTCCCTGACGCTTTGAATTTCTGGCATACTGCAAATGTCTTCCACAATGAAGACAGACTTAAAATAATATTAAGTTCATCCACCATTTCTTTGTTCCCCTTTTCTACCTCTCCAGCATCATTTTCCAGTAGTCTGATATCCACTCAAGTCTCTCTTTTACTTTTTATATATCTGAAAAAACGTTTTGTATCCTCATTGATATTTTTGGCTTCATATTTCTTCTTTTAAATCCTTATGGCTTTTTTTTAGTTGCCTTCTGTTAGTTTTTAAAAGGTTCCCATTTCTCTAACTTACCATTAATTTTTGCTATATTATATGCCCTCTCTTTTGTTTTTATGTTGTTTTTGTCTTTTCTGGTTATCTATGGTTGCCTCATCCTCCCTTCAGGATTTTTCATCTTTGGGATGTATCCATCCTGAGCCTTCTGATTCTCCTGCAGAATGCTAGCCATTGTTGTCTGTTGTCACTCCTGCTCATGCCCCTTCCAATCAATGTTGCCCAGCTCCTCTCTCATGCTTCTTTAATTCCTATTATTCCACTGTAATACTGATACATCTGTCTTTATTTTCTCCCAAACTGTAGGGTGTATTCTATAATATTATGATCACAGTTTCCCAAGAGTTCCTTTACTTTAAGCTCCCTCATCAAATCTGGTTCATTACACAACACTGAATACAGAGTTGCCTTTCCACTAGTTGGCTCAACCACAAGCTGCTCTAAGAAGCCATCTCATAAGCATTCTTCCAAGTCCCTCTCTTGGAATCCATCACCAACTTGATTTTCTCAGTCGACCTGCATATTAAAATCACCCATGTCTTTTGTAACATTGCCCTTTTTACATGCCTTTTCTATTTCCTGTAGAAGTTGATATCCCACATCTTGGCTAATGTTCAGGGACCTGTTCATAACTACCATCAGGGTCTATTTACTCTTGCAATTTCTTACCTCTACCCATAATGATTCTACAACTTCCGATCCTGTCACCTCTTTCTACCAACATTTTTTACCAACAAAGCCAGCCCAATGTCTCTGCCTACCTGCCTGTCCTTTCAATACAATGTGTTTCCTTGGATGTTAAGCTCACAACTATGATCCTTCAGCCATGTCTCAGTGATACCCACAATGTCATACCTGTCACTTTCTAACTACCACTACATGATCTTCTACTTTATTTTATATACTGCATGCATTCAAATATAACAACATCAATACTGTATTCATCATCCTTTTCGATTTTGCGACCATGTTACACTTCACCTCATCTCACTGACTACAATCTTGCCCTATCATCTGCCTATCCATCCTCAGAGCATCACCGAACACTGTATCAGCTTGAATACCAACTACTGCATCCTCAGCCCTATTAGTCCAGTTCCCATCCTCCTGCCAACGTAGTTTAAATCATTCCCAACAGTCTAGAAAACCTATCCACAAGTATATTGGTCCTCAGATATTACCCATCCCTTTTTTGCAGGCCATACCTTTCTTGAAGAGATCCCAGTGATCAAGAAATCTGAAATCCTGCCCCCTGCACCACTTCCTCAGCCACTCATTCATCTGTACTTTCATCCTGTTCCTGCCCTGCATAACACATGGCACTGTGAGTAATCCAGAGATTTTCACCTGAGTGGTCTTTTCATTCAGTCTTTTCCCAACCTCCCTAAACTCACTGCACAATCATAACATCCCAGTTATAATCCATATCTGGTTCTTTTGTGGCAGATTTCCAAAACTCATGTGAGACTGACGTCCACTAAAAGCACCATCATCTCTATCCTACTTGATAGATGGTAGACATAATAACCCACTAAGGTCTTTAACGTTGTTATTACCACTGCCTCCCCTCTGACTGAGCCACTGATTTTCCTGCATATTCCTCCTGCATTTCTGGCTTGGATTAGTGGTCTTTGGCATTACAGAGGACAGCAGCATTTGAATGCATCTCCTTGATCATAGAGTGATGGAAAAAAGCACAGAAACTGATCCTTTGGCCCAATTAGTCTGTGCAGAGCAAATTAAACTGCCTACTCCCATTGATCTGCGTCCGGTCCATTGCCCTCCATACCCCGATCATCCATGTACCTATTCAAATTTCTCTTAAACAGTGAAATCGTGCTTGAATGCGCCACTTGTGCTGGTAGCTTGATCCACACTCTCACAACACTCTGAGTGAAGCAGTTTTCCCTCATGTTCCCTTTAAACATTTCACCTTTCACCCTTAACCCATGACCTGTAGTTGTAGTCCCACCCAACCTCAGTGGAAATAGCCTGCTTGCATTCACTCTATCTATTCTTGTCTCCTCAATCTTCTACATTACAAGGAATAACATCCTAACCTTTTCAGCTTTTCTGTATAACCCAGGTCATTCAGTCCCAGCAATATCCTTGTAAATTGTCTCTGTATTCTTTCAAAATTTTTTACATCTTTCCTGTAGGTAGTTGACCAAAACTGCACACAATACTCAAGCTGGGCTTCAGCACTGTCTTATACAGCTTCAATGTAACATCCCATCTCTTGTACTTAATATTTTGATTAATGAAGACCATTGTACAACAGTTTTCTTTACAACCCTTTCTATTTGTACTGCCACTTGCAATGAATTGTGGATCTGTACTCCCATATCCCTTTGTTCTACCATAAGAATGCTACAGCACCTAGGTGAATCAGTTTGTTTGCTGTTAATTAATGGGAACATAATAAACACATACAAATTGTTCTTGAATTTGCCAGCAGATTACATGTAGCCTTTTCTGAAGAAGTCCCATGGACCTCTTAGCCATCTGCCAGTGAGAAAAGGATGGTGTCTGGAGCCCAGAAAGGTGTGGCATACTGATTAATCTTTTCTCATTTATTCTATACCTTCCTTATATTTTAGACTAATGAGGAAATGGACATTATCTTCATTGTCCTCTTGCGAGCTCTTGCGAAACACTTGAAGTTCATTACTGAGATAAGGGTGAGGCCGCCTTCAGAAAAGGTGGGGTATGTTGAGTTATAGAAATAACATTATCCGTTTCACAGCTTATGAGTGTGTCTGTGTGTCTATGCTTGGATAATCACTGTCTTTTTACTTGCCTGGATTTCTCCTTGGCATACCTACTGAAGTCATAAAGCTTTTTTCCATTATTGCTCCAATAAGCAGGAGTCATATATTTGGAGAAAGAAACATACTGTCTCTTGTCAGGTTTTACGTTGGTGGCCTAAATGGTTTTCCATACACTACTTTCCATACATACCTATCATAAAACTTTCTTCCTGGCAGGTTGATCAGGGTTTTGATGGCATATTAGAAGTGCATTCTCTTTCCTGTGGCTTCTCTCTCCACAGTAGCCTTTGTAAAAGGTACAGAAGAGGTTTACCAGGGTGCTGGCTGGCTTGGAGGTCACGTGCTACAATGAGAGGCTGGATAAACTTGGGTTATTTCCTCTGGAGCAGTGGAGGCCGGTAGAGATTTACAAGATTATGAGAGGCATAGATAAAGCAGACAGAGTATCTGTTTCCCAAGGCTGAAATATCTAATACAAGAGGGCATGCATTAAACATTCAAGGCAGTAAATTCTAAGCGGCTGTGAAGGGTAAAGATTTTACTCAGAGTGTTGGATGCCTGGAATGTGCTGCCTAATATAGTGGTAGAAGCAAATGCACTAGAGCCACTTAAGAGATGTGTAGATAGGTGCATGGATGTGAGGGAGTTGGAGGCATATGGGCATTGTAGGAGGATTTAATGTTTGGGTGTTCTTGATTTACTTTTTTTGTGTTTCAGCACGACATTGTGGGCTGAAGGGTCTGTTTCAGAGCAGATCTGTTCTATGTTCCATTCTGTATATGTGTTCTTGATTTCCAGTTGTCATGAAGAGCATTCCTTTAAGAGATGCATTTATCAAACCAGGAACAACACAGGTTCCACAAGTTGTAGTTTGAAACTTCATTTTGGAAGTAAGAAATCCTTGTTGGATCCTGGTGATATTGATCCAAGGTGCTTTTAGAAATCAGCAATGAGGCACAAAACTTCATGAAGTTGATAAAACAACGAGAACAGGAACAGAACAGTGATAGGGTTCTACTACATGATGAAGAGAGAGAAACTAAAGATGGCAACTAGCATAGAACAGCTATTTTTATACTACTGAGATAAGGCAAACCCCATTCAAATTTGTAAATAAATGACAACCAATTAGAAAGTACTCATTTAAATACTGCAGACCCAAGTTAACCAATGAGGAAACTCCTATTCACTTAATGTAGCACAAAGAAGCTTCCAGAGCTTTACAGAATTATACTTTGTATAATCACTAGAGGCATATTAAACTATTAAGTACATACTATAGTCACTAGGAATCACAGTAAACAGTTACATGTATATTTATAATCATATATAATATACAAGCAGAAAATTAATTGGTCAACTGCAAAGAAAATAACAATTGAACACGCTAATCTAAGAATCAAACAGTTGAATCCAACACCTAAAATAGTTTAAAAATTATTTTTGACTGTTGGTGTGGTTCAGTTCTCAATGGGAACCATTTTGGGGCTACTACTAATTGCTGTGAAATTTAGAGACCCAAAAATAAATGAAATCAATTTTCTGGAACATAAGCAGGCAATTTTAGATTATCCATAGAAGTCTGTGAATGTGGAAAGGGAATCTGATACTTATGGATTCAAATTGTTGACTAAATTATATGATCTGTGAATATCTCCAGAAAAATAATTGCCAATATTCATTAATTGTAAGTTTCATCTGACAAATTTGATACTTTAATGAGATAACAAAGTGTTTAAATAATGAAGGCACAGTGTATGGATTTTTAGAAATGGTTTGTTGAAGAGCAGCAAGAGAACAACATTAAATGGAATGGGACAATCGATCTTCCTAATAGATGGAACATATTTAAATAAACAGACCTTGGTTATAGAAGCATAACATGAACATTGGCAGTAACATAAATACAGGAAAAAAATGGAAATGGTGGAAACACTTAGCAAATAGGATAGTAATAAATTAATAGCTTAGGTTCTGAACAGAGGTAATTGTCCTGAAATAATAGCACATTTTCTCTTTCTCTGGACAAATGTACAAATGCTTACTGATTAGGTGAACATTTCCAATACGTTCACACTTTTTTGTTTCTGATTTTTGGTATCCCCACGTATATTCTTTTTGCAGAATGTTCACTATGTTTGAGATGGCATGTTGCTACAGCAGGTAGTGATGCCACTGCTCATCTCCAGTAACCCTGGTTCGATTCTGACATCCCACCTTGATGGAGTTTGCACATCCTCTTTCACTATATGTTTCCTTTGGATGTTCCACTTTCTTCCCACATTCCCATAATGTGCTGAAAAGTTAATTGGCCCCTGATAACCAGAGTAGGTAAATGTCAGGAGAATCAGGGGAGAATTGAAAAGCACATAAAAGAAAATAGGTTACTGCAGATGTAGTGGGGGAATGGGTTAATGGGTGAACTCTGAGAGGCAGCATAGACTCAAAGGAACACATGGCAACTCGCTATGTCATAAGGAAAATAAGAAATCAGAAAAAGTGGAGAAGGGCCTCACTAAGAAGACGCCAATGATGAAAAAATCTGTTATTATTTGATTCATTGAAGATCAGTATTTTGTTTTCATGATTTCCCACTCAACAATATGGTTTTGAGATGAGACTGAGTATTAAACTCATCCACTAGAGTGGTAATCTGTAATTTTGTTTTCACTTCTGAGTTGAACCTCATCTAATGTCTTGCTGCCCCAATTTTGTAATTGGAAATTGGGTTATTATATCAAAATACAGTGAAAAGTTTTTGTTTGCATGTTATCATTCCATAAATAAATTTATCAAGGTATTACAAAAATAATACAGAATATAGTGTTCCAGTAACAGAGAAGTGCCGTGCAGATAAACAAACAAAGTGCAAGGTCCACAGCAGGACAAATTGAGAGCTTAAGATTTCATCTTTATTGAATAAGTGATCCTTTCAATTATCTTACCAAAATGGCTGTCTTTGACCCTTCTGTATCCTCTGCCTGTTGGGGGGTGTGGGGTAAAAAAAGAGAATGATTCCAGTGGTCTTTGATTATGTTGGCTGCATTCCTGAGGCAGTGGAAAATGTAAACAAAATCAATGAAGCTGATGCTGTTTCTTTGTGATAGATTAGACTGTGTTCTACAATTTCTTGAGCAGTTGCCAGACTAAGATGGGTGCTTTCTATTGTACATCTGTACAACAGAGTGAGAGGGGACAGGCTTCGACATGCCGAACTTCCTTACCCACCTGAGGAAGTCGAGGCACTACTTTGATTTCTCGGCTGTAGTCTAGTGGCTGGACAAGACAAATTGTTGGTGATACTTACACCTGGAAACTTGAACTCTTCACCATTTACACCTCACACTGTTGATACGGACAGGGAAATATACTCCTCCCAGCTTCCCAAAGTCCGTGTCTAACTCTTTTGTCTTAGTGACATTGAGGGACAGATAATTGTCTTGGCACTTAGCTACTTACCTATCTGTCTCTATCATATACTCTATCTCATTGTTGTTTCTGATCCAGCACATTGCAGCGATGTCATCTTCTGGCTTGACATTCTTTACATCACCTACTGAAGGTGAAGACATTAGGCTAAAAAGATTAAAAATTGCTTGCCTTTGAGTAACTTACTTTATTCTTGAGATCCTCTTCCCCACACAACCAAGTATTTGTGTTTTTCTAACCTTCACCACTGTCCTCATTAATATTAAGCATGAACGCTCGAAGAATGGCTGCCTAACTTTAATAAGTTCTTCCCTGTCTTCTGCTTCTAATATTGCAATGTTTACTACCTGAAGCCACAAGCATGGACTAGATTTCAGTTGGGCTGGTTACCAGCATAGACCTGAAAATCTGGTGCTGGTTTTTGCATAAACTGTAGGCAAAATTTATACCTCAGCCATTTCATTTATTCCTATTGGATTCAAAGTAAGGAACATTGACATCCCTAACACCTCAAGGCTTTCACATGTTCACATTCACAAATTTCACAGCTGAAATTTAAATACGATTATAGAAGTGCTATCACACTTAACATCACCACTAAGAAATTAGATTTAGACATTTTGAAATAACTTACATATTCCTTATATACAATTTATATAGTAACTAAATATTAACGAATTTAAATCTTATTACATCCTTTCATCATAAGTTTGCAGGACAAGATGTTCATCTATATTTAACTTTGTACTTGTCCCTCTTAAAAGTAAAATTGTGTTGGAAATTAATTATCTGAAGCTGTCTGATATGATTAGATTAGCGTCAAAAAAGTCAAGTTGTCTCCTTTAATAATGATTTCTGTTATTGTCACATCTTTCTATGTTCCATTTCTTTTCAATGGATCCCAACCTATCTGTTGTTCCCCTGAGAAGATTAATCAATTTTCCTTTCCACAGGCAAACCACCATGATTAGCATTATGTATACTCACATATACAAGACTTTACTCCTCAACATGAAGTTTTTCAATGAGATAGAATGCCTGGCTTACAGCAAAGTCTCTTATTATAACCTTATGCTTGCTGTCACTTTTTGATTGCCAAATTGGAATGAACAATAAGAGGAAACTATTGTATAGTTTGCCATTTACTTGTCAAATCGGGTTAATTGCACATCAAAATACACAATAGAGAGATGGGAATGACGTCAACATGGCACTTAGAGATGATTACAGTTTATTGATTATTTAGGATCTGCAACACTTGTAAGGAAATAGAAATTGGAATTAAATCAGAATTACAATTGACATGAATTATTGGCATAAACTCTTTCATACAGATACAGTATGCTATCAAACGTGCTCATATTGAAGCAAGTTTTAAGTGTCATAATATAATGTCACTAGATTGCAAATCAATATCTAGCCTGTGGGAATTCAACTTGTATTAGTTAAAGTACAATGAAAGAAAGCTGATGTTGGTATACATGACAGGTGTGGAAAATGACTTATCTGTAACTGACAGCCGTTTCTTCTAACCCAGATTTGCACCATTAAGTAGATTTCACAGTTTGTGACTCATCGAAGTGACAATCGCATGTTGCGTACCTTCACTTACCTCAAGAATATAATTCTTCTTTAGGAACTCTGTTCCCTGTGCCATGGTAGAGAGTGTTCACTGCAGAAGAAGGAAGACAATTCATTTTTATTTGTTTGGAGTTACAGTAGGTGCTTATAGCCCTCAAGCCATGCCACCCCAGTGACCCCTGACAAGCCCAAGTAAACCTAACTTAATTACAGGACAATTTACACTGACCAGTTAACCTACCCCGTATGTCTTTAGATTATGGGAGGAAAGCGGAGGACCTGGAGAAAACCCATGAATTCCATGGGGATTTAGTTAACTGGAACACATCTGGACCACTGCATTTTGGCCCAAATAAACGGCTGTCCCAATTAGCTGAAATTTCATGGAAATAGCTAAATAGATATTAAAAGAACAAACTACCATTTAACTGAGTAACAATTATGTATTAAATTAAATATAGGGTAAGTTACAACATTACCGATATTACAACAGTTCTATAAAACTGTGTAATAGTTCCTAAAAGATAGCATTGGAGGAATTCATACATACAGTGTACACTGATGCATTTTTTTGATTGATTGGAAATGAACAAAATCAGTGCATACACTTAGACAATGCTTTCAATGATTGCACATAGGATATTGTGTGCAGTTCTGTTTGCCCTATTACAGGAAAGATGTGGATGCTCAGAAACAGATACAGAAGATAGTTACTTGGTTACTGCTTGGATTAAAGAGTATGAGCTACACTGGACAACAAAGATTTTGCTTCCTGAATACTTTTGGATGTATTTTATGGATTTTGGGCTGCTGATGATGAAAATCACTATGAAGTTTTCCTATTATGCAACATTTCTTTTGAACTCATCTATATTTGTTATTTCAATTAATACTTGAAGTTAGAATAACTGATGGCAAGATTAAGGAAGGCATTTTTGCTGGTCCACAAATCAAACAGGTCATCAATGATAGGCAATTTGAAGAACTTCTAGTGGGACTGAAAAAAAATCACGTGGAAGGCATTCAAGAATGTTGTTGAATTTTTTTTTGGGCAACTATAGAGTGCCAAACTACGTGCAGCTGTTTGACAGTGTCCTTCATACGAAACCATGAAGAGCAACATGACACTAACGATTTGTTTTCTGCATTCCCTATAGATTTCTTCTCTGCAAACCTTGGTGCTGTAAGAGAAGACCTTGGCTCAAGGTTTCACCAGGACATTGTGGTCATGGAGAAATGGCATCAGGGCAACTGGAATGCATCAATGTTGGCTGCTTATTGTTGGACAGTTAAGTGAGAAGCCTTAGACATAGACGTGAAAATCGTCAACAAAACATTATTAGCTTAGTCGAACCATTCAAAGTATCAGCACCATTATGTAATTAAATATGTTATGTTTAATAAAAGTTAATTTCTTGTTTCTCTTAAATTCCTATGTGACACAAATAGTCTGAAATTATATCTGTGTTCAGCTTCATGTGGTCTATCATAAACAAAAAAAATATTCCGAGGAAGCAACACTTTTGCAAAAATGTGCTTTCCAGTGTTATCAGGAGAGGTTGAATAAACTGAATTGTTTCTTCTGGAGCATCAGAGTGAAGGGATACCTGACAGAAGTTCATAAATTTATGACAGGGATACAGGCAGATAATAAATTACAAGATGTTAGTTGATACTGACATACATTGCATAAATTGGAGGTTGCTATGCCCATCAGTAAATAGTTCATTCAGGACACTTAAAAAACATAGTTTGAGCATAAGTTTCAGGAGGGATGTGAGGAAAACTCTTTTCACTCAGACAAAGAGTTGTCATAATCTGGAATTCACTGCCTGCAATAGAATCATTCAGTACCCTTCAAATCATGATTATGGGGAAGAGCAAAGGGATGCAACTGACATGATTATTGAACTTGGCGCTGTCATAGGTTTTGTTTTGTAACAGCTCAATGATTATGGTTTAGTTTGTATTCTCTTTCTGTCTGTCAAACATTAAGTTCATATGTCCATATATAAATTTCATTATTATCTGCCCATACATTTCACATGTCAGTCTACATAAATCCTGCAGCTTGATCTTTTAAGAAGTTTTGCTTTATTGCTTTTGAGAATATGTACTTTTATGGCCTCTACAGACAAGAAAATTAACACCTTGACTTCTGACTTATTGTTTATCCAGAGATTCTTTAAGTTGAGCTGGCAATCAAATGACCTCTGCTCTCCTAAAAGTTTTTCTTTTACTTAAGTATGCAGGTAAGAATACTTCTTTGTCCATCACTCATCTGTAACGATTTATTGGGATCATTGAAGTGAGATCAAAAACCTCTTTTGTCCCAGATTGTTATGGCTAACACTGTGAACAGCTCACTCAGAAACTCTTGGATAAGATTACTAACAGGTTACTTTCTTCTTGCCTCAGTTGGAGTTCTCTATCCTCGGTTTCAAGGTGATAGGAAAGATGTGAACCTTCAGAGAAAGAACTTTTCTTTCTTAAATTCTGAAGTACAACTCAATACAGAAGCAGCTTACAGCCTAGAGAAAACATACTCCTGCCAGGCTGAATGATTGATAGCTGGTGCTCATAACAGAAATATTGTCTATTTGAATACAGGCAAGCCTCCCCCTGCGTGTTTCTAAATGAACAACTGATAAAGAGATTGCTTCATATCACTATTAAAAGGCTAAGTGTTGAAAATATCATGCTCTCTCCTTTGCATTTAAACTGCAGATAGTTAGCATTGTCATTCAATCCCTTATTCCAATTGCAATTTCATAATTCTTCCCTATTTCTGTTTTTTTATTAATCCTAACCTACACAATTTTTTTTGCTTCTTTTCCTTCTTTTCTTCCTCCACCTGTTATTTTCCAAGCTAATATCCTAGACCATATGCATTTGTAAATTTGAGACATAGACATTGTTGCTGCTTAGACAAATACTACAGACATTTCCGCAAAATCCAATCACACAGATACGCTTTATTGATTCTTTTCCTTCTAAGTGGTTTGGTTGTAAGAGTCAGCAGATTGTACTGAAGAGTTGTTTTTAAATTGGAGGTCTGTGCCACATGGATCCACACAACTTCTGTTGTTTGTCCTCTCTAGTAATAAACTGGGTGAGAATTGGTGCTATAGTGGGCAATGAAGAAGATTCTCCAAGAATTCAACAGGACCTAGATCAATTGGAAAAGTGGGCCAATGAAGAATGGATGTAACTTAAATCATTGCATTTTGGCAAGTTAAACCAAGGCAAGATTTACTCAGTAAATGGCAGGTCCTGGAAGCTGTTGTGGAACAGAGAATCCTAGTGATACAGGTAATTTGTTCTCTGAAGCTAACAACACAGGTAGACAAGAATGGTGAAGAAGTCGTTTGTCATGCTTACCTTTATTGTTCAGAGCATTAGGCAAAGACATCGTCTTGCAGCTGAACATAATGTTGGTTTAACTGCACTTGGAGAATTGTATGCAGTTCACATAGCTAGGAAGGATGTCATTAAGCTGGAAAGAGCATTGGAAAGTTTCATAAGGATGTCACTGGGATTCAAAGCATTTTTTATATAAGGAGAGAGTGGATAGGATGGAGCTTTACTTCCTGGAGTGCAGGAGGTTGAAAAGTAACTTTATAGAAGCATTTAAAATCATGAGGGGCATAGTAAAAGAGAATGGGACCAGTCTCTTATCTTGAGTAAGGGAGTCAAAAACTAAAGTGCATAATTTTAAAGTAGAAGGGGAAAGATTTGTAGTGGACCTGAGGGATGGCTTTTTCAGTCAGATGGGGGGGGGGGGAGCATAGAGAATGTGCTGCCAGAGAAAGTAATGGAGTACATACAATTATAAAGTTTAGAAGGCATATAGACAGGAGAATAGATACGAAAAGTTTAGACAAACCTAGAGAAATGCTGATAAGTGGTGTAACATTGGCAGCATGGATAAGTTGGGCTATAGGATATGTTTTGATGGCCAATGACTCTATAAATCTGCAAACATTAAGCATATTTTAGTTCCTTTTGCAAAGTTTGATCTTTTGAGGTTAAAAGACTCCATACAACTTACAGTAAATTCATTCAATATTCAGAGTTAGTACTCCAGAAATTGGTAAACTGGACGTCCTATGGAGTTTAGAGTTTAGAGTGGTGATCTTATTGAAAGTTTATAAGATCCTTTGGAGACAGAAGGGCAGATAGTTTGTTTCCATTGGTGGGGGAATCTCAAACAATGAGATATTGTCATGAGTTGGGTGGTGGGGTAGAGATACAGCTCCGCCAAGGGAGGTGTAAGGCACTCCTTCTCTCCACTAGTTTGCAGGTCACCCTTGGGCAAGGTATAGCACTTACTTAATCGCTCTGATCAGGATCTCGTGACAACATGGGAGCAGGTTGTGGATGGTCATATGAGCAGCTTGTGCATATTACAAGTCCTGGTTATGCAACCACTGAAGAGTTTTGATAATGGTTGGAGTCTACATCTTGTAAAGACACCGCTCCAAAAAAGGCAATGAGAAACCAATTCTGTAGAAAAATTTGCCAAGAACAATCATGGCCATAGACCATGATTGACCATGTCATACAACATTAGTGCCACAAGATTAGAGCGGGAACTTCCATAAAACCAGTGTGGAAGGAATATCTTCTGGGAGGGGATAATGAATCTCTGAAACTCTCTACCTCAAATAGTTGTAGGTTAAATTATCTGAGGTACTTAAAGAGATAGAAACAATTTTGAAAGATCAGGGAATTGTGGGTTATGGAAAACAGTTCTGAAAAATGTAATGAGGCCTGGTGAGAAATGTAGGCCAGGCTTGATGGTTGCTATGACTTAATCCTGCTACTACTATCTTCTTATATTCATCTAAGCAGATCGATCATCAGTAAAACAGTCTGATGTTAATACCAAACTTCTGATTTAATATTTTTAAATTTCTGATATCAGAGAGGCAGTTAATAAGACAGACTTCAATATTAGCTCCTGTTTGAGAGCAATTGTTAACTCAACAACATGCAATTTTAAGGCATAACTAGCTTTCTGAACAAGTAATATAAGTCATGTCTTAAATGGCTTAAGCAGCCTCTTTAAGTTCATGATTGCATCAAAAGACACATAGCCAGTGCATTTTACCCAATTTAGTCAGGTGTCTAAGACAAATGGGGACAGTGTATGTAGGTGTACTGCTTTATTATTCATTCAAATGCTCAGATACATAATATGCATCACTCCAGAATCAAATTATGTTGGAAACAAGTTCTATCACCTATCCTTATCATTCTTTCCTCCTTTTCATAGAAGAATGCTGTAAAAGCAAGGAATTGGGAGATGTGGACACTTGGCTCCCAATATGGTCATGGATGATCTGCCCTAGGTCACATCTACTCTTTGTGCCAGCTCCAAAATGAACTCAGTTCCCTAGTGCCTCCTTTTGTGCACCTCCTGTGATCTAGAAATAAAAACACAGGAATTCCAAAAAGATATTGCAAGAATAAATTGCTACATAACTTTCTTTAAAAATTTCCCTTTTATCCTGTGATCACATTGTTTGAGATTCTACCGTTAGCAGAAATATCTTACTCCACCCTGTCATGCTTTGTTCTGATCTTATGTGTTTCAATAAAACCACACCTCTTCCTTCTTAACTCCAAGGAATATTGTGTCTAACTATTTTAGTCATCCAAAATAAGACTTTCCTTTCACATTAGAAATTAAGGAAGTCAAGGAAGGTCTTATTATGGATAACTAAAATACTTAGACACAATAATCCTTGGAGTTAAGAAGGAAGAGGGGCATTTTTTTTCTAGACTGCATCCAGTGCTTGTATATCAATCATTAAATAAGGGGACCAAAACTGTGGACGGTACCTCAAGACTGGCCTCACCATCACCCTGTATAGTGCAGCAAAGTATCTCAAATGTTACTGTATGCCCTAGTAATAAAGGCCAATGAACAATTCAAACACCATACTAATGGTTTTTGTGTTTCATTCACGAGAATACCTAGACCTCTCTGTGCACCAATTATTTGCAGTCTGCCTCCATTAACTTTTGTGTACCAAATATAGCAAAGAATGTAACCTCACACTTTGCTACATTCAAATCTATTTGTCATGTTTTGTCCACAATCTTGAAATCAGCTTGTTATCCTGTCCTACCTAGCTTGATTCCTTATACTCTCTGCATTCATTCATAGATAGGATGCAGAGTTGGGTGGAGGAGTGACCAAAGGAGTCCAATCCAGCGAAGTGTGAAATGTTCCAATTTGGAAGATCAAACTTGAAGATGAAGAACAAGATTAATAGCCGAATTCTTAGCATTGTGGATGAACAGAGGGATCCTGGAGTCCAAGTACTTAGATCCATCAAAGTTATTGCATAAGTTGATTGGGTGGTTCATACTTAGAGGATTGTCATTATTTCTAGTCACCCCATTCTAGAAAGGATGTGGAAGCTTTAGAAAGGATGCAGAGGAGATTTACCAGGGTGCTGCCTGCAATAGAAAACATTTATCAAGAGGAAAGTTTGAGCAAGTTAGGACTTTTATCTTTGGAGCAACAGAGGACTTGATAGAGGTACATAAAGGAATAGAGGGATAGATAAAATAGACAGCCAGTATCTTATTTATCCAGTGTGGCAATGGTGACATCTATTTAAGGTAAGTGGAAGAAGGTTTAGGAGAGATAGAAAGAGGTAGATTTGTTACACAGAGAGTGAAGTGTGACTGGAATGCATTGCCGGACTGGAGGTAGAGGCTGACATTGAAGAGAAGCTGAGATAAGTACATGGATGTTAGAAAAGTGGAGCGTTATGGGCTGTGTAGGAGGGAAGCATTAGAATCATCATGGAGGAGGTGTATACAGGCCAGCACAGAATCGTGGTCTGAACTGTGCTCCATTGTTCTATGTTCTATCTTCCAAATTCTAATGGACGAATGCATGAAGTCCACGCAAACTATATGAGGAAAGCATTTATTTATTTATTTACTTACTTACTTATTGACTGACATACAGTGTGGAATAGGCCTTTCCAGCCTTTTAAATTCCACAATTTAATCTGAGGCTAATCATGGGACAATTTACCACAACCAATTAACTTACCAACCGGCATGTCTTCAGACAGTGGGAAGAAACCAGAGCACCCAGAGGAAAACCACATGGTCAAGGGGAGAAAATACAAACTCTTTACATGTTGCTTGTACTGTTCAGTCCTCTGCCAATAACTATGCTACCATATCACTCTGCTACCATATCATATGCTACCATAGGTTGAACCCTCAACTAGAAAGGGGAGGAGGGAAGAGAAGAGAGCGATAGTTTTAGGGGATTCTATAGTCAGGGGGGCAGATAGGAGATTTTGTGGGGCAGATCGGGAGTCTCGGATGGTATGTTGCCTTCCTGGTGCCAGAGTCCGGGACATCTCAGATCGGGTGCAGGCTATTCTTGAGAACGAGGGCATGAACCCAGATGTAGTGGTCCATGTAGGGACCAACGATGTTGGTCAGGTGAGTGAGGGGGTCCTGCTTAGAGAGTTCAGGGAGTTAGGAGTGAAGCTGAAAGGCAGGACCTCCAGAGTGACAATCTTGGGATTGCTACCTGTGCCACATGCGAGTGAGGCGAAGAATAGAATGATTATGCAAATCAATACAAGGCTGAGAGCATGGTGCAGGAAGGAAGGGTTCAGGTTTTTGGATAATTGGTCTTTGTTCCAGGGACATTGGGATCTGTTTCGAAGGGATGGTCTACATCTGAACCGGAGGGGTACTAACATTCTTGCAAGAGTGTTTGCCAGTGCTGCTCGGGGGGGTTTAAACTAGATGTGCAGGGGGCAGGGATCCAGATCCAGAGGGTTGGTCAGAAGGAGCATGGGGTTAAATGTGTAGCAGGTTTGGGTGATCTTGAGAAGGTCATCAAAATTCAGGGTGCAATTAGCCTGAAGGAAGTTCAAGGAGCTGGGTTAGGTACAGTAGACAGTGTTTTAAGCAAAGAGAGGAGGAATGGGCTCAGAATTCTATACTTGAATGCGCGTAGTGTCAGAAATATGACAGATGAGCTTGAAGCTCAGATGAAAATGGGGAACTACGATATTGTTGGGATAATGGAGACATGGCTTCAAGGGGATCAGGCCTGGGAATTGAGTGTACCAGGGTATACGTGCTATCGTAGAGACAGAAATATAGGAAGAGGGGGTGGGGTGGCCCTGTTGGTGAGGAATGAGATTCAGTCCTTAGCAAGAGGTGACTTGGGAACAGGGGAAGTAGAGTCTGTGTGGATTGAGCTGAGGAACAGTAAGGGTAAAAAGACCCTAATGGGTGTTGTGTACAGGCCCCCAAACAGTAGCGTGGATATTGGGTACAAGTTGATTAGGGAGTTAACATTGGCATGTGCTAAAGGTAATGCAGTCGTTATGGGAGATTTCAACATGCAGGTGAACTGGGAGAATCAGGTAGGTGCTGGACCCCAGGATAGGGAGTTTGTGGAGTGTCTAAGGGATGTATTTTTGGAACAGCTTGTGCTTGAGCCAACCAGGAACGAGGCTATTTTGGACTTGGTGAAGTGTAATGAACAGGAATTGATAAGTGATCTTGAAGTAAAGGAGCCATTAGGAAGAAGTGATCATAACATGATAAGTTTTTATCTACAATTTGAGAGGGATAAGGGCAGATCAGAGGTGTCAGTGTTGCAATTAAATAAAGGAGACTACGGAGCCATGAGGGAAGAGCTGGCCAAAGTTAAATGGGCGGATGCCCTGGCAGGAAAAACAGTGGATCAGCAGTGGCAGATATTCTTGGGGATAATACAAAAGATGCAAAAGCAGTTCATTCCAATGAGAAGGAAGGATTCAAAGAGGGGGAAGGGGCCACAGTGGTTGACAAAGGAAGTCAGAGATTGTATAGCATTAAAGAAAAAGAAGTATGACAGGGCTAAGATGAGTGGGAATACAGATGATTGGGAAAGTTTTA
The DNA here is from genome assembly GCF_030144855.1 of Hypanus sabinus. Lineage (NCBI taxonomy): Eukaryota > Metazoa > Chordata > Chondrichthyes > Myliobatiformes > Dasyatidae > Hypanus > Hypanus sabinus. Next base: position 98,399,720 of record NC_082710.1, read on the forward strand.
AGGAACAGCAGATCTTAACTAAAAAAGCAATACGGAGAGAAAAAACCAGGTATGAGCTCAGTCTAGCCAGGAATATAAAAGGGGATAGCAAAAGCTTTTTTAGCTATGTGAAGAGAAAGAAGATAGTTAAGAACAATGTTGGGCCCTTGAAGAATGAATTGGGAGAAATTGTTATGGGAAACAGGGAAATGGCAACAGAATTTAATGCGTACTTTAGATCTGTCTTCACCAGCGAGGACACAAGCAATCTCCCAGATGTATGGATGGGCCAGGGTCATAAGAGATCAGAGGAATTGAGACAGATTGACATTAGGAAAGAAACTGTGATGAGTAGACTGGTAGGACTGAAGGCTAATAAATCCCCGGGTCCAGATGGTCTGCATCCGAGGGTTCTAAAAGAGGTGGCTCAGGAAATTGCGGATGCGTTGGTAATCATTTTCCAATGTTCCTTAGATTCAGGATCAGTTCCTGAAGATTGGAGAGTGGTTAATGTTATCCCACTTTTCAAGAAGGGAGGGAAGGAGAAAATGGAGAACTAGCCTAACGTCAGTCGTGGGGAAGATGCTTGAGTCCATTATTAAGGACGAAATAGTGGCACATCTTGATGGTAGAAATAGGATTAGGCCGAGCCAGCATGGATTTACCAAGGGCAAATCATGCTTGACTAATCTGTTGCAGTTTTTTGAGGGTGTAACAGGGATGTTAGACGAGGGTAAGCCAGTGGATGTTGTGTACCTAGATTTTCAGAAGGCATTCGATAAGGTGCCACATAGGAGATTGGTGAGTAAAATCAGAGCTCATGGCATTGGGGGCAGGGTTTCAACATGGATAGAAAACTGGTTGGCAGATAGAAAGCAAAGGGTAGCAGTGAATAGGTGTTTCTCGGACTGGCTGGAGGTGACTAGTGGGGTACCACAGGGCTCTGTATTGGGACCACATCTCTTTACGATTTATGTCAACGATTTAGATGAGGGCATTAAAAACTATATCAGCAAGTTTGCTGACGATACTAAACTGGGTGGCAGTGTGACATGTGAAGAGGATGTTAGGAGAATACAGGGAGACTTGGATAGGCTGGGTGAGTGGGCAGGTACTTAGCAGATGTCATTCAATGTGAATAAATGTGAAGTTATCCACTTTGGAAGCAGGAACAAGAGGGCAGAGTATTGTCTGAATGGTATAGAGTTAGGTAAGGGAGAAATGCAAAGAGACCTAGGAGTCCTAGGTCAATGAAGGTGAATGAGCAAGTGCAACAGGCAGTGAAGAGGGCAAATGGAATGTTGGTCTTTGTTACAAGGGGAATTGAGTACAAGAGCAAGGATGTCCTTTTGCATTTGTACAGGGCCCTGGTGAGACCACACCTGGAATATTGTGTACAGTTTTGGTCTCCAGGTTTAAGGAAGGACATTCTGGCAATTGAGTAAGTGCAGCGTAGATTCAGTAGGTTGATTCCTGGGACGGCAGGGCTGCCTTACGCAGAGAGATTGGAGAGATTGGGCTTGTACTCGCTGGAATTGAGGAAATTGAGAGGAGATCTGATTGAAACGTTTAAGATAATTAAAGGATTTGATAGGATTGAGGCAGGAAATATGTTCCAGATGTTGGGAGGGTCCAGTACCAGAGGGCATGGATTGAGAATAAGAGGTCAGTTATTTAAAACAGAGTTGAGGAAGAGCTTCTTCTCCCAGAGAGTTGTGGAGGTGTGGAATGCACTGCCTCGGAAGACGGTGGAGGCCAATTCTCTGGATGCTTTCAAGAAGGAGCTAGATAGATATCTGATGGATAGGGGAATCAAGGGATATGGGGACAAGGCAGGGACTGGGTATTGATAGTGAATGATCAGCCATGATCTCAGAATGGCGGTGCAGACTCGAGGGGCCGAATGGTCTACTTCTGCACCTATTGTCTATTGTCTATTATCACCCATGAATAGTAGGTGGCTTCAATCCGTCGAACTCCAGGTTATTGGCCCAGCACACTTCCACTGCTCATAAATATCTGAGTACATTCCTGAAAGTTGTAAATGATCTAAAATCAAAATAAAAGTTTCAGAGGATGAAAACTAAAAAGCAAAACAGAAAATCCAGGAAGTAACATTTTAACAGTTTGTGGATTGTTGTACCTCTGTGTTGAAGCAATTGGAGACACTAAAGAAAACCTTGTCTTTGCTTACGCCAAACAAGTGCAAAATTCCTAGGTGAAGATTGCACTCACCCATTAATGTTCAGTTCTACAATGGAAATGAATGTTGGAAGATGAACAAAACTAGTGGCTATGAACACGAGGAAATCTGCAGATGCTGGAAATTCAAACAACAACACACACAAAATGCTGGTAGAACACAGCAGGCTAGGCAGCATCTATAGGGAGAAGCGATGTCGATGTTTCGGGCCGAGACCCTTCGTCAGGACTAGTGGCTAATACTTTTGCATCCATTTAGCACTGATGAGCAAAGATACCGCACATTTTTTTCCCTTGTAACTTTGCTTTAGCACTCTGGCACACACAGCAATTTAGACCCATGTTTCATGCAACTGACAGTTTAACCATCTCTTGCACATTTTCAACTCATCATCTTTGAGTGGGGGAGGGGTAGAAGTTACTGCTATATAATATATCATTTCCAGTAACACTTCTATAATGATTTAATGACATTTCTGTGCATCTTTATTATCTGTGCACTTACAGACTGTGTCTGCTAATTTTCAAAGGGTAAAGGTCTGAGAATTGAATAACATTAGCTGCACTTTAAAATAATTGATCAGATATGTTGGACTTCATAAGACTTTTAGAGATGCACATCCTTCTTTAATCTTAACCTAAGGTTAAATTTAATATCAGTCATTTACACATGTTGAAAGTCTTTTCTGTATAAGTACTTTGTCATTCATTCCACATTTTGGCAGCCCTAAATTATTGTTCATTAATTGAGGAAAATTAGTGCTGTGAATTTTCTACATTTGCAACCTACTTTATATATCTAACATGGTTTAACTGTAGTCAGATGTATAGAAAAGCTGACTCCACTCAATTCCAATGATGTCACTCAGCTCAAATCTAGAAAGGACACACTCTACTGTGCCAATGAACGTACTTTGATTTTTTTTTAATTGCTCCACCTATGATCTAAATTGAAATTACTAATTCTCTGCTGTAAATTCACTGTGAATTGAATGTACATTGCTCAAAATCCATTTATTAAAACATAGAACATGGTTGGCAACAGGAACAGGTTCATGATCACATCTGTTCACCCATGGTCTATATCTGTCAGTTCCCAGCCTGTTCATATGCCTGTCAAATACCTCTTAAATTTTGCACTGCAGCTGCTTTCACCACTTCCCCTCTCAGTGTTTCCCAGGAACCTACAACTGTGTGAACAAACCTACCATATAAATCCTTTTTAAACCTTTTCTCACTCAGTTTAAAGGTATGCCCCCTAGCATCTGACTGGATTAAAGACTCTGTCCACTCTATCAATGCCTCTCTTAATCTTACAGAATCAAGTTTCCCTTCAGCCATATGTGTCCACCAATTCCTCTCCTAGGACTCTTAGAAATAATATGGAGAACACATATTCATTCCATACATTACAGAGGTGAAAAAATGTTCTGACTGACTGCACCCACCTGATGGGATATTATATTTGAGAAACCACACAGAAATGCATAGGGAAATAATAACTTTGCCAAATAAGATGTTAAGTGCATGGTAGTAATTACCATTCTAACTTGCCCAGCAACATATCCTGCTAATTCTTCAGGTTGAGCATAAGAAAAGGACTGCAATCGGACATGACATTTATTGGTAACAGAGTTCCAAACACTTATACATAAGATACCTCCCTGAGGAAGATTTGGTTGTCTTGTTGAGTCAACTTGACAGGAACTTGATTCAAAGCCAAAAGAATCCAGAGACATTTTTTTAAGATTTTCATTGTAAGACCAAAAGGATCAAGAATACTTCCACAAGGAATATTTAGATTGATTTTCAAAAGGCTTTTCTCCCTTTGTAACATGAAATACATTCTCATTGTCGGAGAATGGTAGAATGGTTACAGGACAGAAAGAGACAATTGTCTCTCATGGTCATGGTGTCACAAAGCATTGATAACCAGACTGTCCCAACAACCATGCACTCATTCACACCAATCCCATTCTATCATTCTCACGTTTTTATCAGTTTCCAGATTCTGCTGTACACTAAGATACAGGGTAACTTACAGCAACCGATCGACCTCCAAACTTTCATGTCTTTGGAGTGCAGGAGGAAACCATATCAAAGAAACCAGATTATCCAAAAAGGAATGTAAACTCCATACAGGCAGTGTTTGAGGTCAGGGTGACTATGGAGTTGTGAGTCAGTGGCTCAATAAGCTTCATCACTGTTTCACTCTAAATCATGTTAAACTGCTTAACTTTCTAGTTCCACCAAATGAGCCTTCTTCATTAGACACAGATTCCACACATACTCTGTAAAAATTATTTTTCTCGTCAGTTAATTCCCATCACCTTTATTTTAAACCTGGGAAATGTAGTACTCTGTTGAGTCCCTCAGTTCCTATTGACAAACTCCCACCTCATGACATTGTGTCTTTGGTTATGTACAGATGGTAGCTTTTCTTTTCTCTCGGAGAACCTGACCAGATCAAGTCAAAGCCTGGCAGACTTCTTTAGCCAAGGTGAGGATAGATTCCATTTTTCAAACCCACCCACACATGCCTTGAGTTCAAAGCCAAAAATTCCTTGTAAGAGTATTATTTCATTGATTCATAAGAGTTACATAAAATTCCTTGTGAGAACCGACACATTTACTGTCATTCAGTAATCCTCGCCTGACACTAAATAAAACACTGCAATCAGAATCCTTTCTTAAGGGAGCTTTTTCCTCTGAAATTGCTGAATGACTTTCCACACCTAATCATCAGAGAGAAAAGAAAATAATTTGAGCACTTTATGCTGCACTTGGATTGGCACTGATTCATTGGATTTAAATGTTTAAACAATGCTAATTCAATGCATTGTATAGGATTTGGATGTATTTTAAGAAATGCACAGGTTATCTTATTTTGACCCTTGTCAGCTCTTCCTATAAGTAGCATTAGAAGATAAGCACAGACAAGACTTTTACTTGTGTGAGATCTCTGTGGGGTCAACCACAGAGATTGCATCCTAGCTCTCTAGATAAGTAAGCCTGGCCAACACAAGTTGAAGAGAAAGATGTTGCCCACGAAGCAAGCTCCTCCTTTCCGCACAACTGATGAATCCAAATGAATGGCAGAGACTGATACAGCAGTGTTGTAGGAATTACCAGTCAGCTTTGAACTCAATGTAGGATTTCCTTTGAGACTCCAGCTCTGGACTTTTCCCTCAAGATTTACTCCCAAAGCTTTCCCCATGGGTGGGTATAGCCACAAGGCAGATGAGGTTTGAGATCAGAGTTTTGCTTCTCCTAGATGAGCTGTCAATCATGCCTGACAAGCACTATCTGCCTGAAGCAACACATTTTAAGGTGCTTTATAGCCCAATTTTGCTTCTTATCCCATGAGTATAAATAGTTCTACTAGGCTTAGTAGCTAAGCCATATTTGAAAGCCAGGAGCTGGACTTGGTTGTTAGAGGCCATTGGGAGAATTTAATAGGTAGTGGGAGCTTATCTCCACTACCAACCCCTTGGGTTTGACAACTTTTATGAAACACATGAGTTTGACTATCATAAAAAGCAGAAAACGCTGTAAATACATAACAAGTTAGGCCACATTTATGGGCTGAGAAACAGAATAAACATTTCAGGTCAAAGAGCCTTAAGTGGACTCGGCCTTCCCTCTATCAATTTAACTCTGTCATGGGATCATTGAATTTAATTCCGTTTTCCTCCAGTTGTCTTTTTTCTTCATTTCCTTTTTGTTATCTGATGCATATCTCCCCATCATTTACACAATCTAATCTGAAATTGAAATCTGACTGTGTCCATTCCTGTCTGTATTCTAGTTGCTGCTCCAAATCAATGTTTTATTTCTACTTTTCTTTTTATTGTTACCCTGTCTATGCCTCTACTCTAATTTCATGCATCCTTTCATGCCTCCCCTCACTGATACCCAACCCAAATAGCCATAAAACCAATTCTTCAGCAAGCTTTGAACTCCCCAGTTCACTATTTAACCAGGTTTGATACATTCTAAGATGAGCTTAGACATTCTTCATCTGCTTCTTTGTAGCAACTTCAACTGTCCCTTTTATTGGCCATCTCCCATTGGAAATTAAATTTGTCAAACTCTTTCTTGGTCTAGTAACCATTTCCAGCATGCATCTGCCCACTCTTCACAGCTCAATCAGGTGTATCCACTTATTTGTAAATGAGTGCAGAAGACAACAAACTGTGCAACTACAAAAAGAGGAAACAATAATATAAATTTAAAAAAATATCAAGAATATGAGATGAGGAGTCCTTAAAAGTGAGCTCATTGGTTGTGTGAATGTTTCAATGATGGGGCAAGTGAAGTTGAGTGAAGTTATCCCCTTTGTTCAAGAGCCTGATGGTTGAGGGGTAGCAACTGTTCCTAATCCTGGTGGTGTGAATCCTAAGGCTCTTGCATCTTTGTTCTGATGGGACCAGTGAGAAGAGAACATGTCTTGAGTGGTGGGGGTCCCTGATGATGGATGCTGCTTTCCTGTGACAGTGCTTCACATAGATGTGCTCAGTGGTTTGGAGGGCTTTACCTGCGATGGACTGGGCCGTATCCACTACTTCTTGTGGAATTTTCTGTTCAAGGGCACTGGTGTTTCTATACAAGTCTATGATATGTGACATTTGCATTAACACCATAAACTTGGCAGAAACTTGGTTAAAAACTGATGCTACCTTCCACTTACGGGGATTTCCAAACTAATGGCTTGAGTTACGTTCGCCTTTCCCTTGCAAGTCAGATCTTTCTCTTCTTGATCCAATTATTACTAAACTGCTGAGCACCTTCTTAAACTTTTCATAGCCTCGATGTTAGTTGATAAGTCAAGTGTATTAAATACCTTCTTCACCACCCAATCTGTCTATGTTACTATAAATAATGGTTTCATAGATTTCTATTAGCTGTCTAGAATCTGCATTAGAATCAGACTCAGAATCAGGTTTATTATCACTGGCATATGTCATGAACTTTGTTGTTGTGGCAGCAGTATGAAGCAATACATAACAATTACTATAGTTGAATAAAAAAATAAATAATGCAAAATACTACAAAGTAATGTTGTAGTGTTCAATGGTGTTTCATGGACCATTGAGAAATCTGATGGTGGAAGGAAAGCATGTGTTCCTAAAATGTTGAGTGTGCATCCTTCATCTTTCTTTTTCAATCTTTTTATTGATTTAAAAAAAAAGTGTGTATACAAACAGCAGGAGAATATCTCTGGTATATTTGTCAATAGCAGTACATACAAAAGGTAAAATAAACAATATCAGAATCACACATAGTGTTGATCTACAAAGTATAAATTTGATATAGAATGTATAACTCTCCTCTTATCAATTTATGAAGAAAGGAAGGACTATTAGAAATTTTTATATAAACGAAAGGAGAAAAAAGACACTATTCTAAACAGAAAGAAAAGGACTGGGCAGTCCATCCTGAGAGAAAAACCAGGAGAAGAGAGATTCTCTGATCACATCCAAGGTTCTGAAAAAAATAGCTGGAAAAGAATCAGTACAAAAATCAGATCATATGAAAATATTGTAGTAGAGCTACTAGGACTTGATGTTTCAATCCCAATGATAAAATCGGCACTCTGGATGTTGGCAGTAGGCTTGGAGTGGTGATGAGGAGGGTAGCTACGTCATTGAGGTCATCAGGTGGGCACCCTCCTTCTTTGACATTTGATAAGCCTTCGTTGATAAGCCCACGACGTCTCCAGAGGGCTCAAAGGTGCTACCTAGTGTCCCAGATACACCCCCCTCAGTTCTGTACCCTCCTGTCTTCATCTTGCAGCCCAGTTGTTGTCTTTCCTTTTAATCCAAATACAATTGCTGCTTTCTTCTGCTGCATTTGACAAGGGCTTGATTGCTTGTTGGAGGGAGACACCCCTCAGCCCCACCTTCTTCAGTAGACTGGTTGTTGATGTAACAATGAATCCCCTGCATCCCACTTCTATAGGGAAAATATTGGTTTTCCAGCCATTCTGAGCAGCTTCAGTTGCCAGTTCAGAGTACTTAGTCTTTTTCCTCTCATAAGTTTCTTCAACGCCATCTTCCCATGGTACTGTCAATTCCACAACATATTCCAACTTGGTTGTTGTGGACCACAGGACTATGTCTGGCTGGAATGTTGTAGCCGCAATGTCTGGGGGAAACACAAGCTTTTTCTCCAAGTCCATGTCCATTTTCCAATCCCGAGCAACATGCAGAATGCTTACATCCTTTGATGTTACTTGGTGCTCTGGAGGTTGGCATGCTGCTACAAATTGTGTAATGTGGATATCTCCTGCCGATGTTTGTGGGAGAGCGTTTACAGTGGTTTGCCTCTGTTCCAAGATTGATGCCAGCTGTCTGAAAACTTGGTTATGTCACCAAGTATACTACCCCTGGCTGAGGCTCATGATGCATCCTGATAAAATGTGCCTTAGTGATCCAGGTGTTTGAAAAAGAGAGCAGGTGGGGTCTTCTCCCCAACACTGGATCAGGTTTTGAGGTGTTGGTAGGAGGTCATAAAAGGTCACCAGGATTCTTCAAATTTAAAGGATGTATCCAATGTTTGACTTCTTATTTTCCCTAGACTTAAACAGGACATGACAGAGGAAAACCAATAAAAGGCAGTAGGAGGGTTAGGGTCCTTCCATTTAAGTAAAATGGCTTTCCTAGCCAATAAGGTTGAAAAGGATATCATTCACTGAGCAGAATCAAGAATGTATCCTGCTTCCAATGACCCAAAAATAGTTGTAAATAAGTTTGGTTGTAAATCCAGATAAGTGTGCACCTCTTGATTCTGTATATTGGAGCCTCCATCTCTGCAGTGATGCAACCAAATAGAATGCTCTCTATGATACATCCATAGAAATTTGATGTCTTTCCAAATCTCTTCAAACTCCTAAGGCAGCCGACTGCCTTCTTCATGATTGCATCAATATGGTAGGCCAAGGATAGATCCTCTGTGTTGTTGCTGCCAAAGAACTTGAAGCTACTGACCCTTTCTATTGCTGGCAACTCAGTGATTTCCCTTTCCTGAAATCAATTCCATAGATTTACTGATGTTGAATGCAAGGATGTTGTTGTGACACCACTCAAGTAAACTGGACTCTGATGGGCTTCATCATCTGACACCTATCAGAGCCCAGTTTCTCTTATTTGAGATTGAGAATTGTTGTTTGGGTGTTAATTTATGTTAATTTAAACTTATGTCAGCTTATCAGAATTAGAATAGGAATAAGATTTATTAACGTTGACATATGAAATTTAATGTTTTGCAGCAGCAGGAGTGATAGAGGCTGTTCCTAAAACATTGAGTATGTGTCTTCGTGCTCTTGTATGTCTTCTCTGATGGTACTAGCGAGAAGAGGGCATGTGCTGGATGGTGGGTGTCCTTAATGATGGATGTTGCATTTTTTGAAGCATCAGATTTTGAAGTTGTCCTCAGTAGCAGGGAGACTAGTGTGCATGATGAAGCTAGCTGAGTTTAAAACCCTCTGTAGCCTTTTTTGATTCTGTGCAGTGGCCCTTCCATACCGGATGTTGATAGTATGCTATCCATGGTACACCTGTAGAAATTTGGTGGAGTAATTTGTGACATATAAAATCTCCTCAAACTCCTAATGAAACTCCTTCCTGAAGTCCACAATCAATTCCTTGCTCCTACAAAGGTTGCCACACAATGAGCTGATCTAGAACATAGAACACAGAACAGTACAGCACAGCACAGGAAGAGGCCCTTTGCCCAGCAATTTTGTACTGAGCAAATAAATTAATAATCAAATGGCCAAGGAAACTAATTTCTTCTGCCTACACCATATCCATATCCTTCTATTTCCCTCACATTCATGTACCTATTGAAACTTGTCTTAAAAAGCCCCAATGTATCTGCCTCTTCCACCAGACAAGGTCAGGCATTCCAAGCACCCACCACTCTCTTATGTAAAAACTTGCCCTTCACATCTCCTTTGACCTTATCCCCGTCACCTTGTATGCACTGCCTCTGGTATTGGATATTTCAACTCTGAGAAAAAGATGTTGTCTCTCTACTTTCCCTATGCCTCTTTATCTATTTATCTCACTCCTGTACATTACCTCATCACCATCTGAGATTCTGCCGACAATCGTTGTATCATCGGGGAATTTATAGATACCATTTGTACTATAGCTAGTCACTCAGATGTGGGTGTAGAAAGCAGAGCAGTGGGCTAAGCATACATCCTTGAGATATGCCGGTGTTGATTGGCAGTGAGGGGGAGAAGCTATTTCTGATCCATACTGATTGTAGTCTTCCAATGAGGAAATCAAAGATTTAGTTGCAGAGGGAAGAACAGGGGCCCATATCTTGAAGCTTATTAATTAGTACTGAGGGAATGATGGTGTTGAACACAGAGCTGTAATCAATAAACAGCAGCTTGACATAGGTATTGCAGTTGTGCAGGTGGTCCAAGGCCAAGTGGCAAGCCTAGGAGATTGCATCTGGTGTAGTCTTATGTTAGTCCTCATTTGGTAATGTATTGTACTACTGCTGCAAAAAGATCATTCATTTTCATTGCATTTATACTTTGTATCTGTGTGCCTATGACAACAAGAAAACTTGAAATTAAAGTATAGGGCACAATTTGTATTTTCACAATTTGTACAAACCCTCCCAAGTTTGAATGGTCAAATTACACTGGACAACTAATTTTTTCAAACGTGTTCCTTCCTCAGAATGTTTTTGTGATTATGAAAGACCACTTGAAGCTGACCACAAATATAATGTCAGACTCGATGCGTCTCGTTGGAGTTTGGACAAACAATAAACTAACTTTTATTAAATATCATGTGTTTAATTGCATAAAGGTTCTGATGCTTTGCAATAGTTCAACCAAACTAAGATGTTTTGTTGGTAATTTTTATTTGTACTCAGCGTCTGAGGCTTCTCGTTTAAGTGCCTAACAATAATCAGCCAGGATTCCAGTTGCCCTGATACCGTTTCTCCATGACCTCAACGTCCTGGTGAAACCTTTCATCATGCTTGTCACTGACTGTGCTAAGATTTGCACAGAAGAAGTCTAAATGGGTATGCAAAAAATGAATTGTTAGTGACATGTTGTACTTCATGATTTTGCATGTTTGAAGCATGTTGTCAACCAGCTATATGTAGTTTGGTGTTCTGTAGTTGCCAAGTAAACTTTTACCAACATCCTTGAATGCCTTCCATGTGATTTTCTCCAGTCCCACTTGAGGTTCTTTGAATTACCTAGTGATTGCTGACCTGTTTGATTTGAGGATCAACAAAAATGCAACCCTTACTCTTGGTATCAGTTACTCTGACATGAATTATGAATTGAAATAAAAAATATAGGCAATTTCTAAAAAATAGTGCAAGCTTAGGGAAATTTTAATAGTGATTATCATTATCAGCAGTTCAAAATCAATAAGATACACCCAAAAGTATTCAAGAAACACAATGTTTGTTGTCTAATGTTATGTACAACTGATACACATGATCAAGCATTTGGGAGACGAGTGGGATAACCTGCTGTTGGGCTGCAGGTGCCTTCTTCTGTCTGGGAACAGCCGTACTTCCAACGTGCAAATTGTCTGGTTTATGAACAGTCTGCAGGAACAGAACCCTGTCATAACCTGGGGTGGGGAGGCAGGGTACATAGTAGCTTCTGCATATCACTCATTTTTCTGCTGCATGTAAATAATTTTGTCAGTTTTCCAAATAGCAAAATTTTAAATCTTTATTCCACAGTCATTTCATTCAATTTCCAAAAAGAACTAGAAGGTGAAATGTAGTTAGGATGTTAATGAGATAATGTTGTCTTAATTTCCCTATGGATGGTTAAGTGATAAGAAATTAGTTAATCGGACTTGGCAAATGCAAAACACCTGACATTAATTGTGTTGAAAAGATTGATTACTTCAGTGTTGTGAATACAGGAGATAAAATGTACATGTAAGTAGTCTGTGAAGCAATAGAACTGTATGAAGAAGTATTCATGGGAAAAGTTTAAAATAATTTTATTGGGTGGGGGGAGGGGAAAGGAGGAGAGTTGTGAATGCTAAACACTTAGAAGGGTTTTGTGTTGGAGCTTATTGGTGTTGATTAAATTTGATAGACAAAAGTTGCTGGTTAGGGTTAATTTAGTTTATATGAGTTGTGTGGTTTGAGTCTAAGTGCCACCTCCTCCAAGAAGTTTTCAATGGTAGAAGTTTGGTAATGTAGCAATGACATATAAGGAGTTGATCAGTAGAGAACATGATTATGGCAACTATGGAGAAGGTGTTAGGTTAAATTGTTACAACTGTGCAGGAGTTTAGGAGGGCTAATGGTGCCCGAGAGCAACTGCATTTCTTGCATCTTTGGTAACAGCTCTATTCCCATCTTTAATATTTCTGTTTCCTTTTCAGGGTTCTTTTGAAGACCCTGACTTGGATTTACACACTGACTATGGCTTTTGCAGGAATGGGACCAGTTCTCAGGGTTTCATAACTGGCTGTTGTTCGGCACACAAAAGGCTCGGACTAACAGCTCCACATGCCTTTGGAAGACTGAGTTTTTGTGACTGTGGAGACAAGGTGGGGGGGGGGGGGGGAGATCAGAGTTCAGTGTCCAAGCAGAAGGCTGGTGTGTTGTGGGAAATGGAAGATCTAAGGCTGTGTGCCCAGAGACTCAGGATCTTTGGGTACAGAACTTGGAAAAAATGATTCAGTGGACTTTTAATCTCGTAAGCCAGTGAGTTGTTTATTATGTCTCCCCTTTCGCTGTGAAACAGAGACACATCTTTCTGCCTTATTAGGAAGAGGGAGCGAGCCTGTGGTATGTTGAATGCTGAGTGAACAATGTAGTTTTTGGAGTACTGCAAGTCTGTGTCTTTGCTGTTGCCTTGCTCATGCTTGAGTGCTCAGTGGTGGATGAAGATGGTTTTTGTTGCCGGTGATAGCAGTTGCTTGCTGCCACTTACGTGTGGGAGGGAGGGGAGCTGGAGGTGGATCTTCAGGGTTCTAACACTTAACTGTTGTTCATTCTTTGGGGGCACTCTGCTCTCATGGATGGTTGTGAAGAAAAAGCATTTCAGGATGTATATAGTATACATTTCTCTGACATTAAATGTACCTAAAGCCTTTGAGAATGTAGTCTAAAGACAGTGTGTAAAGTGTATGACTGTATAACAAAGGATTCTCTTTTTGATAATAAACTTTGTCACTTTCATGGCAGTTGTGGTAAATTGTACAGCACAAACTTAATTGGGACAGAAAAAAATAAAATTATAATTTACAGAGAAACATCTAGAGATAAAAGACAATTCTAGAAGTTTTTAATGATACCTTAAAAGGAATAGATGATATTCAGATTTCAAAGAAGAGTGGTTATCTGTTTTTCTAATCTTAAAATGGAATGCTAGAAGCCTGTTAGCTAATGGTCAAGAATTTAAGAAATCATTGAAAGTTACCAAATAAATCTGGTGTTCCATGTATACAGAGAACCTGGTTGAAATCTTCTTTAAATTTTAAGATACAAGGTTATCTTGCTATAAGACATAATTGAAAAATATATAATGGAGGAGGAGCAGCTACCATTGTCAAAAATGGGATAGCACATAAAAGCTTTGAAGATTGGGGTGTTTGAGTCAATTGTAGTTGAAATTTGGGGTTAGAATAGTACAGTACAGGTAATAAATTTTTATAATGCTTGTGAAAGGTTAACATCTGATATACCAGAAAGTGTGGGTGGAAATGGGAAAAATAAAGTCATATGCTGAGGGGATTTTAATGCTCATAGAACTATGTGGGGCTGTAGTGACACAAATCTGAATGGGATGGTGGTGAGACACTTTCTGGAAGAAAAGTGTTTGGGTTGCTTGAATGATGGTAGGAGTGAAAGGATAAATCTATTTAACAATGCTTTTTCTGTTATAGACCTTAATGCTGGTATCCGAGGATATAGCAATTGTGTATAACTAAGACCTGTATAATGATACAACAACAGGGAATGATCATTTTTCCATTGTCTGTGCAATGGAAATAGATGTGTATCAGAGGACAGGTTCTTGTATCCCTGCAAATTAAGATGTATTTGACAGTTTATGTGAAAGTAAATTTCCTGATTAGTTGGTTTTAGAGGACATCAAGTTGAGTAGTAATACCTTGTGCTCTGTACTCAACTCAATAGCTGACAAATCAATTCCCAGATCACTGGGAGATAATAAAAGGAAAACTGTTCCCTGATGGATGGATGAGTGAAAAGGGAGCGGAATAAAGCTTTTATGAAAGCTGGGCAGTGTTACTCCTATTCATCATTCATACGATATGAAAGAACTCAAGCTAGAGTAAGAAAAGTAGTGAGAAGGGCAAAATGAATGCATTGGAGAATGTATTCTGATAGCATTGGGAAATAGATCTAATTGGGGGAAGCTTAGGGTATGACATAGAAAATTATGGGGTGGTGGATTTTAGGTGAGAAAATTTGCATGTCAGTTTTTGTATGGTGGGGAGAAGGTTGCAGTTACTGACTTGGGAAAAGCAGAATTATTAGTAAAAACATGTCAGTGTACATAGACCAATTTAAGTAAAGAAGAGAGGTGTTACAGGAAATCAATTTTGGCAAGCAACCCTTAAATTGCGGAAGGAGGGAAGAATAAATTTTCCAGTTCCTGCTTGGATGTTGAATTTGCATTGCTTGAACTTCAAGGGCTATTATTGGTCCTGATCCCATATTTTTACAAATATGGGAAAGATAATTTGTTAGAGTATGTTTACATGGTTACAGGATTGGAAACATTATAGGATTGGAATCGTGTTGGATTTGAAATTCTTTAATACAATATGGATTGAAGGGTGACTTTCTGCTTTCTGTAAATCAGCAGTTGTTATCCCCCTGGTAAGCATTAATCAGATCATTTCAGCTATAGGTCTGTTTCACTATCTTCAAATCTGCGTAAGATGATGGAAAGAATGGTCACAGCAAAGCTTTCTTATTTTGTAGAAAGTAGTGGAGAAATAGCTGTATATCAATCTATACAGGGTGAATGAACATGGACTTGGTGTTAAGTTTGGACTCAGATATTTATGTTTAAAATTAGTTAAAGATCTATGGTAGCAGTTTTCTTTGATATAGAGAAAGCTTATGGACATTGAGAAAGCTGTCTTTGTAATGGACACAAGGATTGCTGCTTGATGGAGAAGATGAGATAAGTCATATAATCTTCAATTGGATTCAGGATTTTATTATGTGATAGGAGGTGCAAGTTAGGGTGGGAACAAAATTCTCTAATGAGTACAAGATAGAGAACAGGACAGGGGGTATGTGTGCAGCCCACTCCTTTTTAATATTATGATAAATGATTTTTTTTCAATGTTAGCTCAGACATTTTCAAATTGTTATGCTAATGACAGTGCAGTGTGGAAGAGAGGCAGCAACCAAAATTATATATTGCAGTTAGCAAAATACAGTATAATGAAGTAGAGGAATGGGAATGTGTGTGGGGATTTAAATATTCTGTTGCAAAGACTGAAGTTATTTGTTCTTCTAAAAGGATATTCCACCCACAATTGATCTCAAGTTACATGGTAAATCACTTAAACAAGAGCCAGTGGCAAAGTTTCTAGGTACGTGGATGGACAGACGTCTAACATGGTAGGTCCATGCAAATAAAATTCTACAGGAGTGTAAAATGCCCTTGGTTATGCTTAGCTTTGTGTGATTAGGTGGTCACTTAAATATATATTGCTTTAATCAGATATGTTTTTGATGTGTTGCTTATGGGTCAGACTCACCAGCACAATTAATGTCCCTAGATAAAGTTCAAGCTCAAGCATTGAAATTGTGTTGTGGTGCCAGTAAATCATCCCCAATTTCAGCATTACCAGTAGAATTGGGTTAATGTAAAGTTGAACATAAAGTCAGTCATCCAATATCGGTGCTGAGATACATTCTCTTCTTCGGTTGTCCATCAGAATCCGATGATGACGTCCACTCCTTTAACAGTGAGAGCTTTGATGACTATACAGTCCTATCCTGGACCCACAAGTTCTATTGTAGGTGAGACATGTACATGTGGTAGTGATGGCAACCATTGCTGCATTTCTCCTGGCTGTCTTCTGCCGTATATCTAAGGTCCAGGTATTGTTCACTGTGGTCAGAGGTGGAAATCCGTGCAAGGAAGATATTAAAGTGCCACAGCGGGTGCATCATCCCCAGTAGCACGACCTTCACCATGATGAGGTAAATCCCGGTGGCAAGGGTGAACCCAGGACAACCGGTCCCACACCTTGGCTGCAGGAGGCTGCCGGGTCCTTGGTCTGTTAAGGCCCGCCTATTGCGAGCCACCAGCGTATTGCTTTTCTGTCAGAGTGTGCTCCCTTAGCCTTGTCTCAACAGACTTGCCACAAGACAGTGGAGCTATTTACCCATAGATGGGACAGTGGTTGATGGGTGCCAGGGCATATCCAAACAGTGCTGGGCCTGTGTGCCGCATGTCTGGGGCCCACTGCTGCTCTGAAATCCCCTGTACTTTAGCCTAGGACCTTAAGATACCCGGTTTCCGCGTGTGGCCCCGAAGAGGCACTATAGGAGTCATGGTGGCGGAGAGGCTCTGTTACTGGCAGGAGGAAGCTTACATACTCAGCTCCTCTTTTCACTCTCTGTTGAGAAGGCTAGTCAGCGGCAATAGCTGTAAGCAGACAGCCTTATGCGATATGCGCTAACTACAAGCACTACTACATTACTGAACTAGACGCTTCACACATGCCCTGTCAGCAAATACTCCATCCACACACCAATACATCCTAGGATGTGCTGGAACACCTGAGCAGGCCGTAACTTGGGGTCATCAGGGGTTTCGGGTCTTTCGGCTTCAGACATCCTTGCCCAGTGAACCAGCCAGGGTTGAATAAGTGTGTATTTGACTTTCTGAAAAGCATTAGAGTTATTGATATTATTTGGGTTTTTTTGTAGGTAGGGAATTTAGAGGGTATACTTCCTGTCTCATTACTCCACACTCCTACTCAGTACGTGGTGGTAATGCACCTCATGTTAATATGCCAACCACCATTAAACTTTACAAGGGGAAGAAATTTGGGTGCTAGTATATGAATCAGTTTTAATAAAACTGTCAGCCTAACCTGGGGAAAAAAAAACACAAATCAAGTAAGTCAAACATCGCACTATCTAGGAAATTGGTTTTAAGATAATCAAGCTACCTTTTATTAACTTCTGTTGGTTTGACTTGCAGTGTTGATAAGGTTGAAGGGAAGAAAGATTGTGCATTATGTGTGGGTATAGGAATCTTGAGATGTAATGAGAACAGCAATTAAATTGAAGAGCCTATGATTAGCTGAAGAGAATATCTCTAAGTATGACAAGGCAGCTGATATATATATTTCAACAGTTCCTGCACTATTTATGTGATTTTAGAAAATAGAGTATAGACCAGTACAGCAGAAGAGGAGCTCATGATGTCTGTGCCAAGCATATCAAACTAAGCTATATCCCTTTTGCCTACAAATGACCCATAATCCCTCCACTCTTTCGATGCTTAGGTACCTGGCTGCCTCTTAAATGTTGAAACATTAGCCTAATTCAAATGAAGATGCAGGAGTCAAAATGCAAGTCCAACTTCAAGTTTACTTTAAGTGAGGCATGTGCACAGTACACGGTAGTGTGATGTATGCAATTAATATATTTTTACATATAACCTGTAATTATTTAAATGAACAAGCATCCTCAATCAAGTTGTATATAATCCTATTTTTTTTAAGTATTCACCCCCCCCCCCCCCCCCGGAAGCTCTTATGTTCTATTGTTTTACAATAATGAATTACAGTGGATTTAATTTGTTTTCTTGACAGTCTTTTACCGTTGATCAGTGTCAAAGCAGAACCACATCACCACAAAGTGATCTAAATTAGTCACAAGTATAAAACACAAAATAATTAATTGCTTAAGTATTCATCCCTTTAACGTGAAACACCAAATCATCACTGGTGCAGTCAATGGTTTTAGTAGTCAAATAATTAGTTAAATGGAGATCTGTTTTTAGAGACCTGTGTGCAGTCAAGGCATTTTGACCGTAGTTTAAAAATACACCTGTATCTGTAAAGTCCAACTGCTAGTGAGACAGATTCCTGGCAAAAGCTGGAGTATGAAGACAAAAGAACACTTCAAGGAACTCTATGAAAAGGTCATTGAAAAGCACAAGTCAGGAGATGGATACAAAAAAATTATAAATCACTGAATATTCCTTGAAGTAGTTAAGTCAATCATCAAGAAATGGAAAGAATACAGCACAGCTGTAAATCTGCCTAGAGCAGACCGTCCTCAAAAACTGAGTGACCGTGCAGGAAGGGGACTAGTGAGGGAGGCCATCATGAGACCTATGACAACTTTGGAGGATTTACAAGTAGCTTCAGTGGCTGAGATGGGAGAGACGACACATACAACAACTGTTGCATGGTGCTTCACCAGTTGCAGCTTTAAGGGAGAGTAGCAAAGAGAAAGTGATTGTTTGGGGGTGGGGGGAATCTCATATGAATTCTTGATTACAGTTTGCCAGAAGGCATGCAGAAGACTCTGAAGTCAGCTGGAAGAAGGTTCTATGGTCTGATGAAGCCAAAATAGAGCTTTCTGGCCACCTGACTATGTTTGACGTAAGCCAAACACCACACATCATCAAAAGCACACCATCCCTACCATGAAGCATGGCGGTGGTTACATTATGTTGTGGGAATGCCTCACTGCAGCAGGCCCTGGAAGGCTTGAGAAGGTAGAGGATAAAATGAATATAACAAAATACAGGGAAATCCTAGTGCAGTCTGCAAGAGGACTGCAAATTGGGAGATTTGTTTTCCGGCATGACAATGACCCCAAGCAAAAAGCCAAAATAAGAAGGGTAGGTTTTACCTTTCATTATTGCTAATTTGGTCCTGGTTGTTCATCATATAGTGCAGGCAGAATGGCAGAGATGGCAGTAGAATACTCTTCCTGTAGGGTATGGGAATTCCTGATGGTCTCTCTGACTACACCTGTGGGAGGTGCAGCCAATTCCAGCTCCTGAAAGGCCGCATTATAGAGCCAGAGTTGATAAACTGAGCATCATCTGAGAAGCAGAGAAATTAATAGATAAAATGTTTAAGCTGGTGGTTATGCTCGGAGTGCAGAATTCATTGCGGTAGATGGGTGAACACTGAGAGAGGTAAAGGGAGAAAGAAGTAGGTGCAGGGTCATAGCCTCAGCTACAAGTATACACCTTTGGATGCTGATGAGGGGTTGACCTTGGCAACAGCAGCAGACCGATAGCACGGTGGTTGGCTCTGACCCTTAGACAGTTAGGGTGAAGTCAGCTGGAGTGATTGTCATAGGGCCTCAGGGGGACAGATAGTAGATTCTGTGGCAGCAAAAGAGGCGTCAGGATAGCGTGTTGACTCTTGGGTGTTAAGCTCCATGCTCTCTCTGAGCAGTTGCAGAATATTCTTGAAGGGGAGGGTGAGTATCCAGAGGTCATGGTATGTATTTGTACCAATGATATAGGCAGAAGAGGGGTAGAGGTCCTAAGCAGTAATTTGAGGGGGTTAGGAAGGTTGAAAAGCAGGGCCTACAAGGTGGCAATCTCCGGATTACTCCTGGTGCCACGAGCTCGGGAAGTCCAAAACCGGAAGATGGTGCGGACAAATGAGTGGCTGAGGAGTTGGTGCAAGGGCAGGATTTCAAGTTCTTGGGTCATTGGAAACTTTTCTGGGGAAGGGGTAACCTATGCAAGTTGTTGCACCTGAACTGGAGGGCAACAAATATCCTGATGTTATTGGGGAGGGTTTAATTTACATTTGTGGAGGGCGGGGTGGTGGGAATTAAAGTGGCAGTGGACGGGGCAGTTGGTGCACAAGTAGAGACAGCAGGCAGGGAGTTTGTGAGGAAGGGTGGACAGATGATGGAGTAAAGATGCACTCGGCCAGATGGTTTGAGATGTGTCTATTTGATGCACCATCAATAACTCTTGGAGACGTGAGGCGAGATAAGCTTTTATTAGCTGGAAGAAAGCACAGTCAGCAGCAAGAGACCACCACACAACATCCTGGAGACTGTGGGAGGAGCAGTGCCTCCAATCGCCTTTATACAGGGGTCTGTGGGAGGAGCCACAGGAGTATTCAACGGTGGGGGGGGGGCATGTTCAGACAGGTATATGTAGTTCACCACACTATTTAAATGCAAGTAGTACCATTAAGAAGGCGGATGAACTTGTAGGGTAGATCAATATGGGGAACTATGACATGACAGCCATTACAGAGATTTGGGGCTGGAATGGCTGCAGAGCATGCCATGCTTTTAATGCTTAACAAAAGGACAGGGAGGAAGGCAAAAGAAGTGGGGGCACAGCATTGCTAGTTAAGGATAATATCATGGCTGCAAAAAAGGAGGAAATCATGGAACAATTGACTACTGAATCTGTGTGGGTAGAAGTCAAAAACAGGATGGGGGCAATAACTCTATAGACTTCCCCCCCCCCCCATAGTAATAGACATGAGGAGCAGATAGGGAGGCAAATTCTGGAACAGTATAATAATAATAGGGTTGTTGTGATGGGTGGTTTTTACCTCTCCTAATATTGACTGGCATCCCCTCAGAGCAAGAGGTTTGAATGGGGTGGAATTTGTAAGATGCGTTCACAAAAGTTGCTGATGCAATAGGTAGATAAACCAACTAGAGGAGAAGCTGTACTTGATCTGGTATTGAGAAAGGAACCATGCCAGGTGTCAGATCTCTCTGTGGGAGAGCATTTTTAGAAGTGGTGATCACAGCTTTATCCCCTTTATCATAGCACTGGAGAGGAATAGAAGCAGACAATTTAATTGGGATAGTGGAAAATTAAGAGCATAAATTGGGAGCAGACACTCCCAAGGAAATGCATGGCAGAAATGTGGCAAATGTCCAAGGATTCAATTGTGTGGATAGCCAGAGGCTTTTTTCCAAGGCTGAAATGGCTAACATGAAGGGGGCATAGCTTTAAGGTGATTGGAAGTAGGTACAGGGGGGATGTTAGAGATAAATTTTTCACACAGAGATTGGTGGGTGCTTGAAATGCACTGCTAGCGATGGTGGTAGAGCCAGATACAGTAGGGTCTTTTAGGAGACTCTTGTGGGGGTACATGGAGCTTAAAAAATAGAGGTCTGTGCAGTAGGGAAAATCTAGGCAGTTTCTGGAGTAGGTTACATGGTTGGCACAACATTGTGGGCCGAAGGGCCTGTAATGTGCTGTTGATTTCTATGTTCCATATAGACAGCAATGGGCTATAAACAACAAAGTTAATGTCCTGGAGTGTCCAAGTCAGAGTCCAAACCACAATCCAATTGAGAATTTCTAGCTGGACCTGAAAAGGGCTGTCCACTCACAATCCCCATGCAATCAGACAGAGCTTGAGCAGTTTTGTAAAGAAGAATGGAGAAAAATTGCAGTGTCCAGATGTGCAAAACTATTAAAGGCCTATCCACACAGACTCAGGGCTGTAATTACTACCAAGGGTGCATCTGCCAGATACTTACTTGATGGGGGCGAATTATTTTGTGTTTTTATATTTGTAATTTATTTAGATCACTTTGTAGAGATCTGTTTTCACTTTGACAGACCAGAGTCTTTTTCTGTTGATCAGTATCAAAAAAGTCAAAATAAATCCTCTGTGATTCAATGTTATAATACAATAAAACATGAAAACATACAAGAGGGTTTTATTGAAATACTGAATACACAACACTGTATCTGCTTTTGTCACTCTCCCTGGCAGCTGTTCCAGGGGCCTGCTTTCCTGTTTTTTTTAAACTTGTCGTGCACATCTCCTTTACACTCAAATTGTATATCCTCTATTACTTGATATTTTTAACCTGGGGTGGGGGGAATGACTGTTTATATCATCTCTGCCTCTGAGTTTTATAAACCTATCAGGTTAAAGGATTGTTTTGGGTGTAAATATGGAACAAAGGGCCCTGATAAAGGGTAGGACATTTGGGGTCGTGATGCAGAGAAATCTCTTCACTTGATGAACCTATGGAATTCTCGGCCACGGAGACCAAGTCACTATGTATTGACTGGACAAGGAGGCATTAGAATAAAGGTTCAGTTATGTTACCATGTAAATAGCGGGGTGTTCTTGTGCTACTGGCTGGTCTAATCCTGCTTTAATGTTCCTCACCACTGCAGTCTCCATTTCTGCCAGCACAGTTTCCACCTGTGGCACACTTTAATGAATTGTTAAATGCTGGTGAAAGCACTGGTTTTAGTTGTAACATACTGTTTGATGTAGGTGAGATGATCAGCCTGGAGGAATATTTGAATCTGTTAAGTCATGTCTCTTTGACAGCAGATTGCTCTTTTTCGTTTAATCTCCAATGGATCTGGGTGAAAAGAAGCAATGAACAAGTGCATGGAGCTCTTATTTTGACAAAGGTATTAACTACTGTCAGACTTTGCATATTTCTGTTCCAGTGGTTCCGAATAGGCAACAACAGTTGTCACATAATTAATGACATTATTTGGCATGATATTGATGCTACGAAAATGTCATTCATGCAGTGATCACCCTCTCATCCTTCCCTCCTTTAGAGATGCTTATTTGAAATACACATGACTGATCTATCTGCCATGCCTAATTTCAGTGATGAATTTTGTTTACTACTCCTGTGCGATTTGTCATGTTGAAACAGTAGTATAAACAGAAAATAGGGGTGTAGAAGGGAGCTGAAATGTAAGGTTTCCTGACAAATGTAAACTGTCATTATACATCAGCATACAAGGTAGGATCCCACCGGTTGAGATGTTAGGGTCTGAATACAAGATGCATGATATAACACATCATGATCTAGCAAAGACTACTATCAAAATCAGTTTTAGTATCACCAGCATATGTTGTGAAAAGTGTTAACTTTAAGACAGCAGTACATTGTAAATATAGAGGATAAAACTGATTTACAGTAATATATGTTAAATAGTTAAGTTAAATAAGTAGTTAAAAAAAAGCAATTTTTTTAAAAAGGGGGAGTGAGGTAATGTGCAAAAGTTCAATGTCCATTTAGGAATCGGATGGCAGAAAGGAAGAAGCTGTTTCTGAATCATTGAGTATATTCATTCAGGCTTCTGTAACCCCCTCCCTATGGTAACAATGAGAAGAGGGCATCTGCTAGGTAGTGGGAGTCCTTAATGATGGACGCTGCCTTCTGAACGTACTGCTCCTTGAAGATGTATTAGATGCTATGGAGGCTAGTAACTATGATGGAGCTAATTTTACAAGTTTTTGCAACTTACTTTGATCTTCCCCATGATGGATATAATGCATGAGGGGGAAATGAATCCATGAAGAAAAGGTTGTATTGATAATCTT
Source organism: Hypanus sabinus (assembly GCF_030144855.1). NCBI lineage: Eukaryota > Metazoa > Chordata > Chondrichthyes > Myliobatiformes > Dasyatidae > Hypanus > Hypanus sabinus. The sequence continues at coordinate 98,423,248 of NC_082710.1, forward strand.
GATGCAGTGGTGTATAATGACTTCTGGTGATTCTAACTGCAGGAAGTCTTGTTCATACTGTGGTTTAAAATTTAGATTTTTTTTGTAAACAAATGACTAGCTTTGTAATAACATCTGTTGTAAAGTAGGGGTGCCAGATTTGTCTGCGTCATTTGTAATACATGGTCTCATACAGCCTCTCCAACTTCTGGGGGGTGGGGGTGACCTGCTAGATGTTGGACTATTCCAATCTGCCAGTCGTGGTGTTGAAGGAATAAAATGAACTGCATGTAACTGATGTCTATCTGTCGAAATTGATCATCTTTCTGCTGTTCAAATAATGTACAATATCTGAAATCCATAAGACAGTATCTGTTAGTAATAATTGTTATAGTTTTACTATGTCTTTGAAAATGCTAATAGTCAAATAATAGAGGTGAAACACATGTGAACAAATCCAGAGCTACTTGATAAATGTACATTGTTATATTACGAATCACAGGTCCTAAACTGCATCAACACACACAAAATGCTGGAGGAGCTCAGCAGGTCAGACAGCATCTATGGAAATTAATAAGCAGTTGCTGTTTCACACTAAGCCCCTTCTTTAGGACTGGGCTGAATGATATCTGTTTTTATTTACTTCAATGCATATGTATAGAAACACAATCATTACAAAATTAACAATTAAGTTATCTTCCGGTATACCTCAATCTCTGTAATGTGGTATGTTGTTGATACATTTCTTTTTATCCAAGGTAAATAAGCTTCATTTTATATGTAAGCAAGCAATATTGTGCCTAAGGGGTTCAAAATGGAACCTATACTATCATCAAGAATGAGCAGAGTGGACAGAAACTATGGAAATACTAGAAAATGAAAACAACCAAGATGTGAGCAACACACACAAAATGCTGATGGAACGCAGCAGGTCAGGCAGCATCTACAGGGAGAAGCACTGTCGACATTTCGGGCCAAGACCCTTCGTCAGGACTCCCCAGGACACGTCAAGATGTGAGCAATAGAGTCTAGCATATCTCCAGGAAGTATTCATGCAGGATTGTATTGGAATTGAACAGATGAGTTAACAGCATTAACAGCAGTAACCAGTACATTCAGCGTTGGTTGAAGCTGCTATCTGGTTAACTTTGCCAATTAGCAGACAACTGTGTCCTTTTAATATGACCATTTTTATTTCAATTTCCTTTGAAGTGCAAATCGGCAAGCTCAAATTAAATTACCAAAAACGTATGGTTAGGGTTACTGAGTTGTGAGCATACTATATTGGCACCAGAAGCTAGGTGACACTTGCAGACTGCCCAACCCAATCCTCACTCGTTTGATTTGACACAAACTACACACTTTAATGGTTTCAATGTGCCTGTAACAACTAAAGCTAATTTTTCTAAATTAATTTAAAAAACTTTTAAACAATAATATGCAGAAGTCTTAGCTATGGTTCCTAAGACTTTTTCTCAGCACTGTTGTAATTTTATGTGTTGCACTGTACTGTTGCTTAAAAAACGAACACAAATTTTGTGTCATATGTAGTGAAATGGGTTTCTATTGTGGACTGAGAGTGGGAAGGGTGCAGGAAGAGGGCAATCATGGTTGGGAAAGGGAAAGGATGTGGAAGCATCAGAGAGACATTCTGTAATGGTCATTAAACCAATTGTTTGGAATCACATTGCTTTTTGTCTCAAAGCTGGGTGTGTCTACACCCATACCATCCTCTGCCCCGGTACTTTTCTGCTCATGTGGCACTCCATTCTCATCCTAATATCCTTTGCATCCACCAGATTTACAAACTTGCTCTCGTCTTCATGTTGACAAATACAGTACTGTGCAAAAGTCTTGGGCTTCTAGCTCTAAATACAGTGCCTATAAAAAGTAATCACTCCCCTCTTAGAAGTTTTCATGTTTTTTTGTTATACAACATTGAATCACAGTGGATTTAATTTGGCTTTTTTGACACTGATCAAAAGAAAACAACTCTTATGTCAAAGTGAACAGAAGTACTCTTTTAAAAAAAGTAAGTTAAATTAATTATAAATATTAAAAAAAACAAATAATTGATTGCTTCAGTATTCACCCCTTTCAAGTTGGGTTTTAGTGGGTGTACATTTGGCAGCAGTTTGAGACCTATCCACGCAGACTCAAGGCTCTATCAGCTTTGCACATCTGGGCTCTGTAATTTTTCCACTCTACAAAATTGCTCCAGCTCTGTCAGATTGCATGGGGGTCATGAGTGAACAGCCTTTTTCAAGTCCAGCCACAAATTCTCAATTGGATTGAGGTCTGGACTCGACCTGGCCACTCCAGGACATTAACTGTGTTGTTTTTAAGCCATTCCTGTGTAGCTTTGGTTTTATGCTTGGGGTCATTGTCCTGATGAAAAACAAATCTTCTCCCAGGTCGCAGTTCTCTTACAGACTGCATCAGGTTTTCCTCCAGGATTTCCCTATATTTTGCTGCATTCATTTTACCCTCTATCTTCACAAGTGCTCTAGAGCCTGCAGCAGTGAAGCAACCCCACAGCATGATGCAGCCACCACCATGCTTCACGGTAGGGATGGTGTGTTTTTGATGATGAGTGGTGTTTGGCTTCTGCCAAACATAGTGTTTAGTCTGATGGCCAAAGAGCTCATTAGTGGTTTCATCGACCATAGAACCTTCTTCCAGCTGACTTCAGAGTCTCCCACATGCCCTCTGGTGAACCCTAGCTGAGATTCCATGTGAGTTTGTTTCAACAGTGGCTTTTTCTTTCCCACTCTCCCATTAAGCTGCGACTGGTGAAGCACCTGGGCAACAGTAGCTGCAGGTGCAGTCTCTCCCATCTCAACCACTGAAACTTGTAGACCCTCCAGATTTGTCATGGAGGCCTTCCTCTCTAGTTTCCTTCTTGCATGGTTACTCATTTGTTTTTTGAGGACAGCCTGCTCTAGGTAGATTTACAGCTGTGATATATTGTTCCCACTTCTTGATGGTTGACTTAACTGTAATCTAAGGGATATTTAGTGACTTGGAAATTTCCTTGTTTCCATCTCCTGAATTGTGCTTTTCAATAACCTTTTTGCAGAGTTGTTTGGAGTATTCTTTTCTCTTCATTCTTTTGTCTTCATGATGTAGTTTTTGCTAGGATATTGACTCTCCTGCAGTTGGACCTTTCAGATACAGGTGTATTTTTACTACAATTAATTGAGCTGCACACAGTTCACTAAAACAGATCTCAATTTAAGTAATTGTGTGCCTTCTGAAACCATTGGCTGCAGCAGTGATGATTTGGTGTGTCATATTAAAGGGGGTGAATACTTATGCTATCAATTATTTTGGGTTTTATATTTGTAATTAATTTAGATCACTTTGCAGTGATCTGTTTTCATTTTAACATGAAAGAATCTTTTGCAGTTGATCAGTGTCAATAAAGTCAAAATAATGCCACTTTGATTCAAACTTGTAAAACAATAAAACATGAAAAGTTTGGGGGGGAGGGGGAGGGGGGGGGTCAACCCTATATATGTACCTAAGACTTTTGTACAACACTACATGTCCTATTGGATTAAATCCAAGAACAAAAGTAATCAACTTTAAAGTTAAGTAAACTGGTTATCTTGTACAAAATGAATGAATACACCTGTCCTGAATTCCACACTAAGTTTCTTTAAAGAGGCAAGGATCACCCTTTTTTAAGCTAGGGTAGAATCTCATGCTGAAGGTGTGACATGATAGAGAAAAAATCATATGTTGTTTATCAACAGGAGCAGCATGTCACTTGAACCTTCACACATGCACTCTCCCTGCGAGTTTTAAGCTCATCAACTATGTAGTCCCTCTCTTCTCATGACTACAATCCCGAATCTATTATTGACTGTGCTTTGTTCTTAATTGCTTGGAGCACTGGATTGTTTCATTACACATTTGGATGTAATTATTCCAAGTGAACATTTCTGTAAGGACCCATCAATAGGTCACAGTACACTTCACCTAGGGAGAATCAATTTCAAATGTCCAGGAGCATTAATTACTTTAATTACAGTAATTATCCTTCAACCACCAGGCTCGAGAACCAGGGTGGATTTAAAAAAAAAATTATTTATTGAGATACTGCACAGAATAGGCCCTTCCAGCCCTTTGAGCCAAGCCATGTCGCAAACCTCCAGTTTAATCCTAGCCTAATCATGGGACACTTTACAATGAGCAATTTGCCTACCAACCGGTATGTTTTTGGACTGTGGGAGGAAAGCAGAGCACCTGAAGGAAAACCCAGCAAATCATAGGGAGAACATACAAACTCCTCACAGGCAGCAGCTGGGAAGGAACCCTGGTCCCTGGTCTCCACATTGACAAGTACAGTACTGTGCAAAAGTATTAGGCTCCCTAGCTACCTATATATATATATATATATAGTACTGTGCAAAAGTATTAGGCTCCCTAGCTACCTATATATATATATATATATATATATAATGTACCTAGGACTTTTGCACAGTACTTCAATTGCATACTGGCATTACTAGAGATCCCACATCTATCATGCATGAGGGAAATAAAAGTTATCTGTACTTCTGAGTCAATCCTACACATAATGCAGGTGTGGGAATAAATATCACCCAGTAACTCCAAATGAGCAACAGATGTTGAATATCAATTTTGTCATGACAACTGTGCATGAGTAAACAGCACTTTAATAAATTTCAAGTTTATAGGAATAACATTTTTTTCCTAATGAATCCAATAATTTTGGAATTAAAAACAAATGTCATCCCTATAATTAGTTCCCCTCAGCAACTCAGATGAATTGCCACTTGTCCTTATAATTAAAGGTGAGATGCTCAGTGGAATTTTATCTCCAAGTATTTAGTGGACCATACTGCTGTCCTTAGAACCTATCTCAGTCTGGGGTGGGGGAGTTGTCATATTTTTTCTCCAATTCAAGCCACATAAGTTCATTTTACCAAGCACCGTGCCAATCCGAACCACATTTATTGCTCATCCCCACATGCCAGATGAAGCTGCCCAAGCCTGCCTTAATATTTAGCACACTTTTAATTATTTATTTGATGGACATAAACCTGGACAATGAAAGCATAAATTACCAAACCCAGTTCATGGTGAAGGTGCTAATAGTCATCAACTCAGCCTGCTGCTAGCCTCCTATTGATGGTACTCTCATAGTGACCTCAGGGATTAAGATCCAACAATGAATAGTGATATTTTTGACTTGAATGTCATGTCATTTGGAAGGAAACTAGCAGGTAGTGTAAGACTTTCTGTGTAAGACAAGCAGTTGGACCATGAATAAGTGTGTTGAGTACTTGTAAGTGTTGCACATTGACACAAAAATATGTATTACTAGTGAGTTGTGCATGTGGCATGAGCAGGAGATAGTTAATTTGTGGTTTTCATGTCACTTTCAAGAGTTGTACATAAAGAGACTTCTGTAGAGGCCCTTAGTGCTGTGTTTCATTGGTTTTTGTGCTGTTTCCAGAAAGTATCCCAGATGGTTCAGATTTTAGTCCTAAAAGAACTCTGACACTGGGGCAAAAGATTTCCCTTACCGTACTCAGTAGTTCGCAGCAGTTTTTGTTGAAAAATAAAAAAAAGTGAGATATGATTAACAAAGCAAACATGAGGAAATCTGCAGATGCTGGAAATTCAAGCAACACACACAAAATGCTGGTGGAACACAGCAGGTCAGGCAGCATCTATAGGGAGATGCATTGTCAACGTTTCAGGCTGAGACTCTGTCCTGACGAAGGGTCTCGGCCTGAAACGTCAACAGTTCTTCTCCCTATAGATGCTGCCTGGCCTGCTGTGTTCCACCAACATTTTGTGTGAGGTATGATTGACCTCTCTTGTAGCTGTTTTGTAGTCTCTTGGATATGCCCAAGTGTTTCAGGATGACTGTCTTCCACTGTCTCTGGGACCCATAACTGGTGGTTGGTTGGGAATCAAAGTTTTCAGTTCCCTTTCCAAATATTTCTGTTACTTTGAACAACCTAAAGCTTAAGATAGCCATTTGGAGTTTGATAAGATCTTTCACTTCAGAGGAATTTTGAGGATGCCCCTGGAAGACTTGTTTACTCCTGTCGGTAAACTTTTGCCATGATGGAATTTGAAGTAGAGATTGTTATGTTTTGTAGCTTCAAAACATTAAAGTATTTCAAAGGAAGGCACAAAGTCTGAAATGTGGGTCCAACTTCATGCTTACTTTTTGCTAGATGTGCACATTTCACATGGTAGCATGACCTATGTAATTCACATATTTATGCATATAAACCATAATGAATTATTTAAACAAACAAGAAAGATTAATCAAACTATATATGTGAATGTGTGTGTGTGTATATAGTTACTCAAATATTATTTAAATATTAAACACACAATGTTCCTTTCTGCTTCAGTATAAATTCCAACTCAACGGAGAATGTGTATCCATTATATGTGCAGTATACAACTGCCATGCACAGAGATCCAGAGCAATGCACATTTTAAGTTGTCCCATTCAGCTCTAAAGATTTAATCAATGAAGAGGATTTCTCACTCTTGTGGGATAACATTATTCCTGACAAGATAGATCACTTGTCAGATGAGATGTGTGACTGTGAAATAATCTCATGAATTGAGCCCTCCTCTTTGATGGTTGTAGGAGTTGATTCTGAAACTTCTGGAAGTGGTTCTGCCAGCTCTGGACATCTTGTTTCTTCCTTTGGTCATTTCCATCTACTTTTACAACTACCTTTGGTCTCTCACTTGAAGTTCATGCAATAGCCTTAATGTACACAGGGTAGATTCTGGTTCTCAATATTCACAAACGCCAAATGCTTATAACTTTCCTGAAGCTCTTTGAACTCCCTTTCCAGCTTCAATCAAGCCAGATTTCACAAGCAACTGCCAGTTTAACATATCAGAAGCTTTCTCGGATATGATGCCTAAAAAACCGTTGTAGTCGGACTACTGCTTTCATCATTTTCAAGATTCCTTTTAACAGCATGGTCCTCCCTTGATCTAATATAATTTCCAACCAGATTTTTATTAATTTGCCTTTCCCTTCTGGTGTAAGCCACATTGCTTGTCTATTATTAGTTTCCATATTGTAAATCTTAAGGGTTCTCAGTCCTTAGTCTCTCTCATCATTATCAGATTTTTCATCAACAGCATGCAGATGAGTTCTCTATATGAAGCTGCAACTTGAATGTTTATATTTTTCTCTTCCCATTTTATTTGTCTGACTGATATACTCTTTGCATGTGAGCTACGTTATTGTATTTTTTGCAAGTTCCTGCTTTAAATACACATTGGTCTGGTGTTTGTGATCCCTTGCCACAATGATAACACAGTTTGTTCAGCCAGGCTGATTTCTGTTTAGACATTACAACTTTGATCAAGGTCATCTTCATTCCTGACTGAAACTCAATTGTGTTGCTGTCTGTTGTTTCCATTGATGCAGCAATTTCAACTGTTTTTTTAATGTAAGTTTTGCTTCATTTAGGAGTCTTTTTTGAATGCTTTCTTATAAGATTCCACAAACTAAACAATGTCTCAGTGCATTGTTAAGCCCATTACCGAGCTGATAATGCTCAGACAAGCTCCTCAATTCATCCCATGTCCTGAAATAGATTCCCCTTCTTTTTGATTCCCCTAATGAAACCTAAAGCATTTTGCAATCAATGATGGCTTTAGTTCAAAACGTTTCTGCAGTAGTTTGACAATATCAGTAAAGTTCATTTCTGCTGGTTTGGTTCGAGCAGTGAAACCTCGAAGCAACCTGTATGGCTTTAAACAAAATGCACTCAGCAAAAGTGGTTTTCGTTTCTCATTAGCTATTTAATTTGCTTCAAAATATTGTTCAATTAGCTCAGTATATATATTCCAGTCATCTTTTGTGTAATCAAAAATGTCAATTTTTCTGACGTAGCCAGTCATTTCTGTTCTTTTTTTGTAATGATAATCATGACTCAGTACTCATTATTTATGAACCTGTGAATTCTTCAGTTTTACAACTCTTTAAAAAAAAATCTCAATTGTTTCTTCCCTTCTGAGGAACAGGTGCTGCACTATTTTTTCTTTAACCTGACCATTCCTCACTGAATGTTTTTTTTTAGTTCAAATGTCTTGCTGTACTTCATAGGGCACCAGCTGCCTTGGGTTTGTTTTACAAATACTTGTCACTAATGTGATGTTTTGTAACTTCAAAACATTAAACTAATTCAAAGAAAGACAGAGGAGCCAAAAATGTGGGTCTAACTTTATGTTTACTTAAGCAAGAGATGCATATATCTCATGTTAGCATGATGGTGTATGCAGATCATGTATTTATAAATATAACCCATAACTAATTATTTAAACAAACAAGAATGCTTAATCAAACTATGTATATATATGTATATATATATATATATACATATACACACATACATACGCACACAAGATTACTCAAACATTACTAAATTATTAAATACACAACAGAGACCATACAATATAGGAGCAGAGTTCAGCCATTCTGCCCATTGAGTATGATCCACCATTCTATCAGGTCTGAATTATTATCCCTCTCTATCCCATTCTTCTGCCTTCTCCCCGTTACCTTTGATGCCCTTACTAATCAAAAACCTATAAACCTCTGCTTTAAATGTACCCAGTATCTTGGCCTCCACAGATTTCTGGGACAATGAATTCTACGGATTCACTGCCTTCTGGCTAAATAAATTTCTCCTCAGCTCTGTTTTAATTGGACATCCTTATATTGTGAGGAAGTGCCCTTTGGTCTCAAATTCACCAGCTCTATGAAATGTACTCTCACTCTATGTAGACCTTTCAGCATTTGATAGGTTTCAATGAGATCCCTATCTCAGTTTTCTAAACCCAAGCAAGTGCATGCCAAGAGTCATCAAATGCTCATCATTTGTTCACCCTTTCATTCCCAGAATCATTGTCAAGTGCCTGTTCTTTTTGGAGTATGGACAGAAGAGCTGGTTGATCAAGGGCCAATTATATGGATGTCACAAGAGCTTCCTGATCCTAAATCCATTTACCATTTAACTGCTTCATCAATGGCCCTCCTTCCATCACAGTCAGAACAGAAAATCAGAATTGAAAATGGCAGATTTGCAACTCCACAGAAAATGAAGCAAATTCTGTCAGTGTGCAGGGATACCTCACCTGTATTTTAGACTGCTTCTTTTCCTAGTCATGAGGGAATTGAATACTACAGAGTCAGTGATATCTCACTTTGACAGAGGGAAAGTAATCGAAGAACCTAAAGCTGCTTGTGCTTGGGAGGTTGGACTCCTCCAATTACACCCACCTTCTTCATGACAGCTTTCCTCATTTCAGTGTGTAAGACATCTTGCCTTCCTATATACTTGGATTAGATAACTTTCCAGGATATTTTTGATGTGTGATTATGAATACTAAGTAGGTAGTCAAAATAATTCTAATTGAATATGATGAAAAATAGCCATTTTCTGAGTAAGCTATACTTAGAATTCTTCCCCCCAAAATTCAATTGGGTCAGGTTGCTAATGTCAACTTGCTGTATGAAATGTAATTTTGCCACTAATTTAGCTAAATAAAGTGTTGGATAAATAGTAAATTTATTGAATAATTTTACTATGCAGATTCTACTGAATTCCTTGAGTGTTAATGAAATGTCCATGGAGTTAAACTTCAATTGTTCTGTTATTTTGAACTGCTGGAAGAAATGATTTACTTTACAATGTGAATATTGGCACTGCATTTTGTTTTCAAAACAGCTTTTATAATGCCTTCAAAATAAACAGATTTAAAAACATCTGAGCAATTGTACAACCACAAAACCAGATTTTGAAGTAAAAATGAGAAATACTGAAAGCATTAAGTCTGGACAACTGTTGAGAGAGTGGGAAACATTTCAGTTTTCAGACTTTTCATCAGAACTTGCTTTAGGACGAGAGAAGATTTAATTATTTTGCCAGATAAGTGAATGCAGTTATCTCCCCAGGCATTCCATACAACAAATGGTGTTTGAAACATTTCTGTTATTCCCATTTGATCTTTTTACATTTGTTTGATGTAATACTTTGTATTCAGAGGGAACTTTTGGAAATGATGAATGATGTTTTTGCCAACCATTAGAAATGTTTGTATTGGCTGTCACAAAGAGCACAAGTGATTAACCAAGGGCATGCTGGAGCTTGTGCCTTGCACCAGTGGACTGCGAGGAACTGTCAAGTGTCACTGTCTCTCCTGAGTGGTAATGCAAGAGCTTGAATGATTTTAAAAACTCAACCCTTGATGTGCAAGAGAATGACAACTGAATGAAGTTGTTCAGAGCCAAGCGCTTCACCTTGACAAAAGAATTGCTCTTGTTCCTGAAGGATCCAGTCACTTCTCTATCACACTTCAAGGATCACCTGCCAGATGCAGGAGATTATTCAACAGTTACCATGTGGTGATGTGGTAGAGAGCAGCAGTATAGCTATGCACTTATCTTAATACAAATTAATTTAAAGTACAGACTTTTATCCGTCTTTTATAACAATGACATCAGATCATGATATGCAAATGAAGCTTCAAATCACTGAAATGATAGCTTTTGTAAGGGACTGTGGAAGGGCAGAAGTAATCAATGAATGTGTGTCAAGTTTATCCTGCTCTTAATTCAATGATAGTGGTTCATTAAAAATTGACTGGCTGCAGCATAATAGCTGCAGGCTTCATCTCCCCTCCTTCCTAATAGGAGTACTGTGCCCTCTTTTCCCCTTGTTACGTTATCTATTTCTGCTCAGATCATCATTTGAGTACAATCAGAAATATTCTGTTGACAATATGATTAATGGAATGTTCCTTAGTAAAAGGGCTATGGATAAAGATCGATTGATTATGGTTTGCTTATCTCAATGCTACCATGGATGCAATAGAATACCATATGGTAGTTAAGGATTCTCACTAGTTAAGTTCTGATTGGGAATTCAGCCTGCTCTTTAATGGATACCTATTGGAGATCATGGGGCTGATGTGGGCTTTGTATGGAAATGCTAAACTACTTTTCATCAGATTTATTTTTAAAAGTCAATAATGCATGCATGTTGAAAAATTGAAGCAGGAACTTGGCTGAAAGTTAGCTCAATTAAACCCTAGAGTGAACAGTGACCATTTAGTAGTTGAAGACATAACATGAAGAAACTTTGCGGAAAATGATAATGCTTGACTTGTAATGGTAATTGAAATGTCATCCAAGAAGGCAGCAAAATTGTACAATCAAATTAAATATGATGTAGTTTTGATAGTTGATTGCAGAAATGTGTGTGGTTGAAAGGGCAGTGTGTTTGAACCAGGCAGTGGAAGAGCAAGTGTTTGTAAATCCTCAAAGTTTAACTTCCTGTTTCAGTACTTAATGTCAACCTCTGTTATTTCCTTTATTATTCTTTCTTATGATAACTTTATCTGTTTAAAGTATTTTGGACAGAAGGTTGATTTTAGGAAGTAATATTAAATAATCAGTAAAAGAAAAATGAAGTCACTTTATTTTAAAATTTTGCTTTTAAGTAAGTTAATGTGAAGAGTTAATATTATAGCTTCGATTTTGATAGTTTAGTAACATGCTTAATGCCAGAAATATTAAAAGACTGTGAGAATTCATGGCTTGTGCAGAAGGGTGCACAATTTTTTCTCAATTCTGTCACATCCATTATAGGGTTGGAGCTTCTGTATCATGCTGTTTAAAGCCTGTCCAAGGTGTAGTGGCTTGATGAACATAGAATATTGCTCTATGATAGATGCCTTGGACTAGAATACAAGTGCACTTATGTCAGAATGCTGTTTCTGGATCTCAGTTTGCACTCAACACTGTTGTCCTTTGGTGAACAAACTCCTACGCCTCAGTCTAAGTACAGCACACTGCAACTGGCTGTTGGACTCCCAAACTGACAGACCTCAGATAGTCAGGCTGCACAACTGCTTCTCTCTCCCTGTTATCCTCAACATGGGTGCCCCCTGGGGCTGTGTGCTGAGCCCATTGCTGTACCCTCAGCTCAGAAGTGACTGAATGACTAAACGGTCAAGTAATCACAATGTCAAGTTCGCTCAAGGCACAACAATGGTGGGTTCATCACCAACAATGTTAAGACAGCTGCTGAGAAGAGGTGGAAGTGCTTGAGACTTGGTACCAGGCAAATAACCATTTCCTCAATGTCTACTAGACTAAGGAGATGGTTATCAACTTTAGGAAAACTTGCACTACTCACAACCTTCTTTAAACAAGTGGCACAGCAGTGGAAAGCTCAAGCAGTTTCATGTTCCTGAGAGTGCATGTCCCGTACATCTTTTCATGGTCCCAGAACACATTCTACTCAATCAGGAAAGCTCACCAATGCCTCTACTTTCTGAGAAGGCTGAAGAGAACTGGGCAATACACATTTATGTATACTCATGTTCTACAAATGTCCAGTAGGGAGCATCACTGCATGGTACGAAACTATACTGCAGTGGACAGGAAGGCTCTAAAATAGGCAGTCAAGAGTGTGCAATGCATCCTCAGCACTCAGCACCAGCCCACCTGACATCGAGGATGTGTATAGAGAATGTGCTAAAAAAAAGGTCAGTACCATTGTGAAGCATCCTACTCACCCAGCTCATGGACTGTTTGTCCCATTTGTATCAGAGAGGAGGCTACATGGCATCCAATAGACTCAAAAAGAGTTGCTTTCCCAAGAAATAAAGCTGGTTAACACCTCTGTCCACTAACCGACCCCTCCACAATCACTACTTCACGTTATGGACCTACTATCAATCTGTGTATATAAGCTATCTTATGCAATTATATTTATTGTGTCTTTTATATTGTATTCTTTATTGTGTTTGTTTTGATGCTGCATCAGATTTGGATTAACAATTGTTTTGTTCTCCTTTACACTTGTGTACTGGAAATGGCATTAAACAATCTGGAATCCTGAATCATCCAGGAACAAGATCTTTGGTGTAAAATGCCTATACTTAACACAATGCCAAATTAAACAATTATTTCTGCCTTTATATGATCAATATCTAAAGTTTTTGCATATTCATGTCCCTATAACAGTTCTATAATGCCAGTAGCATATCTGTTTCCAACACTACCATGGAAGACTGTCATGGACACTACCATTTTGTTTACTTTAAGAAAAGAAATTACCTTGCACATCTCCTTTTAAAATTTCCCCCTCTCCTTAACTGCATGCCCTCTGGTACCTGATATTTCTGCTACTGAAAAAAGATAATGGCTGTTTGCTCTTTCCTGGCTTCTCAACATTTTATAGATTTCTATCAGGCCCACATTCAGCTTCCAACACTCCAGAAGAGAATTTTTACAGTTGTTCAACCTCTCCTTTTTAACTATACCTTCTAATCCAGGCAGCATCCTGGTAAACCTCTTCTCTACTACACCTTATCCTCGTTATATGCATCTTCAGACTATGTGGATTCACAGTTATGTGAGGTACCTATTTCTACCAACGTCTCCTTATATGCATTCAAAACTCACAGTTATGCGAGGAGCACTGCTTTCCCACCAATACGAGTCAGGTGTGCACACCTCACAGTCTCACTCCCGCCAGTCTCGCATTGGTTTTGGCAACGAATGGATGTGCAATCTAGCGCTCTTAAACTTTTGCTGTTTTTATCTACGCTGCAGTGATTTTGTGCTTGAAATATTTAACTACGCCTCCTAAGCATCCAATGTCAAGTCCTGGGCCATCAGCCGAGCGGCAGAGAACCGCTTTAACACATGAGAAAAAGTTGGAAATTATAAACAGGGTGGCATCAGATGAGACTGGGCTTTTTTGAAGGCATATGCTGAAATGCACTTACATAAGTAAGGATGAAAAAACTGTGTCAGGTTTCAAGGCAGCAAAGGATAGATTGACTTTGCTTATGTGTTCCAATGCCGAAGGAGGCTGTAAGATGAAGCATCTCTTAGTTTACCATTCACTAAATCCCCATGCTCTTAAGGGTTTGAGTAAGAATATGCTTTCTGTCCACTAACAAGAAAGCATAGGTCACTTTGAAGATTGGTTTGCTAATCATTTTGCTGTTGAGGCTGAATGCTATTGCCGGGAACAGAATCTTGCCTTTAAAGTTCTTTTGCTGCTTGACAATGCGTCAGCCCATCCTAAACATTTGGACAGCACTCATCCTAACATAACAGTGAAATTCCTGCCGCCAAACACACTGATTCAACCACTCGACCAAGGTGTGATATCCACATTCAAGGCATATTTTTTATGGTGAACTATCTCTCAGATGCTGCAAGCACAGATGATTTTGGAAATCCCAGGAGTTTACCAACGATGAGGGAATGGTGTAAGCCCTTCAACATCAGACATGCCATCAACAACATTGATGAATCCTGGAAAGAGATCAGGTCTGTGAGAGTTCTGTGAGTCTTCCTTCACCCCTTGCTGTCCTTGATGATCCTGATGACCCACAATCATCCACCTTATCCATGCAAAGCTGCCAACACCACAACAACCACTCATCTCCTGGAGAGAACACACCTGCCACTGTTGGTGAGTACTGTACACCCTAGTATGTTAACTTTCTATAATTTATTATATTGAATATTACCTTAAATTGTTGAAATATAATACAAATGTTGCCTTGTGGTACTGCTTTTGTGTAGTATTGGTATGAAAATGTGAATAAATTACAGATAAAACATATTTTGGAAGCCCTCCAGAATGCATCCCTGTTTTCTCCATTTAAATAATTATTCATATTAGGCATTGACTGCAAGGAGCATTCCCCCCACATATAACGAGGATATGGTGTGTTTCCAAAGCCTGCACATCCTTTCTGTAATGAGACATTTGGAACTTCACACAATATTCTAGATGTAGCCTACAATTTTCAACCTGAAAAATTAATCTGTGTCTCCCTTTACATAAAAGTCCTGACCTGAGATTTTCAGGCATTTGTTCTCTACTTTACCTACCCATTTTCTCTTAGGGAATACAAGTAAATCATAAAAAAACACACAATTGATTTTAAATCACTTCAAGAAGAGATCAAAGATGTTCATTGGCCTGCAATTGATTTTCTAATAATATAGCACTGTAATTATGAATTAGCTATAAATAAATTGTTGTTTTCTTCTGCTTCTGTGATGTCGTATGCACTGTAAGAATGAGCAATCTTTGCATCTCTTAACAGCAGAAATTTACAATTCAATGAAATGACAAAAATCAGATTTTTAAGTTTTTTTTTGTCCAAATAGGCTTCTGTTCCTTTTTGATTTCTATGAAAATTATTATTTTTAAAATGCTGGTTAGTTAAGCAACAAATGAGTGAAATTATCGAATTTTGAGGCAACAGTCCTTACAACAGGCATCAAGGATGTGGTGTTTACATTGTACTTCAGTCCTGAATTTGGTATGCGCGCACTTCAGTGGTACTGCTGGAAAAAATCTGTAAGCATAAACACTTTATTAAACCTAGCTTAAATAGGTTAAGTGTACATGAGGCAAGAGGAGAGGGAGATCTTCCCTTTGTCAGCGGATTTTTAATGCTGACCTGTAAATTGAGTATTGTGGTCCTTGTGATCAGAGAACCTGAAATAGTGCACTTCAGTTTCTGAACTGATAAATATCTATGTGCAGATTATTTCAGTATGAGGAATATGCTCATGCTGAGATTTTAAATTAATTTAAAAATGCTGAAACCACTTAAAATTTGATTTTCTCCTACTGATTTTGAATGAGGGTTCCTCAATCTGAAGCCTCCAAAAAAGTAGTGGATATGGCCCAGTGCATCATGGGTAAAGCAATCTTCACCATTTAGCACATCTATATGGAGCGCTGTTGCAGGAAAGCAGCATTCATTATCAAGGACACCCACTAAGCAGGCTCGTTGCTGCCATCAGATAGAAGGTACAGGAACTTTAGAACCCACACTACCATGTTCAGGAACAGTTAATATCCTTCAACAGTCAGGCTCTTGAACAGTGGGGATAGCTTCACTCACCCCATCACAAACTTTTCCCACAACTCATGGGCTCATTTTCAAGGACTGTCCTTCCCATCTTCCCAATATTTATTTCTTAGTTATTAGTTTTTTAATTTTTTCTCAGCTGAAGCACCGGTAAAACCTAAGCTATGGGCATAGCTAAGCATGCTTATTTGTCAATTGCTAGCAACTTTCGTACTATTCTCGTGGCGTTTAGTATTGTGGCTTTCTGAAGACTTACATACATATGTGCAACCTTAATTGTTTAATGCCATTGTGTTGAGCTTTTGGGATGATACCAATTATAGATATTATTATCAGGACAATGTATAGAAACATAGAAAACCTACAGCAGAATACAGGCCTTTCAGCCCAAAATACTGTGCCAAATATGAACTTACCTTAGAAATTACCTAGGGTTATCCATAGCCCTGTATTTTTTTAAGCTCCATGTAGAAGCCTCTTAAAAGGCCCTTTTATATTCACCACCACCACAGTCGCCGGCAGCCCATTCGATGCACTCACCACCCTGTGTAAAAAAAAAACTTACCCCTGACATCTCCTCTGTACTTACTTCCAAACACCTTAAAACTGTGCTCTCTCGTGTTAGCCATTTCAGCCCTGGGAAAAAGCCTCTGGCTATCCACACGATCAATGCCGCTCATCATCTTATACACCTCTATCAGGTCAGCTCTCATCCTCTGTTGCTCCAAGGAGAAAAGGTCAAGTTCACTCAACCCATTCTCATAAGGCATGCTCCCCAATCCAGACAATATCCTTGTAAATCTCCTCTGCATCCTTTCTATGGTTTCCACATTCTTCCTGTAGTGAGGTGACCAGAACTGAGTACAATACTCTAAGTGGGGTCTGACTAGGGTTCTATATAGCTGTAACATTACCTCTCGGCTCTCGGCTCTTGAACTCAATCTCAAGGCTGATGAAGGCCAATGCACTGTATGCCTTCTTAAGCACACAGTCAACCTGCACAGCAGCTTTGCGTGTCCTAAGGTCTCAGACCCCAAGATCCCTCTGATCCTCCACACTGCCAAGAGTCTTACCATTAAAATTATACTCTGCCATCATATTTGACGGCCCACTGTAACCTCTGACAGCCCTCCACACCATCCACAACAACCCCAATATTTGTGATATCAGCAAATTTACTAACCCATCCCTCCACTTCCTCATCCAGATCATTTATAAAAATCATGAAGAGGTCCCAGAACAGATCCTTGAGGCACTCCACTGGTGACCGACCACCGTGCAGAATATGACCAGTCTACAACCACTCTTTGCCTTCTGTGTGCAAGCCAGTTCTGGATCCACAAAACAATGTCCCCTTGGATCCCATGCCTCCTTACTTTCTCAATAAGCCTTGCAATGGGGTACCTTGTCAAAAGCCTTGCTGAAATCCATATACACTACATCTACTGCTCTATCTACATCAGTGTGTTTAGTCACATCCTCAAAAAATTCAATCAGGCATGAAAGGCACAACCTGCCTTTGACAAAGCCATGCTAACTATTGCTAATCATATTATGTCTCTCCAAATGTTCAGGATGCCTCTCAGGATCTTCCCCATCAACTTACCAACCACAGAAGTAAGACTCACTTGTTTATAATTTCCAGGGCTATCTCTATCTACTCCCTTTCTTGAATAAGAGAACAACATTTTCAACCATCCAATCCTCCAGAACCTCTCCCGTCCCCATTGATGATGCAAAGGTCATTGACAGAGGCTCAGCAACTTCCTCCCTTGCTTCCCACAGTAGCGTGGAGTACAACTCATCTGGTCCCAGTGGCTTATCCAACTTGATGCTTTCCAAAAGCTCCAGCACATCCTCTTTCTTAATGTCTATATGCTCAATCTTTTCAATCTGCTGTAAGCCATCACTACAATCGCCAAACTCATTTTCCGTAGTGAATACTGAAGCCAAGTATTCATTCAGTACCTCTGCTATCTCCTCCAGTTCCATACACATGTTTCCACTGTCACACTTGATTGGTCCTATTCTCTTACATCTTATCCCCTTGCTCTTCACATACTTGTAGAATGCCTTGGGGTTTTCCTTAATCCTGCTCGCCAAGGCCTTCTCATGGCCCCTTCTGGCTCTCCTAATTTCATTCTTAAGCTCCTTCCTGCAGGCATTATAACTTATGTATACTTTGCTTATGTTCTAAAGTCTTTCAATTTCCTCTTTTAATTAATCATATTTCTGGTATTTTTCACTTATTAATTTCGATAATGAATATTTGGAATGGCTGTATCTACTAAATAAGTTGTTCTTGCTTATTTATCCTGTATTATTATATTGGGATGGTATGGATTGTCCTAACTAAGTAACTGTTCATATATAATACTCATCATTGGATCAGATTGTGTTAAACTGTTACTGGATCTTGTAATGTGTTGGATTGTTTCTGGTTTTTCTCAAAATATTCTATGTTTTTCATTTTGAACTTGTTGGTCTTTTATTAGGTACTTATGATGTTTTGTGTTAACCAACTGGTCCTATATTGCCAAAGGAACCCCTCTGTTTCAGGGAAAAGGTCTCCAACTCTGAGCCAGGTGCTTCATGCTTCCTGTTGACATCTAGTCTGCTCAGATCATGGGGATGTCTTCCATGGAGAGTCATGCTCTTCCATTGCTTAACCTTTTGTTCTATAGTGATAATTTCTTCATTTTTCTGGGTTGTGCTCTCTAAGTTTAGTGGAGTATGCTTCTTATCAGAATTTACAATCTGACGATTTGAATTAATTGCTCTAGATTTACTGATGAAGCTGCACATTATTTATTATTATTATTGTTTTATTTCCTATAGTGTTTGCAGTTTGTTGTCTTTTGCATATTGATAGTTTGTCCATCCTTTAGGATGAAGTCTTTCACTGATCTATTCTGTTTCTTGTATTTACTGTAAATGGATGCATGAAAATGAATCTTAGTGTTGTATGTGGTGACATATATGTGTTTTGATAATTAATTTACTTTGAACTCTGATCATTATTCTCATTCCATGGATGCTGTCTGACTTGACTGGCTATTTCCAGCTGTTTTGTTTTAATTCCAAGTTCTCAGCAGTTGCGCTTTTTTTAATTGGTAGTGTTTTAATTTGCAAAATTTACATTTTGCCACTTTTTCAAACAAGCTAAACTAGGAAATCTGTCCTATGCGATTTATCTCTACAAGACTGTCTCAAAAAATTAATTGGTTTACAGAGCCATCTACTGGATACTTTGAGGACAGGCTCATGAAGATCTGGCATTTAATCGAGACTGGCAACACAGACGAAATACTGGAGGGACTCGGCAAGTCGGGCAATATCGATGGTGGGAAATAACAGTTGACATTTTTGGCCAAAACATTTTGTCAGGACTCACCTAAAAATGTTAACAGTTTATTGTCCTCCATAGATCCCACCTGACCTGTTCAGTTCCTTTAAGCATTTTGTGCTTCTCATGATTTCCAGCTGACCTGCTGAATCTTGTTTGGACGAAGATGACTAACCACACTGCATTAGCACGGTTTTTTGATCATATTTGAAGAGAGAAAACTCTACCAATAATTTAGATATTGGTAGTTTTCTATAGTTACGGATTTATTATTCAC
This sequence comes from Hypanus sabinus, assembly GCF_030144855.1. Lineage (NCBI taxonomy): Eukaryota > Metazoa > Chordata > Chondrichthyes > Myliobatiformes > Dasyatidae > Hypanus > Hypanus sabinus. Next base: position 98,442,795 of record NC_082710.1, read on the forward strand.
CACCAGATATTTTTAAATTATTCTTTATATTATAAATTTCAGAGAATAGTAAGCATACCAATTTTTGCAATTTTAATGATCAGTCACATACAATTCTACAAAATTTCCACAAAATGTATTTGAATAGTGCCATTAGAGGCATCAGTTATTGTCACAGATGCCTCTAATGGCACTATTCAAACACTTTCATCTTTTTTGATCAAATGTCATTTCCTGCTGGTAGAAATGGAAAATTGTCAAATTATTAGCCACATTTGATGCCTTTGAGGACAAATATGACTCACAAAACAGCTTTCTGAACTTGACAACCCTGCTGTGCACAATTGTTCAATGTTTGTTTGATTACTTTTCACCACAGGATTCATGCCTGATTGAAAATCTTTACCTGTCAGAAATATTGGAAATTTACAACAGAGTTCACCTGAGTTTAGTGTATCTCCTTTTGTTGGTGCAGTGAATGGGATTCCTGGGTATAGCAGTAGGTAGGTATAGATGAAGCAGTGTGAAGAATCTGTCAGCTGTTAGATCCAAACTCCGGGGAATGGTGGGAGATATTGTTATCAAATTATCAGTAATACCTTGATGATCAGGTAGCCTCTGAAGTTGACACCGAGCTGTGGTCTCTTTTGAGAATCATGTTGTAGACTTTGTTGCATTTCATTTGTTTTTTTTAATCCATAGGGATGGTTTGGGAATCAGAGATGGGAGTTAGAGGTCATGTTAGGGTTTAGAGACTGGGATGTGGATGAGTTAGAAGTCAGGTTAGAGCTAGTCCTCTTCTCTGTTACTCATTCAAAGGACAGTGACGTAAACATGGAACAAAGGACATCCATTGTCACATGTCTGGGGTATATACCATTATCCACACTTATAATTCAGTTTCATTGTGCTAACCCTTGAAGCATATGTGTCCTTTTGATGGAATTAGATATATTTGGATTATGATGGAAAATAGAAAAATGCTGCAGATACTCAATACAATAGGAAACCTTTATGGGTTCTGTTCTGTTGGGTCTATCTTAGGCCAAACACATTGATGCACTTATAAAGAAGACTTGTCAGCAGCTCTACTCTAGGAGTTTGGGAAGATTTTGTATGTCACCGAAGGTTTTTACCAAATTCTTCAGATGAACAGTGGCAAACATTCTGACTAGTTGTATCACTACCTGGTATGGAGACTCCAATCCATAGGACGAGACCATGTGTAAGGGACCATAGAGGGTTGTGGACTCAGCTCCTGCACTTCATACCTCCAAAGACATCTTTAAGAATTGGTGCCTGAAGAAGGTGACATCCATCATTAAAAATCCCCATTATCCACAACATGTCCTCATCTTGTCCATTTCAGGGAGTAGGTACAGGAGCCTAATGATACACATTCAATATTTTAATAATATTGCTTCTTCCCCTCAGCCATCAGATTTCTGTATGGTCCATGAATACAAGTTCATTATTCCTCTTTTGCACTTCATTTGTTTTAGTAACTAAGTAACGCCATGTTCTGGGCGGTACTGTTGCCACAGAACAACAAATTTCATGACATTCAGTGAAAATAAACATGATTCTGATTTCCAGTGTTGAATCACAGACTGGGATTTGCTTATTTGGGTCATCTGGTATGTCATTGAAGCAAGATTAACAGGATCTTATAGACCTTGCATGCATGATTTAAAACAACTTCCAGGAGTGCATCGCATGCAGAAGAAACTACATTATCTACATTTAAGTACCTAGACCAACACTTTAATTACCAGTACAGAGAAGACTACAGGCAGAGTGCAAGTAAATAAGATACATATACAGTAGATGGGTTATGGCTCAGAAAAGATTCCATTTGTCCAATACCAAATCATATACCATGAAGGAACTAAAACATGAAAAACTGTATTTGTAAAATCAAAACCAGTGTTGTATGATTCTAAGACATTCTAAGCTTGCTTCAGTGAAATCATTCCTGCTTTTCATTTTGCTTGATGCATGTTTGCATCTACTCTCTTCTCACAGAGTTCTTGTAGAGAAGATAATCTGATGATCCTTTGCACCATAAGGTTAAGGAGATTCTTTAAGTAAGACCAGGTCTCAATTTTTCTGCATCCAAATGCTTTCTGTTGCTATTCTCTTCAATTTGCCAGAAAATCAATGCTTGTTTTTGGTTGTGTTGTTACCCTTGTTCATCAAGTCAAACTTGTCTTTTTTAAACATGTAATGAAAATGGAGTAGTGTATCTATTCACTCTGGCTGCTGAACTGTGCCTGCAGCTATCAAATGCAGGTTATGGCTGAGAGAGGACTCTCCATTTGTCCAATGCCGAAGAATATACTGTGAAGGAACTAAAAAATGAAGAACAGTATTTATGAAATCAAAACCCCGTTTTGGTGGGCACCATGGTAGCATAGTGGTTAGTGTGACGCTATTGCAGCTAGGAGCATTCCAGAGTTCAGTGTTCAATTCTGGTGCTGTTCTGTAAGTAATCTCCATATATCCTCCCTGTGAAACATGTGGGTTTTCTCCATGTCCTCCAGTTTCTTCCCACTATCCAAAGACATACCAGCTGGGTTAATTAATCATTGTAAGTTGTCCCATCATTAGGTTTGGGTTAATCGGGCTTGTCAGGGGGTCTAGGGCAGCATGGCTCGAAAAGGCGGAAGGGCCTACTCCACGCTGTATCACTAAATAAAATGAACTGAATTTTAAACTTAGAAATTGATGTCAGGAAATATCAATGGCAAACAGAATTGCTTAATTTATTCAAAGCTTAAAATATTGGTTTGTATAAATTGTTCTGAAAGTGGCCAATCTATTAGGTACACCAGTACACCTGCTAATTAATGCAAATATATGGTCAATCATATGGAAACAACTTAATACATAAAAGCATGTAGGCAGTGTCAAGAAATTCAGTTGTTGTTCAGACCTAACATCAAAATAGAGAAGAAATGACTTTGACTGTGGAATGGTTGTTGCTTGAGTACCTCAGAAACTACTGATCTCCTGGAATTTTCGTGCACAAGTCTCTAGAATAGAGAATATTACAGAGAATAGTACAAAAAAAAAATCCAATCAGTAGCAGTTCAATGGGTAAAAATGCCTTGTTAATGAGAGAAGTTAGAGGAGAATCGCCAGACTGGTCCAAGGTGACAGGAAGGTGACAGTAACTCAAATAACTACATGTTGCAACAATACTGTACAGAGGAACACGTTACAATGAATCTTGAAGTGGATGGGCTACAGCAATAGAAGATCATGAGCATATGCTTAGTGATACAGGAAGTACTGAGTATTCACATAAACACCATTTTCACATGAGCATAGAGGCTGCAGAGTTTCAGAATATGTCTATATATGTTTGCTCTGACAACTTAAAGCAGAAAGCCAACATATTGAGAGATGAAGTGCCGTTCAGAAACCCACCAGAGATAAGAATCGTTTTGTTCATTGCATTCCGTGATGCTCCTGTGACCAGATCAAGAGGAGATAATTAAATAAAAATAATCAAGTTTGTTCTACATTATTTTAAAGACTGATTTTCTGTGCTTATTTTATATTTTTTAATGGGAAAATGTTCCGCTTCTATTGGGAGAAGTTGCTGAATGTTCTGTTTTTGATCCTTTAAAAGGTTTTCTGAATAAGTTGACTTTGCTCTCCACTGGCTGATGCAGGATTGTTGATAAATATTCTTCCAATAAAGATTATCCATATTTATTATTGGACAGGCCTTTCATTGTTAAACCATCACTAACGCTCAATTACAAATTGCAATTAAAATTCTTAAAGTATTGTGAGTTTGATTATCCTTTAATCAGCAACTAATGACATGTTAGTCCATAAATATATTGTGTTTTAAGTGAATTATCAGTCAAGTTACAGTCAGCCCCTTGACACTACGGATCACAAAGAAAGCCATTAATTCAGGACCCCATTCATCATTTTAATTATTTGCTTTCTACACCACCACTGCAGTTTGTACCATCTTGAAGGTACAGTGTAGGAAAGTTTCTTTGAAACTGCCTTTCAGACCTAGTACCTATCACTTGTAGATCGGTGATATCAACTTCCACTGAAGTTACCTGGTGCTCTAAACTGGTTACGTTTTGCTTTTAATGTCAAAGTGGGACATAGCACAAAAAAGTCCTTTGGTACAATGAGTGACCACCATTACCCAGGTGCAGACTCCCATGTCGAGTCAGAAACATATGAACACCAACAGAGTGACTGAGTGACACCACCAGAGAACTCTATCTCACCATAAGAACTCTGCAAACAGCGCTAACAGGGTAATTATGGAAATACTTATGGAAAGCGGAAAACCCTGCCAGTCACAATTAAATTGACAAGATTAAGTAGAAAACACAAGGTCTTAACAACTTTTGTTAAGATAGCAATTAGTAAGTACAGGTGATCAAGAAACCTTGAAGCCCAATGCCCTATGGCATGACACAGAGGCCAGCAGGTCTCATGACACTACTACATCTACATTAATAATCCATTTTGTTGTTCTTCATGCTTCAGTGCCTCAACCCTTCCCCAAATTCTACCACTTGCCCACACAATAAGGGAAATTTAGTGCTCAATTAACCTCCCAACATACACATCAGAGGGAACCCACATGGGAGGATGTGTAATCTTCGTGCAGGCAGCACTGATGATCAGAATGGAACCCAAGTCTTTAGACATGCAAGGTAGCAGATTGACTAACTGTTCTCTTCCTTCATTGATCCTGCAGCAATTCCTGGATAGAAATAGTGTCCAAGTGTCTTGCCACAAATTCCAGCAATTCAAAAAATAGCTTTGTATGAAGTATTTAAGATTTCTACCTGTACCCTCCACTTATTTCCAAGAATAAACACAAATTCTAACCTTTGGAATTGCCTACATACAGATTATCTCCATGTTCCTGTATATTTACAACAGCAACTGAAGTCCCAAAGGTATTAAGCTGCTATGCGAATGTAACTTGTTTGCTTTTCATTGTTGTGGCAATGTTCCAAACCACTAAGTTGTATTAAGAACATCAACGCTTGTGGTAAAATACTCTTTTAAAAATATTCTCTAAGGCCAAATTGTTCTACATAATTTGATTTTAATGAAGTTTTAAATAAAAAGTATGCCTTTGCCACTTTATTAGTGCCCATACATTAATAGGAGGAATCTCCAGAGAGCAGCTAAAGATAGATAAGTAGTTCATTAGAATTTTCCAGTAATATTATACCACCTTGCATTTGCACTTAGAGGAACGTGTGGCCCCTCATCAACTAATATTCACTATGTCCTTAGCAGTATAACATAATTATGGGAAAAAATGTAGTTTTTGCGCTTGTAACCCTCATCTTTTTCTAACTGAAGACGATATTGATCTTTAACGCTTCTTATTTATTTCCCATTATTTAATTGTTTCAGTAAATGTTTATCGTTTCGATGCAACCTGTCATCCCAAAGAACATGCAGAGAAATTCAGCCAGGTCTTTCTTCTTTGCCTCCTTGCCACACTTCCTGATTTTTCTAGTGGATCTTTTTGACAGATTAGAATATGGTTTTTCAACCTTGCACAGCAAAAGGAGAAATTTGGCTGGATTTATTCCTTAATTAATGTATTTCAGGCTCTTATTTCTCTCTCTCAGCAACATCACTAAAACAGAGTCATGTTCTTACTTTGTCATTACTGTTTGCTCTGTACAAAATCTCTTCTGACAGATCTGCTTCCATGTCTAATTAATGCAAAAACAAAGCCTTTCTCATTTATACTAAATACTTCATACTATACACATCTGACAGCAGGAAATATTTTCCTGAGCTGAGCACCAGAAAATCTACAGTGCTTCAAAGATAAATAATTGAGTGCAATGTAATGTGTTAATATAATGCTCAACCGTCAGTCTCAGGAACCAAAGGGAATAACCTCACTTGCCCCAACACTGAAATGATTTCACAACCTATGGATACACTTTCAAGGACTCTTCATTTCATGTTCTTGATATTTATTGCTCATTTATTTAATATTCTTTCTTTCTTTTTGTATATGGTTGAATGCCAAAATCGGCGTGGTCCTTCACTGATGCTATTACGGTTATTATTCTATTATGGATTTATTGAGTACGCCCGCAAGTAAATGAATCTCAGGGTCATACATAGTAACATATGGATACTTCGATAATAAATTTACTTTGAACGTTAATATGAACAACTTCAACTCAACATGTAACTCAAATTATTCTGTCTCAGTTCTTCATTTCATTGGCTCAAACTCTTTAAGTGAAATCCTATATGTTACTTCCTGCTTCCAAGGAGTATATCACGATAGTACTCTCTGTCCAGTGAGTATGGTGATTTAGCAGATTCATTTAGTTTGGGTGAAATCATACAAATATTTATAAACATCTTTGTCTAAATCTAACAACACTCTGTTTTAGCATACTTTTTGCCAAAGTAGCAATAACATACAATTTTTTCACCAGTGTTATCACTTAGAATATTTTCTGAAATGTGATGTGACATTTCTAGGCTGGCTTTTAGACATAATATTAAGCACGGTTCAATATATTTAACTTGCAAGACTTCTGCTATGATCCTGAGTAAGATATCTTCAGTGTTAATGCTGAGCTCCCCCCCCACCCCACTATTGAATATACTTACATGAAATGCTACCAAAGGAAAGGAGCATCCACTATTACAGACACTCAATATCCCAGCCTGCCTTCCCCCAGTTACTACCATTGAGCAGGAAGTACAGCATCTTTATGTTCCACATCAACAGGTTCAGTAATAGTTGTTAACCTACAACAGTCCCCTAAACCATGATGGATAACTTTATTCATCGCTACTCTACTCTGAACTGATTCTATGTTCTGTAGGCTCATTTTCAAGAAGTCTTAATTTATCCTTGGTATTTTTTATTTCCACTGTTTTTTGTTCTTTTACTCAACATGTTATTTGACAGTCTTTGGCTGTTTATGCATAGTTTTTTTATATAAATTGTATTTTATTTTTTGTGTAAATGCCTGCAAGAAAATGAATCTCAAGGCAGTACATAGAAACTTATATGTACTTTGATAATAAATTTATTTTGAACTTTGAACATGGTTAAAGTGATAAGCTCCAGGATGCATCTAATTATAAATAATATACTCTTCACTCTTCAGTAAAACAAATTAAATCACTTGCCATGAAACATTCTGTGAAGCTTTCCTTCTCTGGAGTGTTTAAAAGTTCAAATCAATATCACTGTGAATGCATTCATTGCCCTGTCATACCAATTGTACATCAATTTTTTTGGTTCTTGTTTTCAGGGGACGATTCCAGCAGGGAAAATGCTATCATAAGTCAGGAGATAGACAGCCACAGCAGGAGGCCACATTGCTGAAGCTGAAGGAATGAATTCCACTCATCAAAATCTTGTTCCGCAGCCTTGTACCTTTCCTCACTTCAAATACCCCCTAAATGGGATGAGGATATCCATCTATGGCACTCTTTCAGATTGTTTCCAGATTCCGATCTCTATCTATCTCAATTAATCATTTTCTGCCTGATTTCCCACTAATCTATTCTTCTTACCCATTAAGCTCTTCCATATTTATCTGTAAATACACTGGTGCACTGTGCCCAGGACAGGTCCTCTGAAATGGTAATAATGAGGAATTTAAAGTTGCTGACCCTCTCCACCTCTGATCCCCTGATGAGAACTTGCACATGGATCTCTGGTTTTCCCCCTGCTGTAGTCAATAATTGGCCTAGCTGACATTGAGTGAGAGGTTTTCTTCCTCCCTCCTATATGCTGATTTGTCACTACATTTAGTTTGGCCAACAACAGAGGTGTCATAGCAAACTTAAATATGGCATTGAATCTGTGATTAGACTCACAGTCATAAGTATAAAGTGAGTAGAGCAGGAGGCTAAGCAGAGAGCTTTGTAGTGCGCCTGCGCTGATTGAGATTGTGGTGGCGATTTTTGCCAGTCTCCACAGATCCAATTGCACAGAAGCTATTGAGGTAATCATGAAGCACCCAGTTATATCAATCCTTTTGTATTCAACTTGCATTCTCATCAAACACACTTAAATAGTACACTCACTTACACAGGAGAGGCTTTTCTTCAGTGTCCATATACCTAACATGCAACATGTTTCAGATATAGGAAAGAACAGGAGCCCCTCGGGGAAATCATATGTGGGTGCCAGTGGTGAAGCTATTACAGCTCTGGGCGTCAGATTTCAGAGTTCAATCGCAGTCTGCTCTGCAAGGAGTTTGTACTCCTTCCTGTAGAATGAATGCGCAGGTTCCACCAGTTGCTCCGGTTTCCTCCCACAGTCCAAAGATGCACTGGTTAGTAGGTTAACTGGTCATTGTAAACTGTTCTGTGATTATGCCAGGGTTAAATTGGGGTTTGCAGGTGGCACAGCTCAAAGGGCTGGAGGGACCTATTCCACGCTGGCACAGCATGTAAACACTTGAGATCAAAGTTGAATTCAAGTTACTGAAGCTGTGTAGCAGCAAATTCAGCATGATGTTTTTCCGAGCCCTTTGCTCATCTACATAGCTATCAAAGGAAAAAGGGCTTTATTTTTATCTTGCTTTGGCTTCTCATATTTTTTTACATGCTTTACATCAATTATATCTCCTCCTGGTGTGATTTTTAAAAGAAAATAACTCACTTTGTCCTGTGAATAAAATTCTCCCAACCTGTCATCATCCTAAATCATGCCTCTACACTCACTGGCATATTAGTACTTGCTAGTGATATAATGATCTGAACTGCACCTAGTAATCCAGTTGCAGTCTAAGCAGTGTTAAGCACTGTACTAGCATAAGCTGCCTTTTGCTAGAACGGTATTTCATACGGCTAGGCCCACAGCAGAGTTTCCATGCCATTTGTGTTTTGTCTAACAGAGAAATACATAATTTAAGTCTTTGCATATGCTATCCTATCCTTTTCAGGAATCAGTGGACCTGTACTCCAAGTTTCCTGCTCTTCTTCTCAGTGAGTAGAGAAACCTATTGCTTCTGTTTCTGCAGGTGCCTTTACCCCCTCGCTATCAGTTACATGACAGGCCTCCAGATTGAATTCCATTTCCTTTTTTTTTATGAATCTCATGCACTTTGATTAGTTTGACTCCAAATTCAGGTGTTGTTTGCTCTGTAACTGTGCAAATGATGAGAGATCTGGTTTCAAGGGAAATCAGCTTTGAATTGTTTCACCAACACTGAGCTGCAGTCTAAAATAATTATAAGATTAGAGCAAGAAAATACTGACTTCTTTTTCATCTGAACCCAGGGCCTACACAATTAATCAAGTTTGACGAAAAGAATCTTTTGACTAAAAGGTCTAAGAATTATCTAAACAGCCCCGGAGACATCGGTTTCCTTAACGAAAAGAGCAATGAGAAGTGGGCATGTTCTGGGTCCTTAATGACAGATGCTGCCTTTTTGAGGGATCTCCTTCTGAAGATTTCCTTGATGATGGGGAGGCTAGTGCCCATGATAGAACTGGCTGAGTTTGCTACCTTCTGCAACTGGTTTTTGCAATCCAGTGCAGAGGACCCTCCATACCGGATGGTAATGCAGCCAGTTAGAATACTCTCCACTCTACATCTGTGGAAATTTGCGAGGGTCATTGGTGACGCACCAAGTTTCCTCAGCTTCCTAATGAAATACAGCTGTTGTGATACCTTCTTTGTAATTACATCAATGCACTGGGTCCAGGATAGACCTTCGAGGATGTTAACACCTAGGAACTTGAAACCGCTTGCCCTTTCCACTGCTGACCTCTCAATGAAGACTAGTTTGTGTTCCCTTGCTGAAGAGCACAATCAATTCTTTAGTCTTACTGATGTTATGTGCAAGGTTGTTGTTGTAACCCCACTCAACCTCCTGATATATCTCACTTCTGTATATCTCCTTGTCATCATCTGAAATTCTACCAACAATCGTTGCCGTTGTAATGTGAATATTATTAAAAGTAAGTTAATCCTACTGGGTTTGGCAGGGTCTTCACTTCCGCTCTTTTTACTCCCAGTGTTCATTGTATATAATTCCTCCACCCATGCCGCATGAAGCCTCTGTATTGTAAATATCATTTGCCGTCCCAGATAAAGATGCTCTTTTGGCCATCAAGTTGTCAAGTGGTCTTTTTGTAAAGTAGAAGTTACCACATATTTTTGGCAACAAGGTAAATTGGTTTTGTGGATGGGTCGACCCATTTCCGATCAGGAGCTGTGAGTGGGCGAGGAGCCTCATGTTTGGATGGCTCCATTCGGAACGGTCGGTGCGTTTGACGAGCAAGTCGAGGAGTGGCCGGAGTACAAGGAAAGGTTGGGCCACCTTTTCTGTGCTAATGGCTTCTTAGGAGGCTAAGAAGTGCTCTATTCTCCTGAGTGTGTGTGGAGCAAGGACGTACAAGCTGATAAGCAACTTAGCTATGCCGTGAAAACCAGGAGAAATTCCATACGACAAACTGGTCAACCTCGTGGGGAACCACCACAATCCAAAGCCTTCGGTGATAGTTCAACAGTTCAAGTTTCACAGCCATGTCCGGAAGCCAGGTCAGTCTGTGGGTGATTTTGTGGCCGAGCTTCGGCAGCTATCGGAGCATTGCGATTTCGGAGCTGTGTTGGATGACATGCTCTGTGTTAGATCAGTATGTAACATTAGTAATGATGCCGTACAACGCTGCTTGTTGGGGGAAACCCCACCGTTGACTTTCAAGACAGCCCTAGAGATTGGTCAAGGCATGGAGTTGGCTGCTAATAATGCCAAGGATACACAGAAAGGGTCACAGTCGACTGTAGTGCTCCAAGTCAGGAGGGAGACTGGTAGACAGGAAAAGCGGATGGAATGTTTTCGGTGTGGAGGAAGGCACTATGCAAATACTTGTGAATTCAAAGATACTGTCTGCCATGCTTGTAGCAAGAAGGGACATTTCGTTAAAAAGTGCAGGAGCATAAAGGGTGAGGTTAAGCCTGGGCAGGGGAAAGCTCAACAGGCTCAGGCAGCCACAAACCACCTAGGAGAAGCAGACGGAGAGGCAGCGTGTGTCTACAACATGTCTGGGGTGGAAACGGATGACGGACCACCTGACAGTCACTGTCAAGGGAAAGGACATTAAGTTCGAGATTGATTCAGGGGCTCCTGCATCGGTCACTAGTGAAGAGACCTACAGGAGGACGTGGGGGTCCAACCTGCCTCCCATCAGACCATTCAAGCTCCAACTCAGGACCTATACAGGGCAGCCCATACTTGTGTTATACGTGGATATTTCGGCTGGGGGCCAGAAGGCTGAAGCCAGGCTGGTGATAGCTAAGGGCAGTGGGCCCAGTTTTTTGGGCCTCGATTGGCTTCACAAAATCTGGCTCAGCTGGCATGTATTTAAATATGGCGGAAGAGCATGAGGTGCAGCGTGCAGATGAAGTCACCGATGGCAATGTGAGTGACAGACATAGTCCGGACACATTTGAGAGTGAGCTCGCAGCGTAGCTAGCGGCTCTTCAGCCTATTACAGGAGCAATTGACGTCACCCCCTCGTCACTGAAAGCCAGCACGCCACTTCTAGTACGGCGAAGCAGTGACCCAGCTCTTGTACCACCTGCCCAGTTACAGCAAGGTGCATCTCAGCCTGATGATCCCGCTAACAGGAACCTGCATGTGAAGCCAATCGTAACAGTAGCAAACGGGGCATCCGCAGATGATGTAAGAACAGAGCCCCCAGGACCACCAGACAAGCATTCAGAAAGCACTCTAAGTGATATGACAAAGAAAGTAGAATTCTCTGGAGGTGGTGGCCCCTTGGGAATCCATGTGGTGCCTTTTAACTCTACGCTGAGTGGAAGATTCCTCGGCCTGAGTAGTCATGGTATTGAAGAGAACAGCCATTCAAGAAAAGAGAACCTGCTCCAGGACAATGAGTGTATCATCAAAATCAATGACTGTGATTTAACAGACAAGTCCTTTGTTCAAGCACAAGAGGTTTTCTGAAACACATTGTGATTTCCTGCTGTTGAACTCCAGATAGTTCCAAGTTATAACAAGGAACTCTATGAAAAGTTTGCAATTGGATCTATACTGAGCCACAGTTGTAACGATGGTTCAAAAACCAAAGTTCCTTCTTCAGTGCGTTCGAAGCCAGGTGGCAAACCTGCAGATGCCATTTACCCCAATAATGTTGAGAATAGCTTGCCACCGATTTCAAAGAAGCTCAGTAGTCCAAAACAGTTAAGGAGCAATGACCACTTAATGCACATCAGGAAAGCATGTCGACCAGTGACTTTGCTAAGGGAGAAACACTGGCAGAGGGGGCAGAGTCCCCTGAAGAGGATGGACATTCTCACACAGACACACAGACCCCTCTCGTGTCCCCAACACTAGATCCACCCAAAACATCCTCACCAGCGGTGCCTGCTGGGTCACCGGGGGTAATGCGTAGATTACAGTGCCCTCGCAAACCTCCTGACAGACTGAATCTTTGATTGGATAGATTCTTTTGTTGTTAGGTTGAATGTTGAATTTGCCATGTTTTGTTTAGGTGTTTTTGTATTGGTAACCTGTTGCTAACGATACCACTGTTTTTATTTCCCAGTTCTTCTATATTTGGGGAATGTTGGATTTTAAAGTGGGAGAAGTGTTGTAATGTGAATATTATTAAAAGGAAGTTAATCCTACTGGGGTTGACGGGGTCTTTACATCTGATCTTTTTACTCCCAGTATGCATTGTATGTAGTTCCTCCACCCATGCCGCACGAGGTATCTGGAAGCCTTTGCATTGCAAATATCATTTGCAGTCCCAGATAAAGACACTCTTTTGGCCATCAAGTTCTCGAGTGGTCTTTTAGTACAGTAGAAGTTACCACAGTTGCATCATTGGCAAATTGATAGATTGTGTTTGAGCTGTGCCGAGACACACAGTCATTGGTGTAGAGAGATTAGAGCAATGGGGTAAATAAGCACCCTTGAGGTGTTTGTTATCAGCATGGTGGAGATGTTACTTCTGATCCACACTCACTGTGGTCTCCCAATAAGGAAGTCAAGGATTTAATTGTAGAAGGAGATACAGAGGCCCAGGTTTTGGAGCTTGTTGATTAGTACTGAGACCATGATGGTGGTTGAATGCTGAACTGCAACCAATAAGCAGGTATTGCTATTGTCTAGGCGATCCAATAACCAAGTGGAGAGCCAGTGAGATTGCATCTGCTGTAAACCTGTTGTGGTCATAGGCAAATTGCAGCAGGTCCAGGCCCTTGTTTAAGCAGGAATTGATTCTAGTCATGACCAAACTCTCAATGCACTTCATCACAGTAGATGTCAGTGCAACTGGGTGGTAGTTGTTAAGGTAGCTTACCCTGCTCTTTTTGGGCATTAGAATGATTGTCTCCTTTTTGAAGCAGGTGGGAGCCTCTGATTGCAGCAGTGAGAGATTGAAGATGCCTTTGAATGCTCCCATCAGTTGGTTGGCATGGGTTTTCAGAATCCTAACAGTTACACCATCAGCACCTGACATCTTGCAGGGTTCAACTTCTTGACAGATGTTCTGAAATCATCGTCTGAGACAGTGATCACAGGGTCACCAGATGCTGCAGGGATTGTCATAGATGTAGTTATACTCTCCTTTTCAAAGGGTGCATACCTGAACATAGTACATGGAACAGGAGAGTGGAGCACAGTACAGGCCCTTCAGCTAATGTTTCTGTGCCACACTTTTAACCAGGCTCAAGATCAGTCTAACCTGGACCTTTCACATCATCCTCCATTTTCCTTTCATCCATGTGGCTATCTAAATATCTCATTAACATCCATAATATATATGCCTTTACCCCCAACATCAACAGTGCATTCTATGCACTTAACACCAATGTTCTCTCTAAGGTGTGTACATGTGTGTGCGCACATATCTTTTGTTACTAGTGCACAAAGGAATTTCAACCACCCCTAAAAGGTTTCATCCTCTACCTCTTTGGTGTGTTAGGTGTATTTCACGATTGTACATAATCACGTTTCCTTTTCCAGTTTCTGATGCAGACGGTGTTGACACCTTGGAGTTTGCGATGATCTGTCTGTAGATTTTAGAACTAGCTTATTTATACTGTTTTTAAAGGTAATAACATGAAAGGTGGGGGGTTATGAAGATGGATGTTGCTTTCTCGTGGCAACCCTCCTTGTAGATGATGCATGCCAGCAGTAATTTCAAAATAAAATTTCACGGTTATCATTAAAGTGCCAAAATGAATCACCTCCATTTTATAGGCAGGAAACCTGGTGTCATTAGCTAATGTGACTCGGGACCCATAATCATAATGTTGCTTTTCTTTGTTTAAGTATATATTAGAGTGGTCCCACTATAGCTCAGCAGGCTTGCAAGGACATGCTTGGGCAGGCACAGGTGGAGTTTCTAAGTAAGCTATTAGCAAGTTTTTTTTTCACTCTGTTATCGCATAGTTTGTGCAATGAGATTGAGTCCAGGTTTGGTATGCTCGTAAGATGCGGGAGCTTTGGGGGATCTCCAGTCTCCCTGATGACTACTTCCGCCTGAAGTGAACTGAGCTGCAGCTCCTTAGAGACCATGTTAAGGAATCGGAGTTGCAGCTCGATACCTTTGGCTCGTGTGGAAGAATGGGGAGGTGATTTATAGGAGCAGGGAGGTTGTTACAACTAAGTTGCAGGAGGCATGTACTGTCAGGAAAGGGAAAGGCAATAGGGAGCCAGTGCAGAGTACCCCTGCAGCTGTTACCCTCAATAATAAGATACTGCTTTGGATACTGTTAGCAGGATGATCCACAAGAGAGAAGCTTCAACGAGTGGGTCTCTGGCACTGAGTCTAGCTCTGTGGCTCAGAAGGGAAGTGGGGAAGAGGACGGCAGTCATGTTAGGGGTTTCCATAGTGAATGGAGCAAACAGGGGATTCCGTAGACATAATAAAGGTACTTGGATGATATGTTGCCTCCCAGGTGGCAGGATCAGGGATGTCTCAGATCAGGTCCACAGCATTCTGAAGGGGGAAGGAGTAAACAGCCAGAAGTCAGGAGTCAGGGTACATATTGGTATCAACAACATAGGTAGGAAGTGGGGGGGGGGTTTCCTAAAGAGAAAATAGAGGAAGTTGAATAGAAAGCTGGAAAACAGAACCTCCAGGGTAGTAATTCCATGATCGCGTCTGTGCCACGTGCCGGTGAGGATAAGGATAAGATGATTTGACAGATACATGCATTGCTGAGGAACTGGTGAAGACAGCAGGGTTTCTGATTTCTGGATCACCGGGATCTCTTCTGGGGAGGTTATGACCTGACCTGTACTGAAAGGGCGGGATTCGCCTGAACCCAAAGGCATCCAATATCCTTGTGGTAGGTTTGATAGAGCTGTTGGTAAGGGTTGAAATAAATTTGGTAGGGGGATGACAACCAGAATGATAGGGCTGAGAATGGGGCAGTTGGTATACAAGGAGCTGCAGCATGTGGTGAGACTGTGAGGAAAGAACAATATATTGATGTCTAACACTGACCCCATATCTTCATGGATTTGTAGAAGTGGTGGCTCTGCATACTTTTGGAAAATGGAATGGGGATTTTCTTCCATTTCAGTTTCCCATAAAAAAGTGGTTGTAACTAGTGACTTCATTTAGAATGGGTAAATAACTTTATTGTTTTTAGTTTTAAATTGGACAAATAGTTCAATAATATTGATATAATCAAACAACTGTAAAAGTTGAAAATCTGAAGGATAAACTTATCAGAGACTCCCAATAAATTACCAGATTAAATATTCAGTAATATTGCCTTTAAGTACTGAAAAATATATGACTAACATAAAAATAAAGAGCAAATATGAAAATATTCACTCAGACAGAAGCAGGTATTATCACTTTAAATACCTGTTATTTAAATTCATATTTCAGAAATTCATAGATCAATAATTATCAAAGTACGTATACATTCCCATATACCACATTCATATTCTTGCAGGTAATTTTTAGAAGAAAAGAAATACATCATAATTTTATGAAACGCTATACATAAATATTCAAAGACTGACAAATAACCAATGGGCAAAAGAAAGTAATAGTGAGAAAGAGTCATGAAAAAACCGTCAAAATGTCTGTAGTTTGTAGAATCAGTTCAGAGTAGTGGTAAATGAAGCACTGATGGAGCCTGATGTTTGTAGGGTCATACCTGCTCCTGAACCTGTTGGTGTTGAATGTAAGGCTCCTGTACTTGCCTGATAGAAGTAACTAGAAGATGGTTAGTGTCTTTGATGATGGTAGCTGCTTTCTTATGGCTGCATTCCATGCAAATGTTTTCAGTTGTGAGGAGGACTTTGACAATGATGTACTGAGCTTCATCTACTGTTTTCTGTCACCTTTCCTGTTCCCGGACATTGGTATTTCCATACCAGGATATGATGCACTCGGTAAAGGATCCTCTCTCCACTGTGAATCTACAGAGATTTGTTAAAGCTTTTGTTGACATGCTGAATCTCCCACAAACTTTTAGAGGTGCTGTTGGGCAATCTTTTTGATGACACTTGCATGCTGGTCCCAGGAAAGATACTCTGATATGTTAACATCAAGGATTTTAAAGCTACTGGCTCTTTCTTCCTCTGTTCCCCTAATGAGGACAGGCTCATGAACCACTAGCTTCTTCCTCCTGTAGTTAATAATCAGCTCTTGAGTTTTATTGATGTTGAGTGAAAAGTTGTTGTGGTACCACTCAACTGGATTTCAATCTCCCTCATATATTTTGATTGCTTACTACCTTTGATTCAGCCAACAACAGTGGTATCTTCAGCAAACTTAAATACAGCAATGGAGCTGTATTTAGACATACAATCAGAAGTATGAAGTGAGTATAGCAGGGGACTAATCACACAGCCCTGTGGTGCATTTTTGCTGATGGTGATCATGAGGAGATGGTGTTGCCAATCCATAATGACTGGTGAAGAAATCAAAGATCCAGCAGCACAGGGATATATTGAAATCCATGCCTAGAAACATAGTGATGAGTTTTCAGAGAGACAAAATTTTTGAATGCTGAGCTATAATCAATGAGGAGTATCTTAAGGAGTTATATCTTCATTGTCCAGGAATTCCAGAGCTGATTGAAGAGCCAATGAAATGGACTCTGCTGTTGGCCTGTTTGACAGTAGGCCAATGAAAGCAAATCCAGGTGGCTCCTCAGACAGGTGGTGATATGCTTCGTGATGAACCTCTCAAAACACTTAATCATAGGTGATGTAATTGCTCTGGGTGACATTCATTGAGGCAAGTTGCCACCCTCTTTTTGGGCTCCAGTATGATTGAATATGGAACATAGATCAGCATGGTACAGTACTGTAAACAGGCCATTTGGCTCACAATGTTGTATCGAACAAATTAAATTAGTAATCAAGCAGTTAACTATACTCATCTCTTCTGTCTACATAATGTCCATTCCTTCCATTTTCCTCATATTCGTGTGCTTAACTGAACATCTCTTAAAAGACCTAAGAGCTGATTGTGGACTTCAGGAAGGGTAAGATGAGGGAACACAAACCAATCCTCATAGAAGGATCAGAATTGGAGAGAGTGAGCAATATGGTCCCAACATATCGATGTGGTTATAAAGAAGGCAAGGCAGAGGCTATATTTCATTACGAGTTTGAGGAGATTTGGTTTGTCACCTAAAACACTCGAAAACATCTACAGATATACCGTGGAGAGCATTCAGACAGGCTGCATCACCGTCATGTATATGGGGGTGGGGGCAGGGTGGGCTACTGTAAGAAGGTACAGAAAGGTGTAAATTTAGTCAGCTCCATCTTAGGTACCAGCCTCTGTAGTATCCAAGATATCTTCAAGGACTGGTGCCTCAGAAAGAGAGCATCCGTTATTCAGGACCCCCATCACTCAGGACATGCCCACTTCTCACTGTTACCATCAGGCAGGAGGTACAGAAACCTGAAGGCACACACTCAGTGATTCAGGAACAGATTCTTCCCCTCAGCCATCCAATTTGTTTTTATATTATTTCTGTTTTTGCACTATTTTTAATTTAACTAACATGCATAGATATGCTTACTGTAATTAATCAATTTATTACTTTTTCTCTATATTATCATGTATGGTGCCGTACTGCTGACATTAAGTTAACAAATATCACAACATATGCCGATGATATTAAACCTGATTCTGACTGATGTTTGCTTGAAACAGGTGGGTATCTCAAAATGTCAAAGCAGGAGGTTGAAGATGTGCAGCTAGTAGATGAGCACAGGGCATTGGCACTCGTCAGGTACACCATCTTAGCCAGACACTTCCCGTAGATTCATCCTCCTGTAGGATGCTCTGACATCATCCCCAGAGACTGAGATTAGGAGGATCAATGGGGGCTGCGGAGGCCTGTGAAGGTGCCTCCATGTTCTGTTGCTCAAAGCACTGAGCTCAAATGGGAGCAAAATCTTGTTAGACATTTATGTTGTTTGGTTTTCCTTTGCAGGAGGTGATGCCATTAAGCATTGTGTTTCCATGTTAATCTCATGTGTTTGTGTTTATGTGCACATTTATCCACTTGATTTTATTTGTTCTTTTTGAAAAACTTTCAATTACATATAAATTTTGCTCATATCCTTTCCTTTTTTCTCCTTGGTTATTGCTGTGCGTTTTGGATGCTTTCTGACTTTGTGCCAGATTGTTAGAATGTTAACGGATCTGTATGGGTACAGTATGACTCATTGCCACGTGTTAATTTAACTCCTCCGGAAGGTTCTGTAGAATATTTGAATATTTTTCAAATCCATTATATTTTTGTATGCTTGTAAAGAAACTTTGCTCAATCTATTCATTCATAAGCTTTATAAAATATAATTATTGGTAATATTTTAGATTAAACCATGTCATTTCATGTAATCTGTAACTGCTATAGAAAATAACTTAAGTATTGATGCAAATTATGAGATTGCATTATTAAAATAAAAGCAGTTTACTTGAGTTGGACCTTACAAGTGCTTGCAAAACATTTTCATCAGCGGTTGCTAAATATGACTTAAAAAAAGGAGAAGTTGCCACAGGTGCCCTTTGTTAAAGAGTAAAAATGCACACTAGGGTTTAAACCTTTAATTAACATACACCCGTGATACAGGAAACCTTTATAGTCATATCCTCAAAAATGGTGTATGCTTTTAAATCCCTAAATACCAAGTTACATTTCAAAAAATGGCGAGCACAGGCTTTAACAGTCTCAGCAGATGTTTATTCAACTTGGATAGAAAAATTAGCTGAACCAACAGGATGTGGTTTAACTTTGCAGACTGTATGTAAAGTGTATAGCTGTCATCCCCAACGTAAAGCAACCAAGATTAGCTGCATAGATGTTGCAGTCAAACATGTGACCATTGGCGGGTTCCTTCATTTGCTGAAGTGCCTACAAAACTGTTGCGGCTTAATGGCAATTTGAATAGAAAGGCACGTTGAGCTCCGGGTAAGAACATACTAGTATAATTCAACTCTGAACAGATTTGCATTGGTTTATTTAATTTTACTGATGACTAAATAGGCTGGCTCTAACAATCTTGCTTAATGTTCATTATGGCTTT
Organism: Hypanus sabinus; assembly: GCF_030144855.1. Classification (NCBI taxonomy): domain Eukaryota; kingdom Metazoa; phylum Chordata; class Chondrichthyes; order Myliobatiformes; family Dasyatidae; genus Hypanus; species Hypanus sabinus. The sequence goes on from NC_082710.1 coordinate 98,462,333, forward strand.
TCTGGTTTGGTTAAGTTTCATGAACGTTACTTGGTACTTTGGGCAAAGAGCAGGCATTCATGCTTTGGAAAATGTTTCCATTAGTGAACTTGAAAAATTGTGATTGTGTGAAAGATGTTAAAAGCATATCAATTGTTTAAACTTTTAGCATGAATGTTTAAAGATTCTTTTCGCATATAATTTTCTGTCTGAGGTTTCACTACAAGGAAGTGATCTTTTGGGGGTGAAGTGCATGCGAAGTAAAGATTTACCAGAGTTTCTTTTGGATTTAAATAGAATGTTCATTTTCAGGGTTTGAATGTGAAATACAATAGAATTGAATGTTTTTAATTTTTATGTTTTAAATTACCAAAAGCTGCTCATTTGGAGAACAATTGTTGAGGCACTTGACCTACACCATTGCAACGTGTTCACCTGTAGCCCATATTCAACTTTACTCCACACTGGCTGAGTCTTCCATCTCACCATGATGCATCACCTTCCTCATCCACTATATTGCTTCTATGTCCTAGATGCAAACCAATAATGAGGAAAGACCCTAAATGCATCCATTTTAGACAATGTAAATTTAATTGTGTGATCTTGGTCAAGTTCCTTCTACTGTCTGTTTCCATTCAAAATGAAACATTTTATCTTTTCCTTTCCTGTTTGCAGAATGCAATAACCTTTTTAGAATTGGTTTATAAAGGAAACAAATAACTATAAATTATGTCCATATTTTATGTCTGTTAAACTGTATATGCCTTTATACAAGTTATTAAGATACTATAATTTTCAACATTAAATCATTTGTTGTGGAAGTGAATTGAACAAAATCTGACTTCAATAATTTTTTAAGTTCATGGAAATTATTTTCAGAATACTGATTATACAATTAAGTTTGTACTTTATAGGTCAATTGACATATTCTTAAATGCTGAGAGCAGAAAAGCAATGTTACTTACAATATAATGTTTTATGCCTCCACATATCTCTTAAAATATTGGGCAACAGAGTGAGAATATGCAACAAAGACTATGAAATTTCCTCCACCATTCAGTAAGCTTGTCAAGTTTAACATCTTTCTGCCCAACCTCAAATCTGAATCAGAATCACATTTATTTTCATTGATATATATTGTGAAATGTGTTGTTTGTGGCACAATGCAGTACAATACATAAATACATATTACAATAAGAAATACATATAAAGTATATAGTGTAAAAAGAGACCAAAGATAGTGAGGTAGTATCATTGCCTTGGGTGATGGGGTGTTAGTGATGGATATCTCTTTTTGAAGATCTCCTCGATGGTGGGGAGGCTAGTGCCCATGATGGAGCTTGCTCAGTTTGCAACTTCCTGCAGCTTTTTCCCATTCTGTGCAGTGGCCGCTCTATATCAGACAGTGATGCAACCAGCTAAAGTGCTCTCCATGAAGCATCTGTAGATATTTGCTCAGGTCTTTGGTGACATACCAAATCTCCTCAGGCTCCTAATGAGATATAGCTGCTGGTGTCCCTTCTTTGTGTTTGCAGCAATATGTTGGCCCAGGACAGAGATCCCTCAAAATCACCTTCAGACCTGAGTGACTGTGTATCCATGGTGTTCTAGAGTAGAAATATACAAAGATTAACAAATGGCTTTGTTCAATAATTAGATTTTTTATACTTAATGATATTTCATCTAGAGACTTAGACTAGTTGCTCTGAATTCTCAATTTAGAAAATCAGTACTTAACTCCCTCCTCATCAACTCGTCAGAGAATCTTGTGCTGTTCAGTAAGATCACCTATCATTTTTATTTTAAATCTGGAGAATGTACTCATCCTATTCAGCCTTCATTACAGCAAGTGTTCACTTCTATCAGTGATCAATATAAAGGATGTTGTGAATATAATTCCTTGGCTGTGGAAATCAACACTTCCCACAGCAACCTTTCGTTTTATTTCCACGGCAAAACCTTGCACTTGTAGCAATGTTTGCATCCTACTGTTCTTCAATTATATTTATTTTTATTTATATATTGAAATACAGCACGAAGTAGGCCCTTCTGACTCTTCGAGCCACACTGCCCAGCAATCCCTCGATTGTCCCTAGCCTAATCAAGGAACAATTTACAATGATCAATTAACTTATCAATTAGTACATCTTTGGACTGTGGGAGGAAACTAGAGCACCTGGAAGAAACCATGTGGTTGCAGATAGAATGTAAAAACTTCTTACAGTCAGTGGCAACACATAGGTTTTCATTTTGATTTCAGTGCGCAAGAACATTCTGATTTTTCTGTGCCAACGTAATCAGTTTCTTAACAATTAAGAAATATTTTGCTTTTCCATTCTCAGGGAAAAAGTGAATAATCTCAGTTTTCCCTGCATTATTACATGAGTTGGTGCATTTAACCCAGTCATTTTACCAATGTATATTCATTTGTCTTCATTCTTCCACTTGCCGTTGTATTATTAGCAAATGTGGAAACATCACATTCATATTTTCATCTAAAAATTTATTTAAATTCCAATTGAATCTGACTGAACACTGATCCTTTTATACTCACGAGTAACACCCTGGCAGTCCACAGATTGCCTGTTCATGTCGATGTTTCGTTCTCTGTTTTCTCAGTCAATTTTCAATCCATATGTTACCCTAACCGCATAAGTCCTTAAGCTCTTCAGCAATCAATCCTATGGCAATTTTACAAATACTTTTAAATATTTACAAATACTACATCAAATGACACCATTTAAGTGCTTCATTAATTATATCCTCTAAATTATTAATAAAAGTGTGTAGTTTTTTATTGACCTAGACATATTAATTCTACTGAAACACAAAGGGTCTGGACTATGCACACTTGCAGAGAGCAGTTCCTTGAGGATCTTTTGTCCATGTCCTCTCAGGCATCAGCATGTCCATGACTTGAGCATCTCCGCATTGAAATCAGGGACGTCAGCTGTCAGAGAGCCTGAACTCCAATTCTGTCATAAGGTTTGCTGGTGAACCCTGCCATTCTGAGCTGAGAACTGAGTATCCAACCCCCTCAGATTTATAGAGTCATACAACAAAGAAACAGGCTGTTTAGATCATCTGGCCCATACCAACCACAGCATCCTCCCTGCTAAACACAACGGCCCATGTTTGGCCCATAAGCCCTTCCACTCCACGTACCTAGCGAAACGTCACTAAGTGCTGCAAATCACCCTCCTCAATCACATCATCTGATGTTCATTCCAGGTAATCACTACCCTCTGGTCTGCTTCAAAACTCTCTCCTCTCATCTTCTGTCTGTGCTCTCTAGATCTGGACTCCCAAATCTGGAGAAAAGAACAGGACTGTCCACCTCATCCTTAACCCTCATGATTTTATAAACTTTGAGGTAAAGATCCAGCATGACCAACATCAGGCCCATGAGCCAAGATGGCATCCTCTTAAATTACTTGTATGCCATCTCCAAAGCAACATACACAAAATGCTGAAAGAACACAATTAGTCAGGCAGCATATATGGGAATGAATAAACACGAGATCTTTGGGGCCGAGCCCCTTCTTCAGGACTGGAAAGGAAGGAGGAAGATACCAGATTAAAAAGGTGGGAGGGGAGGGGAGGGGAAGGAGGATATTTAGCTGGAAGGTGAAACATGAAGCCAGGTGAGTAGTAAAGATAAAGGGCTGGAGAGGAAGGAATCTGATAGGAGAGGAGAGTGGGCCATCAGAGAAAGGGAGGGGATGGATCCAGGTTGAGGTGCTAGGCAGATGAGAAGAGGGAAGAGGCTAGAGTTAGGTAAATGAGAAGAAGTGAGGAAGAGAGAATTATTTTCCAGAAGGAGAAATTGATATTCATGACATCAGGTTGGAGGTCACCCAGATGGAATATAAGGCGTTTCTCTTCCACCCTGAGGGTAGCCTCATCATGGCACAAGAAGAGGTCACGGACCGACATTATGGAATGGGAATGGGAATGGAAATTAAAATATTTGGCCAATGGGAATTTGGCAGATGGAGCAAAGCAGTCACCCAATTTACAATGGATCTCACAAATATAGAAGAGGCTGCAACAGGAGCACCAGACACAATAGACGACCCCAGCAGATCCACAGGTGAAGTATTGCCTCATCTGGAAGGACTGTTTGGCACCCTGAATGGAGGTGAGAGAGGAGGTGAATAGTGAGGGAGGGACATATGGACAAGGGAATCATGGAGTGTGGATCCCTGTGGAGTGTGGAGGGGAGTGGTAAAGATATGTTTGGTGGTAGGATCCTATTGGAGATGGCAGAAGTTGAGGAAAAGGATGTGTTGTATGTGGAGGCTCCTGAGGTGGTAGGTAAAGACAAGAAGAACACTATCACAGTTAAGGTGGTGGGAAGGAAAGCCTGTACTTTGCAGAAAGAGGAGATCCTTGATATCCTGGAAAGAAAAACTGCATCCTCGGAACAGATGCAGCCAACATGAAGGAACTGACAAAAGGGAATGACACAGGAGAGGCCGTGAACCGACAATTTGGAATGTGAACACCTTGTATTCCTTTTGGGTACTCTTTAACCTGATGGAATGAATATCAATTTCTCCTTCTGGTAAAAAAAAATTATCTCCCCCTCCCCTCTTCTTCTATTCCCCATTCTGGCTTCTTAATTCTTCTCACTTGCCTATCACCTACACCTGGATCCCCCCTCTTTCCCTTTCTCCTATGGTCCACTTTCCTCTACTATCGGATTCTTTCCTGTCCTGTCCTTTATATTTCCTACCCACCTGTCTTCACCTATCACCTTACAGCTATCCTCCTTCTCCTCTACCCAGCTTTTTATAACCCCTTCCTTTCCAGTCCTGGAGAAGGGTCTTGGCCTGAAACATCAACTGTTTATTTATTTGCATAGCTGCTGCCTAACTTGCTGAGTTCCTCCTGCATTTTTTGTGCGTTGCTTTGGATTTCCACGGTCTGCAGACTTTCTCATGTCTATGATTTGCTGGAGCCCCTCCAGCTTGGTAATGCTAGGATCTATAGAAAAGGGATGTGCTACATATGACCTCAAAGAGTCTATTGGGCATGTAGGCAGGTTTTGCTGGTGATGTTGTGGAGGTATTAAACTAGGTTGGCAAGGGAATAGGAATAAGAGTGTTAGGACAAATAATGAGACAGCTGATGTTAAGGTAGATGCAATGTGCACTGCAACCAGTTTAATGGGTTGATATGTGAAAAGTCTAAAAGAATAAGAGAAATGTACCTAGAGCAAGAACTGGTGGATTGAATTACGACACTGAAGCCATTGCAGAGTCTTGGCTATCCAATTGGAGGATTGGCTGCTTGATTTTCTGGGATTTAGATGTTTCAAAAGGAATAGGGAAAAAGGTAGAAAAGACAGGAGAGGAGTGGCACTACTAATCAAAGATAGTATCAGAGTTGGAGAAAGGAAGGCCAACATGGATGTATTGTGTACTGAGTCAGTGTGGGTGAAATTTGGAAACAGCAAGAGAGTAAGCACTATGTTGCAAGTATTCTATATACAGCCCAATTGCACCTGAGGAACAGATCCTGAGGCAGATTATGGAAAGGTGCAAAAATAACAGGGTTGTTGTCATGGGTGACTTCAAACACACTAATATTGATTGGCATCTCCTTAGTTACAAAATGTTGAGATGGGGCAAAACTTGTTAGGTACGTCCATGAAGGATAACTGACACAATATGTGGACAGGCTGACTAGGAGACAGGCCATACTGACTACTAGGCCATAAACATGATCAGGTGCCAGAACTTTCCACGGGCAAGCATTTCAAAAACAGTGACCAGTGACTCCCTGACCTTTAGCATGGCCATTGTTAGGAGCAGACAAGGTATTTGTTAGGGGAAGGACAAATTACAATTCTATTAGGCAGGTACTTTAAAACATAAGTTGGGAACATATGTCCTCAGGGAAATGAACAGCAGAAGTCTGAAGGATGTCTAAGAACAACGTTCATGGGTTGTGGAAAGCTTTATCTCATTGAGACAGGAAAAGGATAGATGAAGGGAGCATAGTTGACAAGAGTAGTATGAACTATTAGTTAAAAGGAAGAAAGAAACATACTTGCAGTTTAGGAAGCAAAAATCAGATATGGCTCTTGAGAATTCTAATGTAGCTAGTAAGGAGCATAAGAAGGGAATTGATAGAGGTAGAAGGGGACATGAGGAGGTCTTGGTGAGTAACATTAAGGAAATCCTCAGGGCGTTCTACATCTACATGAAGAACATGAGAATGACTAGAATGAGGTTAGGACCCCTCAGGGATGAAGGGGATAATACGTGCCTGGTCATGGAGGAGTAGGTGAGATCTTTAATGAATACATGGCTTCATAGAAACATAGAAAATAGGTGCAGGAGTAGGCTATTCGGCCCTTCGAGCCTGCACCACCATTCAGTATGATCATGGCTGATCATCCAACTCAGAACCCTGTACCTGCTTTCTCTCCATACCCCCAATCCCTTTAGCCACAAGGGCCATATCTAACTTCCTCTTAAATATAGCCAATGAACCAGCCTCAACTGTTTCCTGTGGCAGAGAATTCCACAGATTTACCACTCTCTGCGTGAAGAAGTTTTTCCTCATCTCGGTCCTAAAAGGCTTCCTCTTTGTCCTTAAACTGTGACCCCTCGTTCTGGACTCCCCCCCAACATCAGAAACAATCTTTCTGCATCTAGCCTGTCCAATCCCTTTAGAATTTTATACGTTTCAATAAGATCTCCCCTCAATCTTCTAAATTCCAGTGAGTATAAGCCTAGTCGATCCAGTCTTTCTTCATATGAAGGTCCTGCCATCCCAGGAATCAATCTAGTGAACCTTCTCTGTACTACCTCTATGGCAAGAATGTCTTTCTTCAGATTAGGGGACCAAAACTGCACACAATATTCTCGGTGCGGTCTCACCAAGGCCTTGCACAACTGCAGTAGAACCTCCCTGTTCCTGTACTCAAATCCTTTTGCTATGAATGCCAACATACCATTTGCCTTTTTCACCGCCTGCTGAACCTGCATGCCCACCTTCAATGACTGGTGTACAATGACACCCAGGTCTCGTTGCACCTCCCCTTTTCCCTAATCGGTCACCATTCAAATAATAATCTGTTTTCCTGTTCTTGCAACCAAAGTGGATAACCTCACATTTATCCACATTAAATTGCATCTGCCATGAATTTGCCCTCTCACCTAACCTATCCAAGTCACTCTGCATCCTCTTAGCATCCTCCTCACAGCTAACACCGCCACCCAGATTCATGTCATCCACAAACTTGGAGATGCTGCATTTAATTCCCTCGTCTAAATCATTAATATATATTGTAAACAACTGGGGTCCCAGCACCGAACCTTGCGGTACCCCACTAGTCACTGCCTGCCATTCTGAAAAGGTCCCGTTTACTCCCACTCTTTGCTTCCTGTCTGCCTACCAATTCTCTATCCACATCAATACCATACCCCCAATACCGTGTGCTTTAAGTTTGCACACTAATCTTCGGTGTGGGACCTTGTCAAAAGCCTTTTGAAAATCTAAATATACCACATCCACTGGTTCTCCCCATCCACTCTATTAGTTACATCTTCAAAAAATTCTATAAGATTCGTCAGACATGATTTTCCTTTCACAAATCCATGCTGACTTTGTCCGATGATTTCACCTCTTTACAATTGTGCTGTTTTCACATCTTTGATAACTGACTCTAGCATTTTTCCCACCACCGATGTCAGACTAACCAGTCTATAATTCCCCGGTTTCTCTCTCCCTCCTTTCTTAAAAAGTGGGGTTACATTAGCCACGCTCCAATCCTCAGGAACTAATCCAGAATCTAAAGAGTTTTGAAAAATTATCACTAATGCATCCATTATTTCTTGGGCTACTTCCTTAAGCACTCTGGGATGCAGACCATCTGGCTCTGGGGATTTATCTGCCTTTAATCCCTTCAATTTACCTAACACCACTTCCCTAATAACATGTATTTCCCTCAGTTCCTCCATCTCACTAGACCTTTGGTCTCTTACTATTTTCAGAAGATTATTTATGTCCTCAGTGAAGACAGAACCAAAGTAGTTGTTCAATTGGTCTGCCATGCCTTTGTTCCCTATGATCAATTCACCTGTTTCTGACTGTATAGGACCTACATTTGTCTTGACCAATCTTTTTCTTTTCACTTATCTCTAAAAGCTTTTACAGTCAGTTTTTATGTTCCCTGCCAGCTTTCTTTCATAATCTTTTTTCCCTTTCCTAATTAAACTCTTTGTCCTCCTCTGCTGATCTCTGAATTTCTCCCAGTCCTCAGGTATGCAGCTTTTTTTTGCTAATTGATATGTTTCTTCTTTGGACTTGATACTATCCCTAATTTTCCTTGTCAGCCACGGGTGCACTACCTTCCCTGGTTTATTCTTTTGCCAAACTGGGATGAACAATTGTTGCAGTTCATCCATGCGATCTTTAAATGCTTGCCATTGCATATCCACCGTCAACCCTTTAAGTGTCATTTGCCAGACTGTCTTAGCTAATTCACGTCTCATACCTTCAACGTTACCCTTCTTTAAGTTCAGAACCTTAGTTTCTGAATTAATTATGTCACTCTCCATCTTAATGAAGAATTCTACCATATTATGGTCACTCTTACCCAAGGGGCCTCGCACGACAAGATTGCTAACTAACCCTTCCTCAGTGCTCAATACCCAATCTAGAATGGCCTGCTCTCTAGTTGGTTCCTCGACACGTTGGTTCAGAAAACCAACCCGCATACATTCCAAGAAATCCTCTTCCTCAGCACCCTTATCAATTTGGTTCAGTATTCAGCAGGGAGAAGAATTTGACAAGTGAGGTTCAGTATCAAATAAGAGTGGTGCCAGTGGATGTGAGGATGGTATATGTTGTTCTATTGCTCAAGAAAGGTAAAAGGGATAATCCTAGAATTTATAGACAGGTGAATATCACATCAGTGGTGCACAAACTATTGGAGAATATTCACAGGATCAGATGTTACGAGCACTTGGAGAAGCATATTCTTAATAAGGATAATCAGCATGCCTTGTGAGGGGCAGGCAATGCCCTGAGAAGGTGCCAAAATGAACTGATGAACTTAGAGCATTGGATGTGGTGTCCTTACTCCTAAAATCAATGCTCTAACTATTGATAGACCATCTTCACCTCCATGTCTACCTGTGTCTATCTGGTGTCTGCTTTCATCAAACTGTGCATTTGTACTCCCATGTCTCTCTGTTCTGAAACAATTGTCAATGCCTTGCCATTCTATGCTGGTTTCAATGTCGAAAATACATTACCTCACATTTACCTAAGTTGCAAGCCTGCTTCAATATCAGGAAGATCCTTTAGCATTATCAAAAAATTGAGGAGTCATTGTTGGGACCTCTGATACCGATTCTGTATGCAAATGATTTGTATATGGATGAACATGTGACAACCAGCAACTCCTCAATGGCGATAAGCCTCCAGTCAGGGAATCAACCTTCAACCATTGCTCTCTGCTTCCAAGCAGTGTGTTATCTGGGACCCTGTCAGAGGGCTTACTAAAGTCTATACAGACAGTTTCTACTGTCTTACCTCATTCCATCCCTTTAGTTACCTCTTCAAAAGCCATGGCTCATATATGTAGCTTGACCCCATTAATAAGTATGGGATTACTGACCTTAAATGTTTTCATGTATTTCAAATGATTTAGAAACATAGAAACATAGAAAACATACAGCACAATACAGGCTCTTCGGCCCATAAAGTTGTGCCAAACAAGTCCTTATCTTTGAATTTACTAGGCTTAGCCATAGCCTTCTATTTTTCTAAGATTCATGTACCTATCCAAAAGTCTCTTAAAAGACCTATTGTATTCGCCTCGACTACCATTGCCAGCAGCCCATCCCACACACTCACCACTCTCTGAGTAAAAAACTTACCCCTGACATCTACTCTGCACCTACTCTCCAGAACCTTAAACCTGTGTTTTCTTGTGGCAACCATTTCAGCCCTGGGAAAAAGCCTCTGACTATCCACACGATCAATGCCTCTCATCATCTTGTACACCTCTATCAGGTCACCTCTCATCCTCCGTTGTTCCAAGGAGAAAAGGCCGAGTTCACTCAAACTATTCTCATAAGGCATGTTCCCCAATCCAGGCAACATCCTTGTAAATCTTCTATGCACCCTTTCTTTGGCCTCCACATCTTTCCTGTAGTGAGGCAACCAGAAATGAGCACAGAACTCCAAGTGGGGTTTGACCAGGGTCCTATATAGCTGCAACATTACCTCTTGGCTCCAAAATTCAATTCCACGATTAATGAAGGCCAATACATCATATGACATCTTAACCACAGAGTCAACCTGCACAGCAGCTTTGAGTGTTCTATGGACTGGGACCTCAAGATTACTCTGAACCTCCACACTGCCAAGAGTCTGAACATTAATACTATATTCTACCATTATATTTGACTAACCAAAATGAACCACTTCACACTTTTCTGGGTTGAACTTCATCTGCCACTTCTCAGCCCAGTTTTGCATCCTATCACTGTCCCACTGTAACCTCTGACAGCCCTCCACACTATCCACAACATTTCCGACCTTTGTGTCATCAGCAAACTTACTAACCCATCCCTCCACTTCCTCATCCACGTCATTTGTAAAAATCCCAAAGAGTAAGGGTCCCAGAACAGGTCCCTGAGGCACACCACTGGTCACCGATACTGGAGGTGTGGGTCCTGCGGCTTCTGTATCTCCTTCCTGATGCCACAGCAGGAGGAGAATGTGGCATGGGTGGTGAGGGGGGGGGGGGGGCTGGTAATGGACGCTGCTTTGCTGTGGCAGCGCTCAGTGTAGATGTGCACAATGGTGGGGAGGGATATATCCACGATCGACTAGGCTGTATGCACTACTTTTTTGAGACTTTTCCATTTAAGCTGGTTTCATTAATTTAGAAGTGTACTCAGATCTGAGAATTGCAACCTGTTGTCTTGTGCAGTAGAACTCCTGAGTTCAGAGAATCAGTTTGGCTGGGTCTCTAGACAGTGGAAAGCAGTTTCTTACTGTGAGTAGAAAATTCAGGGAGTGTGGTGAATCCAGTTCCATATGGACCTGCAATTATGAAATTCCTTTGCATTGTATAATTCCATTTTTTTCTTGCTTGTTCATTCTTTTCTTTTTTTTTTGGAGTAAGGGTGGTGGTGGCAAGTTCAGCATTTATTGCCCTTTGCTAATTGCCTTGTAAGGGTAGTGGTTAACTGCCACCTTGGACTGATACATTCTATCCTATGACTCTGTTGGCTGAGTGGTAATAACTGTGCCTGAGGCTGGTGGTGTGGGTCCTGAAGCTCCTATATCTCTTTCCTGATGGCACAGCAAGAGCAGAATGTGGCCTGGGTGGTGGGGGAGGGGTTTGGTAATGGAAGCTGCTTTCCTGTGGCAGCGCTCAGCGTAGATGTGCACAATGGTGGGGAGGGATTTATCCACGATCGACTAGGCTGTATGCACTACTTTTTTCGAGACTTTTCCATTCGACGTGTTGGTGTTTCTATACCAGGCTGTGATGCAAGCAGTCACTGCGCGTCTATCGAAGTTTGTCAATGTTTCAGATGACATGCTGATTCTTTAAAAATTTCTAAGAAATTAGAGGGGTTCCTACACTTTTTTTTGTAAGGGTGCTTATGTGGTGGACCCAGGACAGATCCACTGAGGTGACAACACCTAGGAATTTAAAGTTGTTGATCCTCTCCACCTCTGATCCCCCAATGAGAACTGCCTCCTGGATCTCCGATGTCCTCCTCCTGTAGGTAATAATTAGCTCCTTGGTCTTGCTGGCGCTGAGTGAAAGGTTGTTACTGTGGCACCGCTGAGCCAGATTTTCAATCTCTGACCTACATGCTGATTCATCACCACCTTTCGTTCTTCCAACAACAAAAATGTTGTCAGCAAATTTAAATACAGTTCTGGAGCTGTGCTTAGCCTCACGGTCATAAGTACAAAGCAAGTAGAACAGGGAATTAAGCACACAGCCTTGTGGTGCACCTGTTGCCTACATCATATTGCACACCAGCATGGACTGCTTCATTGATGAAAAACTGAAAGAACAAAATAAGTTGTGTAATCAGCTGGAGACCTTGACTTACTGATTTAATGTTTCAAAAGAAGGTAACAAAATGTATTGGGATCCAAGTAGGCTAAACCAGATCCAAAACTGGCAGAGAGTGATTATGGAGACTAGTTTTTTTGTTCGGAAACTTAAGAAACAGGGATCACTGTTGAGACCGTTCAATGTTCAAAGTAAATTTTATTATCAGAGTAGATATATATCACCATACATAACTCTGAGATTCATTTTCCTGTGGGCATACTCAGCAAGTCTATGGCATAGTAACTATAATAGGATCAATGAAAGATCAATCTGAGTGCAGAAGACAACAAACAGTGCAAATGCAAATATAAATAAATAGCAATAACTAACACAAACATGACACACAAGATAAAGGGTCGTTAAAGTGAGGTCATTGGTGGAGGGAACTTATCAATAGATGGGCAAGTGAGTGTAGTTTTCACCTTTTGTTCAAGAGCCTGATATTTGTTAAATCCATTAATGAACTAGACATGAATGTAAGAGGTATATTTTAAAAACATTCAAACAAAAAATTGCTGATGTTTTCACAGCTTACAGGATGATATTGATTAATTGGTAAAATAATCAATGCAGTGGCAGAAGAAATTAATCTTGGTAAGTGTGAGTTTGTACATTTTGTAAGGACTACTAAGAATAAGGGATATTCTTGTAGCAGAGAGTATTGAGGAAAACATGGGGTTTGGTGTACAGGTCCCTTCATAAGCAAAGGCATACTTTATAAGAAGATCTTGGTTTTAGAATAACATTATAAGATATTGGTTAAGTGACAGCTGGGGTACTGTGTACAGTTCTTTTGCCACAATATAGGAAGGATGTGATTGCAATGGAGATGGTGCAAAGTAGAATTATCAGGATATTAAGCAATACACAATCTGCTGGAGGAGTTCGGCTGACTGAGTTGTATTTCTTTAGAAGGGCATTTGAATCATTTGCTTGTTGAGTTGAGTGTGTCTGGTAGACTGTTTGTTGCTGCAGATGAGGAGGTGTTGTGGGTAGGGGAACCTAATTGAGGTACTTAGACTTATGGGGGATATAGATGAGGTAAAGATTGAGAGACTTGTCTTCTTAGCAAAGTTTCTTCCATAGTACCTAATATAGCTTTTTGTGAATATTCACAGTTTAAGATTATGATCCTAAATTTCAGTTAGTTAATTCTGCAGATTGATATGGTTGCAGCTTTAACATTATGATGAAGAACATGTACTATTTTATCTACAATAGTCATTAACACAGACAATCTCAGCTTACTCAGGTCAAGTTCTGAGTATTTTGGGATAAACTGTGAAACAAAATATATTAAATCCGGAGTTATTCATTATAATGAACTAGACTGTGTGTGGTAATAAGCAAAACAAAATGATTAAAACAAATAGAAATTGTGGTTCATGCTGCTGGTTTGTCCAGACTGCCACATGAACAAGATATTTTCTCACTGGTAGCTCAGTGTCATCATAGAGAAATAGTCTGAAAACAGGCCCACATGGAGCCTACCAAATCCATGTTGACATTAGGACCATCAATTTTTATATTAGTCCTACTCTAACTTGTTTCATTCTCCCAATTTCCCTTTCAACTGTCCTCCAGGATCTATAACTTATCTACACAATGTGGGTAATTTACACTTGTCAATCAAACTATGTCTTTGATGAGGTAGGAAATCAGACCATGTGGAGAAAACTCACATTGTCACAGAGACAATGTTAACATGAACACAAACAGCACCGAAGTTCAGGATTAAATCAGCATCTACCTGCAAGGCCCACTGCGGCATCCTTAACATTGTAGATGAAGGTTGAACAGTCAAAAAAAATTCTCTAAGTTTGTTCTGCAAGCTGTAGTACTAAAGCACGTAAGCAATGATACTTGACGAAGGTGAATGGGCTTGAACGTTTAAGTGAAACATAACAGCATTTCTGTGATCATAGCTTTGAAAACATCATCTATCCAAAGATGTTTAGAAAAGGGAGATTAAATAATCAATTTAATGGTCAGCGGAGAAGGACCTTAGATAAGCTTTGTGGTAATATAGATATTATACCAATATTATAGCATATAGAATATAATATATTATATATAATTATACATTAATATATAATATGGAAGATATTTTCCCAGAGTTTTATAAGTTGGCTGAGCATTGTTGGAGGATGTTGGTAACCATGGCCATAGTTTGCTAGTTGTACTCAATGACTCCAACCAAGACACGACTGTAGATGTGGAAATGGATGATTTGATCACTCAGATGAGTCCATCAACTTCTGTCAAAGAGGGGAAGAGCATTTTCTTTACGTTCATCAATGGACATTGAAGATGATTTGAAGTCAGACATGCAACACTTGTATAACAGCAATATGTGCAATTGAAGATTTGGCATGTAATGCTGACAGAATAAATGTTTGACATTGTCTGAGAGCTTTAAGTGATGTAGTGGCATCAAATATTTATTCACACTCTCATTTTTTGATTCCAATTGACAGCAACGTGATCTGTACATGACTATGCTTTGAGTAAGCAAGTATTTCATGGTTGTGCTAACTTCACAGTGACAAACTCAATTGAATATTGTTAAATCCACACTCAACTGCTGGTTTAACTGTGAAAGAGTTGAGAACAGCCACCAAACAGTTGCAACAGGAGTTGATGTTTGAGGAAAAGCAAACCAATTTCATCTGAGAATTAGTCACCAGACTGGTGAACAAATGCAAGAGATAACAATGGTAATTCAATGAAATTTCTAATCCAAAGTGATACTTAGTTTAAATCTGAAGCCATGTTAGAAATGTGCAGATGGAACAAATGAAATCAACTTGTAGACGCTGAAATAAAGTATGTCTATTTTGATATTGGTACAGAGTCAACTCCTAATCCTAAACTACAACATAGTCATGAATTATATTGAGATTGTAACTTCTGCTGCCCCAGCATTAAATATAAGTTTAGAGATAAGTGAATAGCAGAGGTGGTCAAACCACCATAAAAGCTAGTGAATAGATAGAATCTATAGTGATTGTGTATAAATGTATATGAAGTTTTGTTCTGAGGGAAAAATTAATGGGTTGTGGTTATGCAATGTATGTGATCAGAAGTCACGCTAGTATTATTATGTATATATTTGTCATGTGTTCTTTGATGTTGGAAAAAAAAACTCATGTTCAAAGCTCCTTTATTTCCTGTTTTAGGAATTAAATTCATTGCTGCATTGTAAAGGCCCATATTAAGGCATATTACATTACCATTTCTAAATAATGGGTCTGGCTTTATCTTGACTGATGATAAGTAATGCCCAAGATTCCCCATTTAACTTACTTTATTTTCTGTATCTTATATGTTTATAATGCATCAGTCTTTCCCTAAAGTGTCAAACTTCAAGATGCTCACATTACCTTTTATTACTATCTTTCTTATAATCTACTTACAGAATTTTGAACAAAATATTACTACATGTCTTGTTAAAAGGGCCTCTTTTCTGTATTTTCAACATTTTCAAATTTTTAATTACTTGTATTGCTGAACTCTCTCTGTCCTCACCATGGTCCCTTTAGTAGT
Source organism: Hypanus sabinus (assembly GCF_030144855.1). Lineage (NCBI taxonomy): Eukaryota > Metazoa > Chordata > Chondrichthyes > Myliobatiformes > Dasyatidae > Hypanus > Hypanus sabinus. Next base: position 98,477,970 of record NC_082710.1, read on the forward strand.
GGCTGCTGATAAGTCAAGATAGCTTTCAAGATTATATTTTGATCAGTACAGAGTCATGAGGTTTTCCTGCCTGGATGCCTGACAATTAATTGTCTTCAGAAGATTGCAAAACAAATTTGGAAAGTCCCATGAATACTGTGGTAGTCATGCTGTTTTTCTCCACATTGACCAGGGTACACCAAGAACATAGACTTTGTTGTGATGTCTATCCTCCAGTGTAATATGTCACTATTCATGCATTTCACTTCAAATTATGATCTATTGCCTATAATATTTTGCTAGTTTGCCCTGTAAGTAAGTGATACATTCTGTGATGTATAAAAACACGTGTTGGCTCTCACTAGTAATCTACAACAATTGGATTAGTTGGAGATTAATTGATAATTTAATTTTTATTTACAGAGTAAATATATTTTCTGCCAAGTTTCTGTTGCACACGATGCCAAATTAAACAAATCCCTTCTGGCTTCACATGATTCCCTCTTTTCCCCATATATTCATGTGCCAATTTAAATGCCTCTTGAATGCCACCATTGTATCTGTTTCCACTACCACCCTGGCAGCGTGTTCCAGAAGCTACCATGTCTGTGTAAATAAACAAAAATAAAAAACAGATTGCCCCGCTCATCCCCTTTTAAAATTCTCCCACTTACCTTGAAACTGTATATATCATTTTAAACAAGGACAGTAATTCTGACTTCTCATCATTTTGTAAACTTTGATCGGATCTCTCCTCAGCCTCCAATACTCCAGTCCATACTTATCCAAATGTTCCTTATAACAGATTCCCTCTAATCCAGGCAGCATTCGTGTAAACCTCTTCTGCTTGCCATCTTTACCTATCTATCTATCTACTTGGACTCCAAGATCCCACTTTGTATATAAATGCTGTAAACAACACTCCTTATAACTAATTACTACAATATAAAAGCAAGGATGTCATGCTGAGGCTTTATCAGGCACTGTTGAGGCCTCTCTTGGAGTATTGTGAGCAGTTTTGGGCCCCTTATTTAAGAAAGGAAGTGCTGACAGTGGAGGGGGTTCAGAGGAGTTTCATGAGAATCATTCCGGGAATGAAAGGCTCATTGTATGAAGAGTGATTGATGGTTCTGGTCCCTCCCTCACTGGAATTTACAATAGAAAAATGTGGGGAGATCTCATTGAAACCTTTACGAAAGTTGAAAGGCTTAGATAGATTAAATATGAAGAGGATGTTTTCCATGGTGGGCAAGTCTAGGACCAGAGGGCACAGCCTCTGAATAGAGGGACAGCCATTTAGTATGGAGATGGGGAAGAACATCTTTAGCAATGGATCTGTAGAATTCATTGCCACATATAGCTGTGGCCAAGTCATTACATGTAGTTAAAGTGGAGGTTAATAGGTTTTTGATTAGTCAGGGTGTTGAAGATTACGGGGAGAAGGCAGGTGAATGAGGCTGAGAGGGAAATGGATTAGCCATAATGACATGGCAGAGCAGACTTGAGGCGCCAAATTGACTAATTCTGCTCCTGTGTCTTCTGGTCTTGTACTGCCTCTAAGTATTTCCTTTCCCCTTCCATTTGACACCCAAAATTGAACACCTCAGACATGCTCAGATAGAACTCCATCTACCATTTTTCTGCTCATAACTCTGCTTCTCTATATACTACTATATTTTTTGCTGTTTTTACTTACATTTATTCAGAATTTCCTTTGAAAAAATTACAATTACTGGTAGAAAATGAAAATTATTTGATCAATAAGCTCGAGCAATACTGAAGCAAACTGTTTTGTTGTTAATTTCTGTAGCATTATTGCAGTTAACAAATGCCTCTACTTTTAACAAATTAAAACTATTCTGGATATTTTTTCCTTACTTTTATTGAAAAATGTTTAACATTCTTGCTGGTACCTGTAAGGAGTTTGTACATTCTTCCAGGGACTGTTTGGGTTTCCTGCTGGTGCTCTGGTTTCCTCCCAGAGTTGGTAGGTGTATTAGTCATTGTAAATTGTCTCATGATTAGGCTAGGGTTAAATTGGGAGATTGGTGGGGGGGGGGGGTGTATCTCAATAAAAATGAAGGAATTAAAAAATCTGTCTTTATTTAGGAATGACATATTCCTTGATCTTATGAGTAGCTGGGCTGAAATCAGTGAAACATTAACAGTGCTACTATTATCTAACAGTGTATATTGGATTACATATTCATTCAGATCTATGCATGCAGGGTATTTTTTTTTCAAATTTCATGGATATGATAAAATTCTAAAAGTCAGGTGATGGTAGAAGCAGTAAAAAGGACGGTATATACAGATTCTTGAAATTGATAGACCTTACAGATAGAACCTAAACACAAGAGATCCTGCAGATGTTGGAAATCCAGAGCAACACACACAAAATATAGAAGATACTCAACAAGTCAGGCAGCAGCTATGGAAATGAATAAACAGTTGGCATTTCAGGCTGAGACCCTTTTTCAGGACTGGAAAAGAAAAGAGAAGATGCCAGAATAAGAAGGTGGGCAGAGCACAAGGAGGATAAGCTAGAAAGTGATAGGTCAGTGGGTGGAGAAGAAGGAATCTGATAGGACTGGAGAGTGCAAAATGGGAGAAAGGAAAGGAACAGGGGGACTAAGGGGAGGTGATAGGCAGGTGAAGGGAACAAGTAAGAGCCCAAAATGGAGAAATAAAGAAGGGGAAAGAAATTACTGGAAGTTGGATAAATTGAAGTTCATGCCCATAGGTTGGAGGTTGCACAGACAGAATATGAGATGTTGCTCCTCCAAATTGAGAGTGGCTTCATTATGACAGAAGAGAAGAACATGGACTGACATGGTGGAATGGGAATGGGGTTAGAAATTGAAGTAGGTAGCCACCAGGAAGTTCTGCTTTTTGTGGATGAAGGTGAGGAACTTGACAAAGTGGACTCAATCTACAGTGGGTCTCTCTAATGTAGGGGAGGCTGCATTAGGAGTACTGAATATAGTAGATGAGCCCAACAAATTCACAGGTGAATCGTTGTCTCACCTGGAAGGATTGTTTTGGGCCTTGAATGGAGGAGAGGGAGGAGGTAAATGGCCAAGTGTAGCACTCCTTCCACCTGCAGGGATAAGTGACAGTGGAGAGATTAGAGGGACGAGAGAATAACAGAGGGAGAGATCCCTGCAGGAAGTCATAGAGTCATAGAAAAATACAGGTCCTCATCTTTTTTTCCAGTCCTGATGAAGGGTCTCAGCCTGAAACGTCAACTATACTCTTTTCCATAGATGCTGTCTGGCCTGCTGAGTTCCTCCAGCACTTTGTGTGTGTTGCACAGGAACAGCCACTTCAGCCCATCTTTTCTGAACTATTTTAGCTGCTTACCACCATTCACCTACACCAGGGTCATAGTCCTCTACACCCCTACCATCTATTCACCCTCATGTTCCTCTGAGTGAAGAAGTTTCCTCTCATGTTCCCCTTAAACTTTTCACCTTTCACCCTTAACCCATGACCTCTAGGTGTAGTCCTAACCAACCTCAGTGGAAAAAGTTTGCTTCAATTTACCCTACTATAGCCCTCATAAAGTGGTATACCTCTATCAAATTTCCTCTCAATTTTCTACATTCCAAGAAATAAAGCCCTAATCTGTTCAATCTTTCAATGTGACTCAGATCCTCCAGACCCAGCATTATCTTTGTAAATTTTCTCTATACTCACTCAATCTTAATTACATCTTTCCTATAGGTAGGGGACCAAAACCGCACACGATGCTCCAAATTAGGCCAAGGTGGATATTGGGGGGGGGGGGGGGAGTTAAAAATATTTGGTGGTAGGGTCCTGTTAAAGATGGCAAAAATTGCAAAGAATGATGCGTTCAATGAGGAGGCTCATGGGGTGGTAGATGAGTACAAGAGGAACTCTATCCCTGTTATGGGTGTGGGAAGATAGGATGATCACAGATGTCTAGGAAATGGAGCAGATGTGGGTGGGGCAGCATCATTGATGGATGAAGGGAAGCACCATTCAGTGAAGAGGGGAAGATCTCTGATGTACCGGAAAGGAAAGTATCAACTGAGAAAAGATGCAATGAAGACAAAGGAACTGAGCAAAGGGAATGGCATTTTTTCAGGAGACTGTTGGGAAGAGGTATCGTCAAGATAGCCATGGGAATTGGTGGGTTTATGAAGCATGTCAGTCAACACTTTTCTCCAGAGTTGGAGACAGAGAGATCAAGAAAGGGGAGAGAACTGTCAGAAATGAATTCCAAGTGAGTTTAAGTGAATTTAAATTGGAGGCAATGTTAATGAAGTTGATGAGCTCAGGATAGGGGCATGAAGCAGCAACAATGCAGTCTTCAAAGTAGTGCAGAAAGAGTTGCAGAGCATTCCCAGGGAAAGCTTTGAGAATGGACTGTTCTATGCAATTAATAAAAAGGCAGGCATAGTCTCAGTCTCTACAAATGTGAAGTGTTTGCCAGTTCTCTCAGCCACAGGTCATACGTAGGCACTGAGTCTGTTTTCCACATTTGCAGGATTAACTTCTTAGCAATCACCATTTCAAACAATACAGCCATTTTTTCATACACTTTGCCTGAAGATAGGGAGCTTGTTGCTCCAAGGATGGCAAAAGTGGGTCCGCTTCCCACCGCTTCCCATAAGCCTCAGTGAAACAATGAAAAATACTTTTCCAGTTTGCATAAAGGTTACATGACTAGAATGAATGTGACAAGTTACTGCTCTCAGATTTATATCTATTACAAACTGGCAAAACATCTGGATAGAAGCTGTGCAACTTGTCTTTAGAATAGTGGAGTCTATGCAATGTTTTAAACTGTATGAGTCTGTGTTTAACATTGACCAAACAATCATGTATACTCTTTAAACACTCATCCCAAACCTCCTCTATCAGTTCTATACTCAATTCATCCACGAATGCCTGTTTAAGACCTGCAGTATTCACCCAAGCTCCATTATGTAGGATCTGATAAAAATAGGATACCGCACCACAAGTAACAGGATCAAATTTATTTATTACCTCCAGGGACTCATGTTTGTCTAAAACCTCAAAGTTAGGTATATATTTCCTAACATAATCTCAAATTCATAAATATCTAAAAGAACTAGATGCAGGGATATTATAAGCTGCTTGTAACTGTGCAAATGAGGCAAAGTTTCCATTAATATATAGGTCACCTATACTACAGATGCCTCTGTTTCCAGGTGGAAAAAACAGTATCATTCAGGCCTGGCAAAAAGGAATGACTCTCACAGATCAGAGTGTCAGTATAAGTTTGCGGAGCCTTAATATGTAGTTGAATCTGGCAAACTCTTTACATTTGGAGAGACCGAGTCTATGTAATGAGGACAGAGAAGACATTTTTGAAAGGATATGGGGCCCTGTATTGGACTTTCTTACGGGGTGAGGACTGAGGATTTTTTTGGTGTGGTGCACCTCTGCTGTGTATGTTTACTTTTCACCTTTATATTATTTTTCCCTTTTGCTGCTCAATGTTTAATTTGATTTTGCTATGGTTGTGGTTTTTGTGGTTTTCTTTTAGTTAGATTTTTTGTTAGTTTTTTCCAAGTCTGCTCAGATAAAACAATAAAATATATATTTTTTTTAATTTTAAATTTTTTTTAAAAAAGCAAGCATAATTGGGCCAATGGCTACACATTAAGTTTGGAGAAAGTGGAAGGAAGCAAAGTAGAAACTGTTGATTATGAGAATCAGTCTCATCAAATAGAGGAGGGTGGTGCTGGAGGGGCAATGGTGTGGTCAGTTGTCAAGAAAGAAGTGGAAAAATTTAAGGCCTTTTTGATGGGTGATAGAAGTATATAGGGACTGGACATCCATGGTGAAAATGAGGTGATGAGTACCAGGGAATTGATAGTTGTTGAGAAGATCAAGAGAATGTGAAGTGTCATGGATATAGGTGGGAAGGGACTGAACCAAGGTAGATAAAATGGAGTCAAGGTATCTGGACTTAAGTTCAGTGGGACAGGGGCTGGCAGAAACAATGGATCTGACCCATAGGTTTGTGGATCTTTGGTAGGAGGTAGAAATAAGCAGTGCAGGGTATGGGAACTGAGGAAGGTAGCTGTTGAACGGAGATCTCCAGAGTTGATGAGGTTGGTGATGCTGTCAGAGACAATTCCCTGATGGTCTTGAGTGGAATCAAGGAGTTGCCACCTGGTCTTAGCAAGGCAAAGGTCAGTCCACCACTCTACAATAGCATCCCTTTTGTCAGTGGTTTTGATGCTGAGGTTGGAGTTGGGCTTACATAACAACACTTTAAAAGGAAAAACAGCATGGAATATCAAAAATCTAAAATCTTTATCATAGGAAAATTATGTAGAGTTCTAGGCATCTGCAGCTTTCAAAAATATCAATGTCTTGAGAAATATTCAAAGGCGATTTTCAAATGTTACGCCGAGAGTTAAATGAAGTTGGGATTAGTTTGTATATAACAGACTAATTAGGGGAAGATTTTAGATCTTTGAAAATGTTAAGAATTGGGCAAAGTGTAAAACTATTTCCACCAGGAAAGTCATTAGCTCAAAGATAAAAATGTACAGAATCAAAATCAGGTTTATTATCATTGACGTATGTTGTGAAAAGTATGAAATCAGTACTACATAAGACATATAAAATTACCATGGGTTGTAGAATAAATAAATGGGATGTTGACAAAGGGATATGACAAACTGGCCTTCATTCCGGGTATTACACATAGGAGTCTGGCCGTTTTAATACAGTTAGATAGGATGTTTGTGAGGGTACTCTTGGAGTATGTTGTACACAGGTTTGATCACTTTATAGGAAAAAATATTATTCAATTAGAAAGCATGCAGAATAGATTCACTGGGATGTTGCCTGAACTTGGGGGTATGGGATACAAGTAGAGGTTGAGTAGCCTAGGAGTTTATTGCCTGAAAGATTAGATTTGCATGGTGGGTGCTGGTATAGATGTGTATAAGATCATGAGGAGCTCTGTCAAGGTGGAAGCACATCATATTCTCATAGAAAGATTGATAAAAACAAAAGGTAATAGATTTGCGATCAGATGTGAAAGATATAAAAGACGCCTCGGGGCAGCTTCTTCATGTTAAAGGGTGGAGCATATTAAGCATGAGCTGTCAGGTATGATGGTTTAGGCATGCACATCAGCACCGTTTAAAAGACATTTCATTAAGTATATGGATAGAAGAGATTTAGAGGTCTTTGAGCCAAATGCAGGCAGATGGGACTAGCTTGCAGTGCAGCTCAGTCAGCATGGTTGAGTTAGGCTGGAAGCCATGTCTCCATGCTGAATTAATCTATAGCCCTATGATTTTCAAAACTGACCTTTAAGGATGGTGTTGATGCCCAGATTTAATAAAACTGCATACTGGTAACTCTGAACAAGTCCATAGGCTTGTCAATGTGCATGTGGCAATCCAGATGCATCAGCCATGAAATAAATGTAAGAGATTTTTGACAGCAATTTAAGTTAACATTTCCATGCTTAATCACTTTCCAAATAGACTTTGGATTTACTGATATTGTAGAAACTGTCAGAAATCACCAATTTAAAGCATCTGATGGACTCTACATTAAATCCAAACAACGAGTTCAGAAGTAGGTTGATCAATGCCAGCTGCCTCCAGGATACCTCAAGGAATGAATAGGAATATTGAAAGGTATTCATGCTTTTCTTAGGACATTGAAAGCCAATTGGTCCATTGCACTATGCATTCACATATTGTCAGAGCATTCACATCAGTCCCATTCCCCTAATTTTCCAGTATTCAATTTTCTCTCAGATTCCTACCTTCAGAATGTTGGAGGAACTCAACAAGTCAGGCAGCATCACTGGAGGGGAATAAACAAACACAGTCAATTGCTTTACTGATCAGAACATCTTTAGGTAGTGGGAGAAATATCAATAAACTCAAAAGGTTGTGGAAGAAAAATGCAAGGTGATATAAATAAAAACATCATTTTTTATGTGCCAAGTGGTAATGACTTGGAACATGCTAGCTGTGAGAATAATGCAAGGGGAAATGTTCGTTAAATTCAAAAGGAAATTGGAGAGTCACATAAGGAAATAAATGGATGGCTTTAGAGACGGGGGGGGGGGGTAGGGCAGAAGGATAGACTGTCTAGATAGACTTACATCAGTGTCAGAATGACACAATGATTTGAGGTCTTGGCATTCATTTGGTGATGTAATCAAATTGGATAAATTTTGGAGGTATAATTCAATAAGCTAGCTTAACTATTCACTGAGATTTATTATCATCATCATTATGTGCCAGGTCGTATGACATGGGTGATCATGGTCTTTGACCATGATTGTTCTTGGTAACTTTTTTGACTGAAGTGGTTTGCCATTGCCTTCTTCTGGACAGTATCTAAACAAGATGGGTGACCCAGCTGTTATCAATACTCTTTAGAGATTGTCTGCCTGGTGTCAGTGTCACATAACTACAACTTGTGATATACATCAGCTGCTCATATGATCATCCACCTCCTGCTCACAAGGCTTCATGTGACCCTGATTTGGGGTGGGGGTGTTAAGCAGGTGCTACATCTTGCCCAAGGGTGACCTAAAGGACAGCCTTACACCTCCTTTAGTGAAGACGTATCTTCACCCACCACCAAGATTATGGAATTCCTAAGCAATTATGTTAAAATGTATGCAGTCTTTGAAAAACATAAAGCAATATTATTTTAACAAATTTTTTAGATTACTTTTAAGTAACTGATTAAATTTGATCCTAACTTCTGCTTAAAAAAATAATTGTAATGGGAACATAATTGATGCAGGCTGATTTAGATAAATATCTTCTGTTGGTTGCACATAGTCAAAAGCATTAATGTATTGACATCCAGAATCTCTGCATATTTTGTTTGCAAAATGGAACCAAATAAATTGTAATTGAAGTATTTGGAGATTTTATTTCAAAATAATGAACACAGAAATAAAATGTAACATTTGCATGCAGGTACAGCTTTTTCAATGTGAGACTGCATTTTATTCCAACCAGAATTTTTTTAAGCCTGAATAATTTTAACAACACATCCATAAAGATCTCTGTTCTCATGTTTTTTTTGTATTTGTCAACAACAATTTCTAAGATATATGAATATAAAAGAAATGAGTCCAGAGCAAAAATGATGTTTTCATCTATTCACATCCTTGCAGATGTGTCTTTGAAATTTGTATTCTATTGATCTTTGAATTCTATTAAAATAGAGCACTTTTATCTAGCTGAATTTAACTACGGACCAATGCAGTCTTAAATAACCTTTTAAATTGAATTTTCAATGGAAACATCTGACACCTAAAAATAAAATGTATATAAATTATGTGAGCCTTTTGTTCAAGCAGGAAGAGCAATGAATGAACAAGGCTGTAGTGTATAGTGAGGAATTCTGCATCGTGTGCTTAAGAAAGTTTTACATTTATCCCAATGTGGTTACAGGCCATTTGACCCATTAAGTCAATACCAGTTCTTTCAGTCCCATAAAGTATGGCCAATTATTTCCGATTTTAGTTCACTTGACCAATCAATCTCATGATGAACATGAATTTAGGATATAGGAGGTAACCAGAGCATGGAGGGAGGCTCAGATGGTCACAAAATGAATGATTAGTCTTCAATTATTAAACAATTTAATGTAGATTGCTGGAGTTGTGAGGGATCAGTGCAACCAAAGAACCAACAAAGGTTTTAGCTGTTTTTTTTTTACTTCTCCCAAACAACAAAGAAAGCATGCCATATATATAAATTGCAAGCCATATTCAATTGAGTGAGGTGCAGATACAATAAAAAACTAACAGAATCATAGGCTCTGAAAATGTTTTGCATAAATTACACTCAAGAGAGATGAGAAAACGACTGTACAAAACCAGTGATTACTATAGAAAAATAGTGGACCAGAGTGTTCCTTTACAGAGGTAGAATTTGTGTTGTACAAGAAGCTAATGGTTCAGGAAAGTAGCTGTTCTTGAATCTTGTAGTGTGGGACTTCAGGCTTCTGTACTTCTTACTCAATAGTAGCATTAAGAAGAGGACATAATCCATATAATGGGATTGTTTGATGATAGATATTGCCTTTTTAAGGGATTAAAGTCACTCACTCAAGTCATTCCAACTGTAATGCAAATTTATTGTCATTGGCACAGGTAGTGACAATGGAAAGCTAGCTTGTAGCGGCATCACATGCACATAGACTCAGACAGCAACAAACAGAACACAACAAAGACAGTTGATGTTGTGGATAACATAAGTGACTGACAACGAATACAGCAGTATATAGATCAGTTGCAGTTTTGGACAGAGAAATGACAGATAGAGTTGCACCGGGCCAAATGTGAAATGTTGCACCGTTTAAATGTAGAGACAGTGCACTGTTAAGGGCAAGAATCCAAGATCCTCCTGTGATGATATTGGGTTTGCTGACCACAAAGTTCTAAATACAAATGAAGAATTTAATCTCTATCAGATATAAATAGCCATGTGAACTCTCACTAAAGAGAGATTATACTGTAAATACCCAACCTTAAAGGACCAGTTCACTTCCCTGTTTATTCTCTACAGCAAATTCAACTGCCAATACCCATTCTTTGAGCAGTGGGTCTTCTCTTCCTATCAAGGAGAACACAGGTATAGTTCCTATAAGCGAAAAAGACGTACCAATGATGCAGATGAACAAATCGTCCATCACAGAAATACAAGCCAAAGGAATGGATTCTAGTGTCCCCATCTATCTGTCATTCATCTTGATGTTCTTTAACCATTCCTAAAATGTTTGTACTGCTCCCTAACTATAAATGTTTTTTCTGCCTCTTCGGTAACTTCACACGTGTATGATACCCCTTTTACAGAAACTGTCTTGAAGCTTCTTGGAGACAGAGTTCCCAGGTATATATACTCCCATTACCCTCTATATATCTATACCCCTCATAATTCTATCAAATTCACTCTCTTTCTTCCATAAATCTTGGGAATGAAGTCCTAACCTATTCAAACTTTCCCTACAACTCAGGTCCTGAAATCCTGACAATATCCTTGTAAATTTTCACTGCACTCTTTCAATCTTATTGGCATCTTCACTGTAGGTAGATTACAAGAACTGTAAAGAATACTCCAAGTGAGGCCTTAATAATGTCTTATACAACTTGAACATAACATCCCAACTCCTGTACTCAATACATTGATTTATGAAGGCCATTGTGCCAAAAGCTTATCTTACGGTCCTTTCTACCTGTGACACCAATTTCACGGAATTATAGATTTGTCTTCCTAGATCCCTCTTGTTCTACCACATCCCTTAGTACGCTACCCCTCATCGTGTAAGTCCTACTCTGGTTTGTCCTCCCAAATTGCAACATCTCACACTTGTCCACATTAAATTCCATCTGCCATTTCTCAGCCCATTTTTCCAGCTGGTCCAAATCCTACCTGACCCACTAAGCACAAAGCCATGTTGAGTATCTCTAATCAGTCCTTTACTATCTAAATACTTACGGTATATATCTAGTGCCCTATGATACCTCCCAATACCTTATCCACTACTGATGTCAGGCTCACCGGCATGTAATTTCCTGGCTTTACCTTAAGCCTTTCCTAAACAATGGAACAACTATTGCCTGTTGAAACAAGCCAAATTAAATAATCCATTGTTATATTCTGCACCTCTCGAGCAACAAGCACAGGTGCTACAGCCAGCATTGTGCAGCTTTATAAATAGTGCTTGTTTACAAAGCTGTCTTTTCAACTTAAACCTATTATTGCTTTCCATCTACATTAAAAACTGAAGACTGTCTCCCATTTACAGCCAAAAGCTAAACAAAGAATATAAGTTGGAAGTTTACCATCTTCAAAAATAACCCTTTGATATCTGGAAGTGTCAGCTGCTGAACTGAACTTCGCAAAAAAGAAGAGGCTTCCTTGCCCAGGAGTCCAATACCCATCACAATAGCTTCCTAAAAGTCATTACCCAGGTTGATGAAGTGGCTAAGGAGACACATGGATACTCGTCTTTGCTAGTTGAGGCATTGAGTTCTAAAGTCAGGAAGTTGTCCAGTTAGGCCACGTCTGGAGTATTGCATACAGTTCTAGTTGCTCCATTATAGGATGGGTGTCGAGGCTTTGGAGTGGGAATGGCTTACCAGGATGCTGTGTGAATTAGAAGGCATGTGCAATAACAAGAAGCTGGACAGACTTAGGTTGTTTTTTCAGGAGTGCTGAAGGCCGAGGAGAGATTTGATAGAGATTGATAAGATTATGAGAGGCATAGATAGAGTAGACAGGAACTATCTATTTCAGAGTGTTGAAAAAGTGTGAAATTTTAAAGGAGATGTGAGGAGCAAGCTGTTTACACAGAGAATGGTGGATGCCTGGAATGCACAATTAGGGGTGATGGTAGAGAGAGATACAGTATATTAGGAATGTTTTAGCAATGTTTAAATAGGCGCATGAATGTGAGGAAATTGGAAGGATATGGGCATTGTGTAGGTATAAAAGATTAGTTTAGTTAGCCATTTGATTACTAATTCATTTGGTTTGGCACAACATAGTGGGCCAAAATACCTATTTCTGTGCTGTACTATTCTATGCTCTAAATGCTGCAAGGCAGTGAAGAAAATAAAAACCATCCATAACAAGATATCAGTAAAAAAATCACAATAAATGTCCATGATATTCTGCTGACGAGGTAGGACTGAGTTGTGCAGATCAGAATCAAAATCAGAATCAGATTTAATAACCAGTGTATAATAAAATTGTTAAATTAAATAAGTAGTGCAAAAAAAGTAGTGAGGTAGTGTTCATAGGTTCAATGTCTATTCAGAAATTGAATGGCAGAGGGGAAGAAGCTGCTCCTGAATCATTGAGTGTGTGGCTTCAGGCTGCTGCACTTCCTCCCAGATGGTAGCAATGAGCAAAGGGCATGGACTGGGTGAAAGGGCTCGTTAAAGATGGATGCTGCCTTTTTGAGGTACCGCTTCTTGAAGATGTCCTGAATGTGATGGTGGCTAGTGCCCAGGATGGAGCTGACTGAGTTAACTTCCTGCAGCTTCTTGCGATCCTATGCAGTGCCCCCCACCCCCCACAACCCCATACCAGACAGTGATGCAGCCAGTTAGAAAGTTCTTCATGGTACATCTGTAGAAATTTGCTAGGGACTTTGGTGATATGCCAATTCTTGAACTCCTAATGAAATATAGCCACTGTCATGCCTTCTTTGTAACTTAATCAATATGTTGGGCCCAGATTAGATTCCTCAGAGATGTTGACACCTCAAAACTTGAAATTGCTCACACGTTCCACATCTGATCCTCCTATGGTGTGTGTTCCTTCTGCTTACCATTTCTAAAATCCACAGTCAGTTCTGTGGTCTTACTGATGCTGAGTGTAGGGTTGTTGCTGCGACAACACTCAACTGGATGATACATCTTGATCCTGCATGCTTTTTCATTCCCATTGGAAATTCTGCTAACAATAGTTGAGTCATCAGCAAATTTATAATTGCATTTGAGCTGTGCCTAGCCGCACAGGCATGGATGCCAGATCAATAACCTGATGGCTTCAGGGAAGTAGCTATAGCTGAACCTAAAGGTGTGGGACTTCAAATTTCTGTGCCTCCTGTCAAATCTACCAAACTTGCAAACTCGGACACCACAAAAGACAAAGGCAACAAGTGTAAGGAATTGTCTTCAGCTGAAGTTCACTCCGAAATTGTACACAATCCTGTGTACAATCTGGCAATATGTCACATGTTCTTTGAAGCTGCAGGGCCTAAATCCTGGAACCCTAACCAACAGAAAGGTGGGGTTGCCATTATCAGGAGGAGTGAAACACTTCACCACAACCTTCTCAATTAAATATGGGCAAATGATGCTGGTTGAAAATCAAGATATGAAATAAAACGTACTTAAATATATTTTTATCTCTTTTATGAGTGGAATTCATGTTATTGTTCAAAACAGTACTTCAGTTTTCTCCCTATAGTGCTACAAGAAACAGCTTAAAGCAATTCTTGTACCTGCCACTACTGAATGGGAAATATTTCCAGGAGCACTGGTGATCTGAAACTCAAGGATAATTTTGAATATTTAAAAATGATCATATCTAAACACAAGTAAAACTTGATTGATTGACCCTATAAGTGACCATACCTACGCATTCTAGATTTAAGATGAAGTAAGCAAAAAATTAGAAATTTAAATTTGGTATACAATTCAAAGCTGATGAAAGGTCAAATCAGCAGTAATTAAAACATGTGAAATAGGTAACAATTGAATGGGAAAGCATTAAATTCTGGTGGTAGATTTACTGAGCATTTGTTGAACAATTAACACAATTTCACTGCCTTTCTTTTAAATAAAATGCTGAGTTTAATGCAATCATGGATGGACAGGGCAAATTGGATGTTAAGTGTTTGATTTTTCCATATTATAAACATAAGAAATTCTGGATATCTTGAGCAAAGCACACAATATGCTGGAGAAACTCAACAGGTCACTTAGCATCTATGTGGTGGAATAAAACAGTCGATGTTTGGGACAAGACACTTCATAAACACTGATGAACTGTGGCAGCACAGAACAGCACAGTATGGGCCTTTCAGCTGATGAAGTTGTGACAACCTTTTAACCTACTCTAAGATCAGTCTAACCCTTCCTTCCCACATAGCCCTCTATTTTCCTTTCATTCATGCGCCTATCTAAAATTTTCTTAAATGGCCCTAGTGTAACTACCTCTACCATCACACCTAGCAGAGCTATCCATGCACACACCACCCTCTGTGAAATGAAATTATCTCTAAACTCCACCCCATATTTCCTTCCAATCACCTTAAAATTATGCCCCTTATATCAGCTGTTTATTTCCCTCCATAGATGCTGCCTGACATGTTGAATACTTCCAGCATTTGTGTGCAATTGTGATGTTTATTTGTGCATTTGTGAATAGCTGTTGTCTGATTTATTTGACAATAATGGTATAGCCTCTGTGTTACTCTTAAGAAAAACTTGGACCATTTTAAGTTTTAAAAGATCTCAGCATCTGTCAGGCTATATAGTGCTGGAAAAGGACCCCATTATAGTTCAGCAGCAAAATGCACATGATAGTAATTCATGGTGAGAACAGCATGGAAGCCAGATGCCCTTGAAGGCTTAATATTTACCAAAATTGGAATGGAGCTCTGTCAGTCGGAATACTTTTAAATCCTTTGAAGTCATAGAAATTCAGAGACATTTGAGAGCAAGTATAATTAAAGTTAGAAAGACATAACATTGATTAAAATGTGTAAGATCTCATGTGTAGAATGAGTCTTTGATATATTTATCAAAATATACTTACTTTGATAAAAAAAATTGACATTGAACTTTGAACTTCAAGATTAATAACAGTTTCAGTTTCACGTTACAGATTATTGAAAACTCCTAGTGTACTTGACAGTATAGAGGGAATCTATAAATTGCAAGAAGGTTGGGTAGATTGGTCAGATTTGCAGAAAAACTGCAAGCGGAATTTAGTCCAGAGAACTGAGATACGCCTTTGAAGAGGTGCAACAAAGCAAGGCAAAGTACAATAAATGGGAAAAGTCTTAAGTTTGGAGGAAGAAAAGCAAGATGTTTATGTCTAAAGATACTTAAAGGTAGCAGGATGGGTCAATAAGATAGTTACCGGTAAATATAATACTGGTTCTTTTGTTTATTTGCTGAGCATAGATTATGAGAAGAGTGAAGTCATGCTGGAACTGCATACATAATTTCAGTACTGTACACAGTTCATATCGCCATATTTCAGAAAAGGTGTAATTGCACCAGAGGGGCTGCAGAGAATATTTATGAGATTGTTGCTAGTATTGGAATATTATAGTTGTGAGAATAGATTGGATGGTCTGGGGTTGTTTTTTAGGAATAAAGGAAGCTGACGGAAAACTTAATTGAGATGCATAAAATTATGAAAAGCCAGAACAAAAATAAATATTATCCCTTAAAAGATGGATAGAGTTGAATTAATTGGATTAGAGAGGAGATAATTTTTTTTTATTCTCAGGAGACAGTTGGATTTTGGAACATACTAACTAAACTCACATCATATTTAAAGAATGTTTCGATGTGCCTTTTGTTGAACTTTGTACCAGAAGGTAGAATTAGAGTCAGTAATTCCTATTTTGACCACATGAAAATTTTGGACCATATTGTCCCTTTCTGTATCATACACTTCTATGATTTTTTAAATTTCCTTGCCTGAACACTATTGCTCTGTAAAGAACCATTGGGTACAATTAATAAGAATCAGTATTTTATGTGAGACCACTCATGACACTGCTAAGCAAGATAAGATCCCATAATATTATAGGAAAGACAGAAGCACGGGCAGAAAATTAGCTGACTGGCAGAAGGGAAACTGTGGAAATAAAGGGGGCCTCTTCTGGTTGGCTGTCGGTGATAAGTGATGCTCTGCAAGGGTCAGCATTGGGTCCACTATTTTTCACATTATATAGTAATGTTCTGGATACAAAAATATGTGGACGGTCAGGTAGTATTGAGGAAGTATTGAGTCTGCAGAAAGACTTAAACAGACAAGAATAATGGGCAAATACATAGTAGGAGGAATATCATGAAAGAAAATGCATGTTTAAAGGTGAATGCTTTTTTTTCACTTAACTGTGAGTGAATTCCGAAATTGGAAGTGCATAGTATCTCAGGAGTCCTCATGCAGGATTATCTAAAGGTTAACTTGCTGATTGAGTAAGGAAGGCCAATGCAATTTTTGCATTGATTTTGAGAGGACTAGAATATAAAAGCAAGGATATAACACTGTGTCTTTATAAGACATTGGTGAGACCACACTTGGAGTATTATGAGCAGTTCTGGTCCCTATATCCAGTAAAGAATACTCTAACATTCAAGAGGGTTCAGAGGGGGTTCACAAGAAAGATCCCAGGAATGACAAGGTTGACATATGAAGAGCGTTTGATGACTCTGGGTCTGTACTCACTGAAGTTTAGAAGAAGGGCGTGGAGGTCTCACTGAAATCTACCGAGAACTGGAGAGGATGTTTCCAATAGTGGGAGAGTCTAGGACCAGAGAGTACATCCTTAGAATAGAAAGATATCCCTATAGAATAGGGATGAGGAGGAATTTCTTTAGTCAGCGGGTGGTGAAGCTGTGGAATTCATTGCAGAGATGGCTGTGGAGGCCAAGTCATTGGGTATACCTGGAGTGGAGATTGATGTCTTCTTGCTTACTAAGCACATCAAAGGTTATGGGGAGAAGCCAGAAGAATGGGGTTAAGCAGGAAATTAAATCGGATGGTGGAGCTGACTCAGTGGGCAAATGACCTAATTTCTGCTCTTATTGTCTTATGTTCTTATGGATTAGTGCTGACTCATAGAAAGATCTGACATGGACAAGTGATTTGCAGAATTAAAATCTAAACAGCACGAAATTTGAAATGAGTCATCAATAACAGTAGAAACCCTGGCTGTGAAACTACAAGCTGACATAAATTGTAAATAGATTGATGGGAGCCCATATCTTTGCAAATTATTGATATGATAAATCTCTGAGATTTTTAAAATTTATAGATTAATATGCCTTAAATCAGTTTATGCATAGTCTGGTGATTGTTTTTGAACCTAATTATTAAAATTTTCAAAACATGTTGTTTAGCAAAAAACATATTAATAACTGAGTTCATTAAAGTAATAAGGAAACTTTTGACACAGCAATCAACACCATGATATATTGTATGTCTGATAAACTGTAACTTGACTTGAAGTCAGTAACATCCATAGTATCTCTGCATGTGACAATAATAATATGTATATATAAAATGGCTCTTTATTCCTTTTTATTCCATAGATGCTGCCTGACCTGTTGAGTTCTTCCTGCATTTTGTATGCATTACTCTAGATCTGTATGGATTCACTAAAAGCCTAGCACCTATAAAGAAAAACTGCAGATGTCAATGTGTCCCATAAGATATCCAATGGTGGACCATGGTCTTTCTGGGATTCTAGAGCATATGCTAATAATTTGACACTCAGATTTCATGCTAAATCAGAGTTGGTACAGGGCCCACCAGCTTATGTAAGTAGGGAATCTACGTGTTCATTATGTAAATGGGGGATCTGGGATCTACGTAGTACAGAGGAGATGTCAGGTGTAAGTTTTTTTATATAAAGAGTGGTGAGTGCATGGAATAGACTGCCAGTGATGGTAGTGGAGGTGGATACAATAGGGTCTTTTAAGAGGCTCATGGATAGGCACATGGAGCTTAGAAAAATAGAGGGCTATGGGTAACCCTGGGTAGTTTCTGAAGTAAGTATATGTTCAGCATGGCATTGTGGGTGGAAGGGCCTGTATTGCTCTTTAGGTTTTCTATGTTTCTATTAATGAAATGATTTTTCTCTAAATTTGCACCTTTAATATCAGAAACAGTTAAGAATTGAGAGCTTGATAATCGAGGGATTCCCTAACTGGGGCCCATGGACCCCTTGCTTTATGCTATTGGTCTATGGCATAAAAAGGTTGGGAACCCCTGGTTTAGATAATTGTCCCATTTTCTTTGGAGCAGTGGAGGCTGAAGAGAGACCTTATAAAGACATAGATAGAGAAGGCATCCAGCTTCTTTATTGCTGGATTGAAATGCTTAATACCAGACAGTATGCGTATAATATGACAGGGAGTAACTTCAAAGGCGATAGGTACAGCATGATTTTTACACAGAGTTCTAGGTGCCTGAGAGTCTATGCGAAGTACTGGAGGCAAATATGATAGGTGTGAAAGAGGATCTTAGACAGCTACATGAAAGTGTAGGAAATGAAAGGATATCGGCATTGTGTTGGCAGAAGAGATTAGTTTTGTTGGATATTTGTTTTTTAATTGAATTTGTTTGGCACAGCATCATGAGCAGAAGGGCCTGTTCCCGTGCAGTTCTATGTTCTAATGATGTGAGGTGTTAAGAACTGGTCTGGGAAGATTTCCCCCATTGCAAGTGTAGGTGGAATTTTATATGTCATGTCAAAAACTGTCATTCTAATAATACTGTTGGCTGATTGTGCATTTTGAACATATGGTCTTTCAAATAGTCAGTAAAGAAATTCTGACATTGGTCTGAAGTTAAATCAGCTTACTGTCATTTTGTTATTTTAGAACACTTTATCCTAGTATCTTTGGCATTATTATATCTGTTCCATTTACTACCTTATAAATATCACTTTGCCTATCATTTATCTTAGCCACAACCTACATAGCATGGTCCTACCACACAGTTTGGCTTGTTTCATGATGTAAGGGCTCATATTTTCCAAAGATATCATACTATCCCACTGGGACTTCAGTTTTGAGCTCTAAAACTGTACAATACAGCAAAGGCAATGTTATATATCACGCTATTTTTTCGTAACTTTTTTTTGGTCTTCTGTTAAAATGTAGGTAAACAAAAAGCAGTTACGAAGTATTTGTCACTGTTTCACTCCTATTATAACTGATAGTATTTATGATATTGGGCACCTGGATAGTCTTCAGTTAGCTGTTACATTGATGAAAAATAATTACAGTACCATGGCAGCAGTGGAACATGTTTACTTGAAAGATGTACTGTGTTTGTAATTAAATTATAGATTAACCTTGATAAAACTAATAGTAATATCTGCAGCAATACATGCTCAACAGCAAACCTAAATGTGTGGGAATACTAAACAGAAGAGATTCTGAAGAAGCTATAAATCCAGAGTAGCATACACAAAATGCTGGAGGAACTCAGCAGCATCAATGGAGTGGAATGAGCTGTCATTATTTCATGCTTAGAACCTTCAAAAGGACTGAAAAGGAAGGGGGAAGATACCAAATATGAAGGTGGTGGCAGAGATAGGTGAGGGAAAGAGGATGAAGTAAGAAGCTGCGAGATGATAGGTGGGAAAGGCTAAGGGCTAGGAAAAAATAATCTGGTAGAAGGGGAGAGTGGACCCTGTGAGAAAGGAAAGGGGAAGGGAACACTGGAAATTCTTCAGATGCTGGTAATCCAGGTCAAGGCAGCATATATGGAGAGGAAGAAAGAGTTAACGACTTGGCCTGATGAAGGGTCTCAGTTGGAAATGCTGACTCTTTATTCCTTTCTGACCTGCTGAAATCCTCTGGCATTTTGTGTTTGTAGGAATATTCGAAGCATTAAATGCCATAGATTGGTGCTATGTGTTACTACAAATGTAATGGAATCTTGTACTTTCTGCCTTCTGGTCAACAACTTCTGCTTTCAATGTTAATGAAAACTGAGTTCAGAAAATGGAAATTTGGTTAAACAACCACTGATGTTGGAAATTTGAAATAAAAACAAACAAAAGACTATCGACACATGTAACAGATCAGTCAGAATCTGTGGAAAGAGGATCAGTTAATATTTAGGGGTCTGGGACTTTCACCAGAACTAAGACAGAGAGAAAATAAGTAAGTTTTCAGTGGCAGAGAATGCGGGGAAGGGATGGGTGGATCAAAGCGAATATCTCTGATAAGGTAAAACCAAATAACAATATGGTACATAAGGGGCTGTTAATATCAGATTTGCTTTCTTTTTCTGTGTTTGGTATTGCTGCTGATAAGCTTGCAGAGCATGACCAGTAAGCTAAACTATATACGAAAAAAAAGGAAGATAGAGCCAATATGTTGACAGGAAGAAAGGGCTGTTCTGACGCTGACAGGAAACCAGAGTGAATTACCTAAAGTGGATAAGTTGAATGTTGAGTCCTGAAGGCTGCAGCTTATCCAATCAGAACATTAGGTTTTTTTTCCTCGAGCTTTTATGAGCTTGTAGTAAAAGCACAGGAAGCCACAGACAAAGAGGTCACATTGGATGTGGCATAATGAATTAAAGTAGCAGGCATTGCAAACTCACAATCCTCCCCTCCCCCCCCCGCAGAGTAGGCACTAGTATTCTGCAATACGATCAATTTGTGCTGGGTTTCCCAAATGCAGAGAAGGCCACACTGTGAATGGTAAATAGGGTAGAGTAGAGATGAGCACGGTAACACAAGTTCAGAATAGAGCTTAATTTATTTGTAAATCTCTAAATAACAAGCAAAAATGTCAAGAAGCAGTATAAGTAGATAGCTGCTTAAACAAAATATGCTTTATATATAAAAGAGCAGCTGGCGGAACTCAATGGCTTGAGTTACATCCACAGTAAGAAAGGCACTGGAAGAAGATGGCACCAGCGAACAACATAGCCGAGGGTGACATTCTCTAGAAGGTTCATGAACCTACTTCTTTCATTTCCTTTCCATCTTAATTTTCTTTCAAATGTTATTCTACTACAGCTGGAAGCAATGATCTACATTTTGGTGGTGTGTGTTCAGTTGAGTGATCTAGAACTTTGCCGTCTCCGAAGAGTTTCCATGATGTTTTGAGCAAAGCATATGGTCTCGAGGCTAAGAAGTCTAGAGACAGGGAGCATGCCCATGATCAACTCCATTTCTTGCCGATCCTGCCAATCAAAGCATCGCAGGAGATTAAGGCGTGAGCGGAGGCGAGTGGGTGTTCAGCACTCCCATCAGCCTCCTGCTCACTGCTGCCAGAGGAAGGTGTCTGCGTGTGTCTTTCTCCCTACCGCTCAATGCTGCCGGAGGATTGTGTGGGAGTCCTGGATCTTGGGCAAGGTTTAATAACGTGGTTTGTGGACTGGACTCTGTGGTACATGTTATGACCTGTTTCTGGTCTCTGGTCTCCCATTTTTTTGTTGCTATTTTAGGTGATTTTCATTGGGTAGCCTGCAGATAATGAACCACACAACACTAAGTTGCACTGAACTGAATATGCCTAGACTCTTTCGACTTGGTGTTTAATATTCTGTATTTTTTGCTAATACATTTTCTCTCTTTTATGCCATTTGCAAAATTTATTTTCCATTTGCACATTGGAGGGTGGGTTTAATGTTTTCCATCTAACAGGTTCTGGGATTTTCTTTGTTTCATGGCTGTCAGTGGGAAGACAAATCTCAGGGTCGTATACTGCATACATACTTTGATAACAAATGTACTTTGAATCTTTGAATGTTTTGGTTCAAGATCTTGTATTAGGACTAAGAATAAAGAAGGGAGATTGCCAGTGTAATCTGGATATGGGCAAGGCTGATAGGAGAGAGTGTAGTTGATAGGTTGAAGATCGAACCATGATGGGGATGGGTGAAATTGGGAATCCAGGTATGTAATAGGAGGAAGTAGACAGAGGTTAATGGCAATGGAACCAGGTAGAGAGAAAGGAGATGAAGGTGGGGCAGATAGTAGGGAGTGCTCCAGGTTTTGTTTTCATTCCAGATTCCAACCTCTGCAACATACAATATTCTCTGATATACATTATGTAGGAGTCATAAACTTATATCCCTTAATAATACAGATGAAAATGGGTTTATCACATTCTACTACTGATAATAAGCATTTTAAAAGAAAGAGTAGAGTGGTGCTCAGTCCGACTCCTTGAACTTATGTTTGAAGCTGGTTTTTACACAATAGTTCTAGGCTAATGAGATCACACAGCAAAATTTAATTTGGATGAACTCAAAATGTACTATAACTCCACAATCTTCAAGGGCACATTATAAGACAAAACCCAACACTGTGTATCAAGGTAGTGTTACGAACCCCATAACTGAGTCACTTACCACTTAATAGTACCAGTCCGTTGAAGTCTGATGGTACTATTTTTAACAGTATTTATTAGTAAAAATACACAAAAATAATATCAATGCAAACATGCAGATAATATACGTCGTCAATACTAAATCTAAAAGTGCGGGTATAATAATAATCAATAAGAAATAAGCTCTATCATTGTCTAGGGGATAATGTATTGTCCGATGGAAATATAAAAGTCACTCAGTTCATTCAGTTCATACAGGCTTCAGCCTTTAGGGACCTCTGGGTTTTCAATTGTTGGAGAAAGAGAGAGATTTTAGAAACTTGCCAGCTTTTCCTTTTATGATGTCGATCCTTCGAGAGTTCCGTAGGTGTAGCTGGTCATGTGTGGCCACTCTGATGCACCATCAATAACTCAATCTGAGATGTAAAGGTGAGATATTGGCTTGTATTGACTGGAAGAAGGAACAAGCAGTGAGTGACCACCATACTACATCCTGGAGACTGAGAGGCCAGGCTCAGGCCTTGATCGCCTTTATACTGGGGTCTGTGGGAGGAGCCACAGGAGCAGTCAGCAGGGGGCGTGTCCAGACAGGTATATGTAGTTCACCACACACTCCTTTTGCTAAGCCGTTCTTCCGTGGTAAGGCCCCAATTCTCAAGCAAGGGAAAAAGACGCAAGCGAGCCCTCCACCGGCTGTCGCTATTAAACACTGTCACGGGATTTCTAGCATTTCTCCTGGTGCGTCTGAAGGGGTTGTTCCCCAGACCCCCAGACTCACGGGGTCTCAGATGTCAATCAGGTTGGGATGATGCAATCCCTCAACCAGCCCACTCTGGTCATTCCCTGAGGGCTTCAATGAATAGTACAGTACTCAATACACAATTCTGTCTCCAAGAGACAATGGCCATTATCCGTGGCTTTGTATCGCTGAGGCCAGGACCCACATTCCAAACCCTTGTGGATTCTGCGTGTGTCTCTCTCATTCCCTGGGTCCCAGACCCAAATTAATAGTGATCTTGCGATTCTCAAAAAGGAGGGGGCTACTTTGTACCCTTCGGCCCCTCAGAGTTGTGGCACATTCGTAACAGTAGGTAGCCAAAAACTGAAATGGAGACCTCATGTATCTGTGTTTAAGTTAGTGACATGATAGGGAAGTTGGCATTAAAGTCAGCTGGATAAATCTTATAACCTTTATGGAACACCTATGTTTTCATTCCTTTATAATATGAGAAACAAAAATAGGAGGAACTCTCTCAAGGGAGGGTACTTGTCTTCCAAATGGTGTATTCTGTAGCTAACCTCCCCATCAGTAACCTGAGATCCAACAATAACAGATTCCTGTTTGATTCTTGGTTTAAACCACATGATTCAGATTTTGTGCAACTAATGAAGAGCTACATAGAAGGTCACCAGAGAAAGTGAAAACAAGAAAATTATCTGATGTTTGAGTAATTGCTCAGGATTCTGATTGCATATGAAGAAATGATTGATTATTTACTGAGACAGTTGAAGATGCTTTTAATTATTTTATGTGAAGTTTTCATCTTCTGATATAATAGCATTTTGATGTATAAATATTTTACATATTAAAATGGAACTGACACATTAACATGCAAAGCAGAAATATTTTTAATGGTGGCTTGATTTTGAAGTGTTACAATTAATTCTATTTTCAACTGAAAAATATCAATATGAAAAACCGCGGGCATCTTTAATTAGAACTCCTGTGAGTAAATTGCCTTGCAGTTGAAAATAGCAGGAAACCAAACCCTTGCATACCCACTGCTATCTTCCAAATCATTTCTCAGAAATAAGTTCTGTTTCATTTGTTTCATGAAATGGAATCATTTCTCTAATCTAGTACCTTGGGGTATAAACTTCTTTTGTTTCTCCACTTCTTTGCTGCCAAATTTATGAGGAGAAATTGAGCTCTGTATGTATATATTTTGGATGCCAGGTTCCAGATGTGTACATAGACTTACAAAGAGAAGTTCAATGGAAGTTATCTTGGAACAGTATCTTTAAAATCTCTGAAGATCTATATTAGCGTGCAGAACTTTTGGGTAATGCACTTAGCAGCCCACAAAACAGATGTAACACAAACACTGCCTCTTTTTCATGCTATGCCCCTCCCTATTGTGTTCACTTAACATCCCACCATGATATACTGTACATTTGCAGTGGCATGAAGAACTCAAGCATCCTCCCAGTTACTAAAATGATTAAAACTTGCTTACAAGCAACAACTTCGCCAGTCCTGACGAAGGGTCTCGGCCCGAAACGTTGACAGTGCTTCTTCCTAAAGATGCTGCCTGGCCTGCTGTGTTCCACCAGCATTTTGTGTGTGTTGTTTGAATTTCCAGCATCTGCAGATTTCCTTGTGCTTGCGTTTTTAAAGCTTGCTTACTTTTTAGTTGCTTCTTCATTTCTTCTGGGAGCTTCTGTACAATATTTTGAAGCATTTCTTTAACTGTGAATTTCCAATAACCCACATCTTCATTGAGAACCAGTGGTCAAGAAGACCAAATCTCACTGAAAAATAACTATAACTGAAATGTGTTAATGTACATCTTAAATTAGAATGGGGTCTTAACTACAGTTGTCAAGGTGATTTTAGTTCCAAGTATCTGGCTTCTTTGAAGCTGCATATATTGTCACCAGAGAAGGCAAAGAGGCCATAAATGTTTGCAAGATTTCCAGGCTTCCTCCTGGTGTAGGTTGCATTCTGCAACTATGCCAGCTGTATTTGTATCACTGCAGTAAATCAGAGTCTGCCTGCTGTGTGACGAGAATACGAAGCATCTTAACCTAAATCTCCATTGCAAAAATCCTGAAATAATTGTTAAATTTGTTGTATTATGTTGATTATTATCCAGCCTGATCATTTTAAGGGATCTGTCTGTGTTATCATTAGTCATATAAAAAAAAAACAAGGACAAAATAACAAAGAAGAAGAGAATGAGAAAATATTCTCGGATTCTTTCTACCCTTGCTCTTTGTGACTTCCAGCTTTTAAAATATGGCAGCATGGATATATGTTCTGATGAGCTTCCTGAGATCTCTTGCATCCGCAATGCACCTCTCAGTTACCAAGTATAAACTACATTTAAGCATCGATAGTCGTTGGCAACATTGAATTTTTGTTGATGCTTGCATGCTCCCCAAGTAGTGTTGGTAGTGGTGGTTGAATTCTTGAAGAGGAGTATTCAGCATAAATTCACAATAAGGCCCCACAATGGAAAATTTGTTTTAAGTTTTACTCGCCAAAATCCTGTGACAAAATGAAGATTTACCTAATGATTTCACTTAAAATTTTATTTCCAAATTGTAAGAAAATTGATTTATATTTTATCACCAATCCAATGTACTCCTCTTGCAAATAACTGCTGGGATTATTTCTGAATAATAATCTGTCAATTGAGAAAATTTATAAGATTATAATCTAAACAACAGGAAGCTGAAGACTAAAGCAGAACCAAAATCAGAATCAAGTTTATTGTCACTGATGTAAGTCATAAAATTTATGCGGCATTAAAGGGCAAACATAACAAATTACAATGGATTCTGGTAAATTGGGCCGTTGGATAATTGGGGCAGCCGCTTATTTGGGATATCTCTTGAAGAACTAAAACTGATTGAGAGAATAGCCAGGGTTCCCTTCATTAATTTTGTCATGGTGCCATTCAATTGTGTAAGACACTGTTGCAGACCTGTTTCTAACTGTTGTCAGTCACGTGCACTTGTGTAGCTGTTAGACATTACACCGTGTTTAGAACGAGTAGTTTTTAAATAGTGTCAATTGTGTGCGTTTGCATTCAAAAAGCAGCAATTTTGTTACTGGTAGTTGGTGAAAAATAAGCAGTAGGATAATTCAGAAGTGTTTTGCTCACTGCAGTTCAAGCATTCAGGCTTGGAGATGCAAGAAACAGCAAGAGTGAAAATGAAACTATTTCACAACTTTAACTAGTTAGGCACTACAAAGAATTTGAAGGTTTTAACAATCATCCAGAATATTACAATGGAAGTGAAGATTTGGAGGATGGAATCATTTGTTAATATTGTATGATTCCTTCCTCTCCAGCCCTTTACCTTTTCTATCCAGCTGACTTCACCAATCATCTTCTAGCTATCCTTCTTCCCCTCTCCCCAAGTTTTTATTCTGGCATCTTTCCCTTTCCTTTCTTGTTTTGAAGAAGGGTTTCATTCTAAAATGTCAACTGTTCATTCATTTCCATAGGTACTAACTGACCTGCTGAGTTCCTCCAGCATTTTGTATGTGTTTCATTGTATGATAGTAGACCATCATCTACAAAGGTGTCTGCAATGATTTTGTTCATTTACAGCCAATCAAAAGAACCTGGCAGTGTACACTGAATGAATTATTAAGAACTAATACAGAGTTTTATTGTATGGATAGTATTCTACTTTGTTCTGTTCTTCACTTAAATACACAATTTATACTCAATTAAATAGTAGCTTGCCTTTTTTCTACTATTCTACATTTTCTACTATTTCTACAAAACAACAACAAGCTAATTGGGGCAGTTGCTATATGGGCCAAAATGTACTGGTCCCAATGTTAAGCAATTCACTGTAATCCACTCTACTAAGTCAGAATGAATGAATGAATGAATGAATGAATAAATAGATAAATAGTGTGAAAGAGCTATAGTGAGGTTGTGTTAAGGAGTTCAACAACTGTTCAGAACTCTGATGCCCGAGGGGAAGAAGAAGCTGTCCCTAAAAGACTGAGTATGCATCTTCAGGTGAGTGTCCTTCATGATAGATGCTACCTTCTTCAGCCCCGGGACAGAACTGGCTGAGCTTACAACCCTCTGAAGCCTCTTACTATTCTGGGCACTGACACTTCCATAGCAAATAGTGATGCACCCAGTCTGAATACTCTGCATAGTACCTCTGATCCATTCAGGTTAATTTCACATTCATATTCATTTATTCAGTCATCACATGTACAACAAAACATGCAGTAAAAGGCACCATTTGTGTAAACAACCAATACAACCTAAGGACTCATCCCACAAGTGACACCACATATTGCACAGCCAACACAGCATGCACATAATATTCATGTGATCAACAATAACAAGAACATAGCAATAGGAGCAAAACAAAACAGCAATAGCAAAGCAAGCCCCTTTCCTCTCTTCCACCCACCAGCTCTCAGATACAGATAAGCCTCCAACCCTACGACAAGGTTTCCTCTGGAAACCTTGGCCCTGGACTCTCAGGCTCTTATATATTGTGTACGGATTCATAGTCACAGACTTGTAGACATTGGACCTCTAATTTCCGGGAATGTCAATACAGAGCTCCGACCATTGGGCCTTGACTTCAAGACTCATGGACTATGATCTTTGGGCTTTGTATTGACCCCAGAACCCATGGCTTTTTTTGAACTCTGGGCATCAAACACTGGACCTGCATGGGCCTCCAATGCGTGGGACTGGATAATATGGGGAGGTCAGACTGACTTGGATATCACCAGATATCATGCCTCTGACTTGCGGATATACTGACATAAGGGGTTTGATCATCGGCCTTGTCTTCCAGACTCACTGGCTTTAGTCTTCAACTAACAGTCTTTGATTTTTGGTATTGACCCTTGGAGGCCCCAATCACACGGCTTTGAATTCCAGACCTCAAACGCCAGGCTCACGTGAACCTCTGACCCAGGGAGCCTGCGTATGGTTGTCACCGGTTTTCAATGGCTCCTGCCTGCTTGGCCCTCCCATCCTAGGACTCATCCACAGGGCCCACCAACCATGCGGATCGATGATCTTCATCCTCAGTGCCTGCAGATCTGACATCTGTCCATGAGGATCACTAGCCTTTGGCACTGGACCATGCCGTCCTGCCCCTGAATCTTCATTTACTGCCCTTGACACATAGTCTGTCCTCATCCTTGTCCCTTAACTTGAACCTGACCCCCAACTCCCTGTGCTACCCCCAAAACTATCTCTGCAAACTTAAAAAAAGTAAGTCTGAGCTCCAACCATTAAGATCACAGCTCAACATCATCCTGAGCAGACCAGTAGAATGTTGCTAGAGTCTTTGGTGCCAGATCAAATTTCCTCAAACTTCTAATGAAGTATAGAAACTGGAATGCCTTCATCAATATAGTCGCCCAGGATAGATCCTCTGAGATGTTGACGCCCAGGAATTTGAAACTGCATATTGAGCAATGCCTGAAACCAGCTGGAGGGGGAAATCTGCAGTTCTTTATTGACTTTTTAATAGACAGTTCTGTGCAGAAGTCTTAAGCAAACTAGATATATTTTTGTGCCTCAGACTTTTGCACTATACTATAACCATGATCAAAAATAACTTAGACAGACTCAGCAGATAGTACCCTGCATTGGTGAGAGCAAGAACCATTGAAATGGACAAATTTGTTGCTTTTGAGTTTCACTTGAGCCAACAAAATAAAAGTTAGTTTCAAGCAGGGTGGCCACTGCATGAGTGACCGTAGTATGAGTGGACAGGATTAGAATGGGGAACTGAACTTTTGACTCAACAGGCTTCAATGCAAAGAGACAGAGGCTAAGGTAAGTTTCTCATAACTTTCTCTTTCTTCCTTCAATATTGCAAATTAGAGGAGTGAGAACGAAAACTAGGGCAATGGCACGCTCCCTTTGCAAGACGTGGGAAGTCAAGATAACCCCCAGTGTCTCCTTGATGACTACACTTGCAAGAAGTGCTCCTCGCACACTGTGTTGAGCTGTTGTATGAAATGAAACAAGCTTAATTTCAACACTTAAGCAAAGTTTGGATAGGTACATGGATGGTAGGGATATGAAAGTCCCAGTGCAGGTCAACAGGAGTAGAGAGTTTAAATGGTTTCAGCATGGACTAGATGGGCTGAAGGGTCTGTTTCTGTGCTATACTTTTCAACAACTCCATAACTCTAAATCATGGGAGCTGGTGTGAACTTATCCTTTCATAACATTGCTGAGCAAAGGAGAACATGACCGGAGAGGTCACAATGTGAATAAAGGTCCTGAAGCAGGATTACAATCTATACAGGGAATTCTGCAGTATTCTTGTTGATTCATTCATCAGTTACTTATTTTGTCACAGTAATATATAGGCAAAATAGATAGGAATAATCCTAATGCATTATAAAATCCTAATTAGCTGAGGCTCCTTTGGTGAAGCAACCTTGCTGTGCCATAGTAACAGAACACAGAAATTCTTATAAATGGTAACAGTTCTGTTTAGAACATGAGGTGTACTTAAATGGAAAAAAATGGGGGTGAGCAAACAAGGTTAATTTATAGTTTTCTATCTTTCAGGCTTAAATTGATTTAATTGACAATTGTGCCAAGCCATGGCCACAGTCATCCAGAGAGCATCCTGCCATGTCTCTTCAATTTATAAAGGCAACGTTTTTGGTGAATTCCTTACCAGCAACTTCCTGGTGTTCACCATTAAAATGGAAATTAACCTGACCTGCCCTTACAACTGTAGCACCAAGGCTGCATATCAGGGCTCACTTCAGGAGTCCTCATTTCCTTTGTATCATGTATAAGTCCAACAAATATTAAGGTCAACTCCAGCTTTTCTTAAAAGTTTACTTCTGTGGCACAACAATATGAAACCGTCACTTCCTCCCCTGTCAATTTGTTGCTAAAATTACATCAGCCATAAAATGCACAACAGCTTACAAAGGCTTCTAAACTATACTGCAGAGTCAACTGGTGCTTTGGCACAGATTCCCCTCCATGTTATTCCATAGCATGATTTGAAATCATATTCTTATCTCTTCATAACTTTGGGCCACAATTCTGGAACTTTTCACTTGATGGCACAATGGGATCACCATCACCCACAGCGATGTTTAAGCATTTGACTCACCATCACCTCTTGATGGGCAATAAGTGATGGAAATAGAAGCTCATCTCAATAACAAATTTCAAACGTCTGCACTTTTTATAACTTGTCAAGGTTCTACGTCACCTAGTTGGCTTTAACTGATTTCTTATTTACTTTCTCCTTTCTTTGATTTTGATATTATTCCTACCTTTTTTTTAAATGAATGACTGAAATATTAACCGTTCCTTTCACTACTCAGATATTGTATGTTTTTAGCATTTTCTATTTAATTTATACATTTTTTTGCAAATGGAATGTCTGAGCTACAGTACTGTGCAAAAGTCTTAGGCACATATATATAGCAAGGGTGCCAAAGACTTTTGCATAGTACTGTAGTAATTTTATGCATTGCATTGTATGGCTGCTGCGGCAAAATACGTATTTAATGACATATCTGAGTGATGATAAGCCTGATTCTGATATGGGTATCTATTGTGGACTGAGAGGGAAAGGGGCAGGGAGAGGGTAATAATGATTTGAAAAGGGGAAGGGAGAGGAGAATCATGATTGGGGCAAGGGGAAGGAAGCACAAGAGAGACATTCTGTAATGATCAATAAAACAATTGTTGGAATCAAATGGCCTTGCCCAATGTTTGAGGCCTGGGTGCACCACCCATCCCCACCCCTGACATTTCTTCTCTGCAAGCTGTCCCACACCCCTCCTTTGATAATCCACCTTCACCATTCCCACCATTTTTTGCTCCTGCCAGATTTACAAATTCATTCTCCACTCCACATTGACAAATACAGTACCATGCAAACATCTTAGGCACCCTTGCCCAAGACTTTTGCACAATACCATATAGATTTCTTTGTGAATGAGCTCCTCTCAAGCTCTGCATGAGGCATTCATTCAATTTAACTGCTAATTTTACGGTAAGGATCTCTGGACCCACAGACCATAGGTACTCACTTTCTTACTTGATTTACTTAACAAACTCAAAGTTACCTGCAGTATGAGTCTTCAATCCTGTTAATCCAGATAAACTCTAGAAACTGAAGTGAAATTCACTTTTTTCGACTTTTAATAAGAGAAATTACACATAATTTACACTCGGGAATAGGTTTTATCTATTGTTTTTGTTTCTTTGCTATGAAAAATGGTGATATCTTGTTTAGTTTTAGATCTTCTGATGTTAGCCACCCTCTAACTAGCCACTAGTTCTCTTCACTCAATGCCTCTCTACCCTCATGTGCCTATCTAAGAGTCTCTTAATAATCCTTGGTCTATCTGCCTCTTCCACCACCCTTTTTTAAATGCTTTAAAAAAAATAACATCCTACCAACTCATGGTGATCCTTGGTTCAAGACCACTCAAAGCAGAAGGGTATTTGGGGAGGCAGTGATAGTCTGGAGTTTCTACAACAGACACACATTGGCCTTTTGCACATTGATCGTTTGTTCATCTTAGTTGTGTGCAGCTTTTTAATTGATTCTATTGTGTTTATTTGTATTTACCATGAACTCCTGACATTTATTTCAGGATAGTGCAGTAAGGTGATATACTTAGTATGTATCTCGATATTAAATTTATGTTGTACTTTAAACTTTTTTGAACACATTGGGGCCATGCACAGAGCACAAGGAGCAAGGAGCCCGGAGCCCACTGCAACCTAAACTATCCACGCATTTGCTTTTAGAAGCGCTATCTCCTATACTTGTGCCTATTACTGAACATTTGCAAAATCTGAAAACTACTCTCAGTAATGATAACAACTCATCTAGTTCACTAATAGTCTTCATGGAAGGAAATAAGCTGTCACTGGGATTCCAGACTAATTATGTAGATTACTTTTAATTGGTGCCTCAGTCCATGGGAAATAAGGGATGGACAATATATGTGATCTCACTAGGGTTCATCTGCTACCTCTTAACCAAAATAACTGCAGTGGAAGCCAGTAATCCTCAACTCCAAGTGACTCTAAGGTATGGTAGCAGAGACACAAAATTTACTCTACTTCTAAAATTTGGTTCCTTTGAAGCAATTTTCAGAATTTTATAAGAGGAGTGTTACTGATTGAGCATGAAATTTTGTTCAGAATACTTTGTTTGAGGAATTGTTTGTTTCCTTTCCACAGGAAGCACCACTGTCTTGCACTTTATTAAATCTTCATTATTTGCAAATTGGAGACAAAGAGCTTTGCCGCACATCACACACAGTTTACAACTGAACAAAATAGCAACATTACAAGATTTCTCAGATGATTTTTTTTACAACAGAACCACCTGAACGTTATGATCAGAGACCACAAATAAAGTCTGTTCTACCATGAGGATAATGCAACCATGATAGTGCTCATGTATAAAAAATATGCTATTAAAGCAATATATAAATTATTAGGTAAATTATGTTTATCTTTCAACTTTAAAATGTTCCTGAAGATAATGGCAAAGGGATAAATCTTGCCTCAGTATAACTAAAGGTTTAGTTCTTAATAAGGTGAGGTTTTTAAACAGGAGATATACAAGACTGCAAATGCAGGAACTTGGAGCAAAAAAAACCTCTAGATTTTCAATATTATGATATCATGTTGCGACAAAAAGAATAAGCAAAATGTGGATCAACATCATAAGGCCAGAATTGAATGTCTATGTTCCTGTATATCTGGCACCAATATGAATGGGAAGACCAGTTATTCCATCAAATATTGGGAGCTTTGTGGCTGAGGAAGTGGGTTTTGCATTTATCTTGCGCCTTAGTTATCTTCGTCTAAACAAAGATGAGTGGACTTGAAGTAGACTGACAAAATAATGAGATGAATGTCCCTTTCTTTTTTCCAAATCAGGAATCCGGATATGAAGCATTACATAAATATTTACTTGCATTTATACAGTGCCTTTCACAGCTACTGAATGTCCATAAGAAAAAAAGTCACAGGAAACTGTCAGTTCACCCACTGGCACACCCACGACTTAATCTGTTTTCTGACTTTCCTCAACTTCTGTACTCACAGTACTGTGCAAAAGGCTTAGGGACCCAAAGACTTCTGCACAATACTGTAGAATGATTCAATGGAACAATTTTGCGCTTTGGTAGAAAGTGGAAGGATCTACTAGTGACCATTTTTTGGAAGCTGTGAAGAGATGCCTGTTTTGTTCAAATGATAAGATTTACTAGCACTTGTTCAGCCATTTAGCTGTCCAAGATATATATTCATCTGGTTAGCATGCACATTTGGATAAGAGGTGACATGGCTAGCCTTCTACTTATAGACCATATTCAAATAAAGCATATTGGGATGATCATTAGGGATTCTGCCTAATGCAACTGAAAGCCACTGCTTCACAGCTATTGACACCAGCATTCTTTATGTGCAATAAACCAGTTACTCAAAGCCAGCCCTGCCACAGCTGCAACAGGACGCAGAGTCTCATATAAAGTCATCCTAGGAGGCTTTGCATTTCATTACCAGAATCAGAGGCACAATCTTGAATCTGCTAGTTGACAAGTATACAATTATTCAAAATTTATGAGTAGATGCTAGACGGATTAGTTTTGCAAGGATGAGCCACTTGAGTTAGTGGGGATCTTTTGACACTTGGGTGGCAGCACTGAAAACTCTGTCAGAATACTGTAAAAATATTTTAAAAGTCTGAGCATAGCTAAGAAGCTTCTACAAATAACAAATGACACAGTCAATTACCTTTCTTTTTGAGGGAATTATATTCTTGGTAGGTAGTTTCCATGAAATCAGCAAGTCTCACTTCTACTCCTGTGTTTTGGCATCTGGGATGACTAAGGAAGCCAACGTGGAAGACACAGACTCTTCCACAGGTGGAGCAGGAGATACCTGATGGGGCAAGAGGTAGAATTGTTTATGAGGTGAGGTATTCTTTCTGCCATTAGACAGGGCCTTTGTGTCATCTTGGCATATTGCCTTAAGGTTCAGAGCACCAATTTCAAACACTTTCTCCACTTTGAATGAAAGGAAATGTTTCATTGCCACATGTACCAAGATACAACTCAATTATATCATTGAGGTAGAACAATATAAAAGAGAAATTTAGGTGTCAATGGATATGTTCCATTTCTGTAAATTAGTTTACATCTTTGTATCCTTTAAACTGTCTATGTTGTATTATCTTCCTGTGATGCAACTTCCTGTGTCTGCTTTGAGAGTTTGGCATTGGGCATGTATACCATATGTATCACAGCATAACATCGCAGGACCACAAGACCATAACACCAAAAGATATACCTGTAGGAACAGAACTGGGCCTTTTGGCATATCAAGTCTGCTCTGCTATTTTATCATAGGGTGCAGCCTTTCACTAATTCTATTGTGCTTCGTGTATTTACTGTGATTGCCCACAAGAAAGTGAATCTCTGTGTTGTATATGGTGACAAATATGTACCTTGAAAATAAATTTACATTGAACTTTGAATGTTGGACTTTGAAAAATGGCACAGGTGATCTATAATGATTGAGAAATTTCAAATGATACAAGATGATTATGATGTAGGAGAAGAATTAGGCTACTTGGCTCATTGAGTCTGCTCCGCCATTTCATCATGGCTGATCCATTTTCCCTTGGCTCCAATCTACCGCTTTCTCCCCGTATCCCTTCCTGCTCTAACTTACCATGAGTCTATCAACCTCTGCCTTAAAAATACCTAATGATTTGGTCTCCCCTGCCACCTGTGGAAATGAATTCCACAGATTCACCACACGCTGGCAAAAGGAATTCCTCCTCAACTTCATTTTAAAAGGACACCCCTCTATTCTGAGACTGGTTCTCTGATCTTAGACTCCCCCACCATAGAAAACATTACCTCCACATCTATTCTATCAAGCCCTTTCAACATTTGAGAGGTTTCAATTAAGTCACCACTCATTCTTCCGAATTCCAGTGAGTACAGGCCCAGAGATATCAAATGCAGTTCATATGACAAGCCTTTCATGAATAATTTTTGTGACCCTCCTTTGAACCATCTCCAAAGTCAACTGACAGTGACTAAAGCCTGTCTGTGTTGTTGGCCTGAGAGACAATGCTGACTTGTTTCACTTCTTCCTCCAGTGAATTTGAAAGATTTTGTTGAGATAGTGTTGGCGGTATTTTTCTACTTCCTCGTTGTTCAGGTCTCAGAAGCACGTAAGAGAGCATGACTGCCTGGAAGACTGTCATAAGGTGGGTGTTGAGAGCAGACCTAAATGCAAGACACAGATACTGAAGTAATAGCAACAGGACTAGGAGTGTCAAGAAAGCAAGGGAAGTGGGGAAGAAACAACATTTGGACAAGACACAGGCCCTGGACAAGACTAGGATAGTGGGACCTGGATGAGGAACTTGGAACGGATGAGGAACTTGGAACCTGGACAAGGACTCTGAGCCAGAGACTGGACAGGGACCCGGAACCTGGGTCTTTACTCGGGCTCGGACTCTGACTCCAGATCTAGGTGAGGACAAGACATGGCAAAGCAACAGGACTGGACTTGGGGGCAGGACACAGGACTCCTGGGCTGGATGAGGACATGAAGCTTAGGCTTGGACCCAAGAGACAGGAACGTAGAACACAAAGCCTTAGTCCTGGGAGACAGGAACACAGCAACATGGAGCACAGAGCAAGGACCCCCTCCTTAGGAGCAGGACTTGGGGCCAGGGCTCTACACAGAGTCAGAACCCCTCCTAGGGAGCAGGACACAAGGCTAGGACTTGTACACAGAACACAAAGACTGTTCCCAACACAAGGTAGCAGCAAACAGCCAGACCTACCTAGCAAAGGCACAGACACAGAGACAGTTCCAAACAACAACAGACAGATCCTTATCTAGACTCAGCAAGACTCCAGTCTTGTTCCAGCAGTAGAACTTGACAACAATTCAGGCAAAGGCTTCAGGCAGGAAGGTGAAGGGAACAGAACAGTCCAGCCTCAAGGTAACAGAAAAGGCAAGCCTGGCTTACCCAACAGAGGCCAGGACAGATCCAACCACAGGGTGCCAGCCTGACTTATCCCACAGAGGCAAGGACAGAATACTGACAAGACAAATCAGCACCTACACTCAAACCCAGGACCATTTATATTCTCAGCCTCAAGACCAGCATCAGGTGCCTATGATTAAGCCCAACTGAAACAAGGGACAGCCGGAAGACCCGGAGTCCGGAGTCCATGGACTGGACCATGAACCCGAACGCAGAGTTCACGGACCGGACCGTGACAAAGACAATGGATGTTGTGCTGGTTTGAGCTCTTTTTCAGATAACTAAAAGTTGTGCCGGTGCACTAAAGGCAATGGTAATTTTTGTCATCTATGTCTGCTTTCATAGAAAGATGGCTCATGAAAGATAGGAAGTCTTCTATATTTTCCAATATCTCTCTGCAAACATTTATTTTCTGAGAGCAGAGTTGGAGACCTTAGGTTCATCGATGAGCATGCTTAACATGTGTTAGCATGTGTTACAGTAAACTATTTGCAACATCTTAGAGCTTGCATCTGAGTATGCACAGACACAAGTGTCATCTGCATTCTGCAGTTCAGAAACCAAGGTTTAGGTTTACTGAAGGAAGTATATAATTAAGATGACATATACCTCTCATTTATTTTTATAAAGACTCCAGGATACATTCTCAGTGTCTCATCAGAACAACATTACCCTTGACTGGAACAGTTCTTCCAAAGTGCACATGTGTCTGTTCTGGTTACCTGCTTAATTCAGCAGTCTGCCTTCAATCCAAAATTGTTTCTGATCATGACAAGAATGGCCAAAGTAAATTAAGGTCAAATGAGAAATAGAGATTAAAATGAGATTTTAGTCTTCAGAGGACCACAATACAGCAAAACATTCTACCCTTTTAACATTAAATTTACAACAACCATGCTTAAGATTGTGGATGAGAAGAAAAGAGCTTAAGTAGAGAAGGTAAGAGAATGCTTTCCAATCAATGTCCATATGACAGAGTTTATTTTGTAGGGTTGGTATTCATTGAGTCAAGTCCGTTCAAGAAAAGTTGGACTTCTTATCATGATTGTTAGTTTATGTTTAATTGCTTATTATAATGAAAACCTGTGATAGAGAAAAAAAAATCTTAATACTAATAGATTCATGACCAGAGCCTTGAATTATAAAACATACTCTTGAAACTGAGAGTTTATTCTTATTAAAGGCTTATATCTAGTTGTATAGCAACAATACAGAATGTTACTCCTGCATCACCATGGGAGCCCTACTCATATGGGCTGGTAAATTACCTGCCTCATACTAATTTGTATATGACTAGATTGCCTATTGAATATCCCCCCCAACGTGATAACATAAATTCTTGAACTCACTATCAACTTCATTATGGCCTTGCCTCTTACTGTCTACCTCCACTGCACTTTTACTGTAAACATAGCACTTTATTCTGAATTGTGTTATGAATTTACCTTCTATGACTGCAATGCACTATTGTAATGAATTGATCTGTGTGGATGGCATGCAAAACAAGTTCACTGCACCTCAGCTCATGCGGCAGTAATAAACCAACTTACCAATTTATCAGATTTGCAAATGCAAAATCTTTCCAGGCTGTCAATGGTTGATAAAAGAACATTGGCAGTAACAACTTTAGATCAAAAAGGAGTTCTACATTGCAGCATCTGTGTAGGTGTCATAGATTCTGCGAAGTTTACAGACATGACAAAGTAGCTCCTTGGCAGTTTTCCAAATGTCATTGGTGCCATTCCAAGATTCTCATTGCCTTTATGCTCAGACTCATAAATCAGACAAACTCCATCCACCTTCAGCTTGTTGTTTTGTCCGTAACTACAATAGATGTTTCTGCTTAGTTGTGGTGTACACGTCCCACAACAGAGAACTTCCCAACATTGTCATTCCCACTTAAGATTCAGATTCCTTGAATCTACGTATGCTAAAATCAGAAAAAATTACAAGAGCTTGCTCTCTATTTTCTGTAGTGTTTAATTTTATTCAGGGATTTAGAAAGGATAACAGAATAGTTTTGGGATAGACAGAATAGAGAGTTATTTACATATTGTGTAATGATGTATAAACAAACACACATTCTCTCCATTCTCTATTTCTTCTCCATTCTAGATGCACACTAAGCAGGCCCAATGGTTGTCACTAAAATTAACCCAGTGTGGTCATATTCTCACTTCTCCATTAGTAAGCCAAATTATTATTTTAGAGGCTGTGACATCACAATGATGTTGAAAATGAAGTAACGAAAATCCAAATCAGGTGTATTATCACCCAGATATGTCATGAAATGTGTTGTTTTGTGGGAGGAGTACAGTGCAAGATAAAAAAATACTATAAATTACAATTGGAAATTCATGTAGAATAAATAGTGCATAAAGAGTACAAAAATAGTGAGGAAGTGTTAAGACCACAAAACCATAAGATAAAGGAGCAGAATTAGCCCATTTGGCTCAACAAGCTTGCTCCACCATTTCATCATGGTAGATCCAATTTTCCTCTCAGCCCAAATCTCCTGCCTTCTCCCCCGCCCCCCGTATCCCTTGATGGGATACCAATCAATCAAGAATCTATCAATATCTGCCTAAATATGTATAGACTTGGCCTCCACACCTACCAGAGGCAATAAATTCCATAGATTCACCACTCACTGGCTAAATAAATTCCTGCTCATCTCCATCCTAAAAGGACACTCTAGTATTCTAAGGCTCTGTCTCCTGATCTTAGACTATCCCACCATAGAAAACATCTTTTTGACATCCACTATATCAAGGTCTTTCAACATTCTGAAGGATCTCAGTCCAAAATGTTGACTGTACCCTTTGCACCTCAGTTTTTTGTACTTTCTCTCCACTTAGAAAATAGTCATACTTTACATTTCTTCTACCAAAGCGCATGACCATACACTTCCTGACACTGTATTCCATCTACCATTTCTTTGCCCATTCTCCTAATCTAAGTCCTTCTGTAGCCTCTCTACCTCCTCAAAACTACCTGCTCCACAACCTATCTTCATATCACATACAAACTTTGCAACAAAGCCATCAATTCCATCATCCAAATCATTAATATATAATGTAAGAAGAATTGGTCCCAACACAGACCCCTGTGGAACACCACTAGTCACCAGCAACCAACCACTAAAGGTTCTCTTTATTCCTACTCTTCGCCTACTGCCAGTCAGCTGCTGCATTATCCATGCTAGAATCATCCGTATAATACATGGGCTCATAACATTTTAAGCACCCTCATGTGTGACATCTTGTCAAAGGCCTTCTGAAAATCCAAACACGTAACATCAAAAGATTCTCCTTTGTTTATCCTGCTTGTTATTTCTCCAAAGAATTCCAACAGATTTGTCAGGCAACATTTTACCTTGAGGAAACCATGCTGATGATGGCCTATTTTATCAAGACCTTTCAAGTACCCTGAGATCTCATCCTTGATAATCAGTTCCAACATCTTCCCAACCATTAAACTCAGACTAACTGGCCTATAATTTCCTTTCTTCTGTCTCTCTACCTTAAAGTTCAAATTTCTAAGTAAATTTATTATCAAAGTACATGTATATTATCATATACACTATAACCATGAGATTAATTTTATTGTGGTCATATTCAATAAATTGATAGAATAATAGCCATAACAGAGTCAATAGAAGACTGCCCAACTCTGGCGTTCAACCTGAGTGCAGAAGACGATAAATAAAAAAATCAAATACAAAAAAAAATAATAATAATAAATAAATAAGCAATATATATTGAGAACATGGGGTGAGGAGTCCTTGGAAGTGAGTCTATGTTGTGGGAACATTTCAATAATGGGGCAAGTGAAGTTGAGTGAAGTGCCCTCTTTGGTTTAAGGGGCATCAACTGTTTCTGAACCTGGTGGTGTGAATCCTGAGACTCTTGTACCTTCTTCCAGGTGACAGTAGTGAGAAGAGAGCATGGTGGGGATCCCTGATGATGGATGCTGCTTTCCTGTGACAGCATTTCATGTAGATGTGCCCAATGGTTGGGAAGGCCCCACCCATGATGGATTGGGACACACCCACCACCCTTTGTAGGATTCTCCATTCAATGACACTGGTGACTCCACACCAGGCTGTGATACAGCCAGTCAACATACACTCCACCACACATCCACAGAAGCGTGTCTACACACACACACACACACACAGAAGCGTGTCTACATTTTACATGTCTTGCCAAATCTCCAAAAACTCCTAATGAGGTAGTACTGCCATACGCTCTTCATAACTGCACCCAACAGCTGTGCCCCAGCGGTCCTCAAAAATAATAACAATGAGGAATTTAAAGTTGCTGACCCTTTCCATCTCCAATCCACT
The DNA here is from genome assembly GCF_030144855.1 of Hypanus sabinus. Taxonomy (NCBI): domain Eukaryota; kingdom Metazoa; phylum Chordata; class Chondrichthyes; order Myliobatiformes; family Dasyatidae; genus Hypanus; species Hypanus sabinus. The sequence continues at coordinate 98,518,733 of NC_082710.1, forward strand.
GATGAGGACTGGCTCATGGATCTCTGGTTTCCTTCCCATGAAGTCAATAATCAGCTCCCTGATCTTTCCCACACTGAGTTGGAGGTTGTTATGGCACACTCATCCAGATCTTCAATCTGTACCCCCCCACCCCATACACTGATTCCTCACTGCTCCCAGCTCCAGCCCACAACCGTGGCAAATTTATGCACTGTTCAGAAATCTGATAGAGGAGGAGAAGAAGCTGTTCCTAAAAAGTTGAGTGTGTGTCATTAGGGTCCTTTGGTTCCTCCATGATGGTAATAATGTAAAGAGGCATATGCTGAGGGGTAGGGGTCCTTAATGATAGACACTGCATTTCTGAGGTGTTGCCTTTTGAAGATGTCTTTAATGGTGTGGAGGCTAGTGCCCATGTTGGAGCTTGCTGTGGTTTTTTCCCCAGTCTTGGTCATTGGTGATGCACCTGGTTCGAATGCTCTCCATGGTACGCCTGTAGAAATTCGCTAGAGTCTTTGCTGACATTTCAAACCTCATCAAACTCCTTATGAAATATATCCATTGGAATGCTTTCTTCATAATTGCATTAATATGCTGGGCCCACAGGAACTTGAAGCTACTCACCATTTCTATTGCTGGCTCCTCATTAAGGACTGGTGATTTCCTTTGACTGTCCCCTCTTGAAGTTCACAATGAATTCCTTGGTCTTACTAATGTTGAGTGCAAGATTGCTGTTGCAACTCAACTAAACCAGCTGATCCATCTCACTCCTGGATGCCTTCTCATCACCATCTGGGATTTTGCCAACTGTGTCACTGGCAAATTTATAGATGGTTTTTATGCTGTGCCTAGCCACACAATCATAGGGCACAGAAGTAGGTTCTTTGCCTCATCATGCCAATGACTATAAATGAACCACCTCTCCATACTAACACAAGAGAATCTGCAGATGCTGGAAATCCAGAGTAACACATACAAATTGCTGAAGTAACTCGGCATGTCCAGTAGCTTCCATGGAAATGAATAAACAGTTGACACTTAGAGCCAAGACCCTTCTTCAGGACTGGAAAAGGAGGGGGAAGATGCCAGAATAAAAAGCTGGGGAGAGGGGAAGAAGGACTGGATAGAAGGTGATGGGTGAAGTCAGGTGGGTGGGAAAGTTAAAGAGCTCCAGAAGAAAGAATTTGATAAGAAAAGAGAATCAACCATGGGAGAAAGGACCAGAGGAGGGAGTTATTAGCCAGGTACAAAGGAGAGTGAAGAGGCCAGAATCCCATTTACCAGTAGTCAGTCAATAGCCGTCTCTGCCTTGCCATTTCAAATGCCCTCCATATATTTAAATATCATGACAGTACTACCTTCGCTACCTATTCAGGTGCATCAAACTGATTATCATTGGATAGTTGATTCAGATATCATACCTACTAATCACTGTCAAATTGTTATAGTGGGATATGTGTAAAGGGCAACTGGAATTACTGATAGAGATTCTGTGCATTGCCCAAATTATCTTCCTTTAATACTTTGGCCTAGAATTTGCAGTCAGTGTAGCAACACACCACAGTTTCATGCCATTTCCTATCTAATATTGTTGCATTGCGAAAATACTTTATTTTATTTCAAGATGTGGTTAAAAAGTGTCACACAGCACTGATGCCTTGAGGTATGCTAATAATGCATTGTGGTTGGTAATCAAACCTAACAATAATGCTAAAATCATTGTAAAAGGAACTTCTCCAACACTTCTTCTTTGTTAAAATAGCCTCATGGACATTACAATGTAACACAAGAGAACTCTGAACTTCCATCCCTGGGGCTGGAGATTCATCCTTTGTCACTTGTTACTGCTGTCCGTTATATTCCTCCAGCAAATTCCATTTCATGGTTCAATATTCATCCACAGTAATACTGTTTGCTCATTATACGGAACATTGGAAATTAGTGCTGATTGTTCTATGGTCAATCTTCGGGTTTTATTTTTATATGTATACAGGGTAAAAACTCCACATTCAGTACTTAACATTTGTTTAATTTATTATCCTGTTCAACTGTAAATAAATAAATATCATTTACTTAAGTCTGAAAATGTTGTGTAATGTCTACCAGTTCAAAAAGTCTTCTGGTAACACTGAATGAGATTATGATCAATTCAATAAATGAAAGATTATATAGAAATTGAAATAGTTGAGAGGTTACAACTATTTGTCCATTTTGGTGGAGAATAAAGAGCAATTGCACTTGGACAATGGTACCCCTCTGAGATTTGATGTTTGATGCACCATCAATAACTCTCTGAGATGTGAAGGTGAGATATCGGCTTTTATTGACTGGAAGAAAGAACAAGCAGTAGTTGACCACCATTCTACATCCTGGAGACTGAGGGCCGGGCTCAGGCCTCAATCGCCTTTATACCGGGGTCTGTGGGAGGAGCCATGGTCAGTGGGAGTGGCCACAGGAGCAGTCAGCAGGGGGCGTGTCCAGACAGGTATATGTAGTTCACCACAATGTTAAGAAAGAAGGGATGAGACGGGAAATTTGGAAAAGTGTATAAAAGGGAAAAGAGTGAAATAGTTCTATTTTGTAGTCAATCTATTTCACCTCACATGAAGTTAATTTATCTTTCTGTTGCAGTTTGTCAGTTGTGTCCTAATGATCTTACCTTTAGTTATTTGTTGTAAATTGAGTTCAAAGTTCAAAGTAAATGTATTATCAACGTACATACATGCCACCACATACAACACAGAGATTCATTTTCTGGTGGGAAATCTCAGCAAATCCAAGAACCATAACAGTATCAGTGAAATACTGCACCCATCAGGGCAGACAAAAAGAAAAAAACACATGCAAAAGGCAATAAACTGGGCAAATATAAAAGAAAATAAACAAGCAAACAAATAAATAAATAAGCAATAAATATCGAGGTCATGAGATGAAGAGTCCTTGAAAGTGAATCCATAGATTGTGGCAACACACACAAAACACTGGAGATTGTGGGAAGAGTTCAATGGTGGGGAAAGGGAAGTTGAGTGAAGTTACCCCCTCTGGTTCAGGAGCTTGATGTCTGAGGGTAATAACTCTTCCTGACCCTGGTGGTGTAGGTTCAGAGACTCCTGCACCTTCTATCTGATCAGTGAGAAGAGAGCATGATCTGGATGTGGGGGTCCCTGATGATGGATGCTGCTTTCTTGCAGATGCATTCTGTTTAGATGTGCTCGGTGCCCATGATGACCTACTCCAGAGATATGTGGTGGACGAACCCAGACTTAATCACAGGGGTAATATTGGAAAAATATTACCATATTCCAGGGGTGAGATAACAGAGATTGTCCTCACTCAAATGTGGGATTAAGTTGTCCTATCACGGCTGAACTCAGTGGAATCAAGGGGATAACATTTCAATGACTTCGATCATTGGAAACATAACCATTCAAAGGAAGGAGATTGTGATTCCTGTTGGTTAGTTATGCCATTTCCAGGACTGCAGAAATTGCACAGAGCAATGTCCTGTATCTCACCGTCTTCAATTGTTATTATTCCTTCAACTGTAAGGTCAGAAGTGGGGATGTTTGCTGATGTTTTCACATCCTGCTGTAAATGAAACAGCACATGTCCACTTGTGGGAGGACCCAGACAGAATCGAGGCATGAGGCTGTCATGTGGCTAGAAGCATCTGTAGAACAACAATGCAATGGACAACATCAAAAGAAAATCTGAACATATGCTTTTGAAATTCAGTGGCATTACCATCGCTCAGACCTTTGTCATTAACATCCTAGAAAAGGATTGAATTTCTTTGTATTTCATTCTTCACTTGCTTCCTTTGCATAGTCAGAATGGCGGAAACTTTGGAATTTCTTGGTGCCATTCTCATTTTTTTCATTTTGTTTGTTCATTTTTTCTTTGCTCATATTTCTCAAATCTTCTTCAATGTCATGCAGGTGCCTTCATGTTTGATAGTGAAAGCAAGCACAGAGGGCATTAAGGTCATCTGGGAGTGAAGCCTTGTTGCCATCTATGTCACTTGGATCAGTTTGTATGAGGTAATAGCATTCAAACCCTGCCACAGCTGTCAAACATCCTTCAGTGATTCAAGTTTGGCCTGGAATTGCCACTTCATACGTGAGTTGGCTTTCCAGTGATTGTAACTGGACATCCTGTACTTTAAACACAAACAAGAGAAAATCTGCAGATGCTGGAAATCCAAGCAACACACACAAATGCTTGTGTCCTGCTGAAGGGTCTCAGCCTGAAACGTCAACGGTACTCTTTTCCATAGATGCTGCCTGACCTGCTGAGATCCCCCAGCAGGTCATATGTGCATCTTGCAAGTTACTTGGTCACCAGACCTGAATGCCACTGATCTGGCCCTCAACAAATTGCAGGTCTAATTATTCATCCAGGACTTCTGGTTGGGGAAGACTCTGAATGATTTGTTGGGACACACTCTTTTATATCTGTTTTTATAAAGTCTGTGACAACTGTGATTTATTTGTTTAGATGCTAACATGAGTCCTTGATCATGGACCAGTCCACCAACTCTAAGCAATCCTATAGGTGTTCCTCTGCCTCCTGTGAACATCTCTTTATACCAGTAACTTTACTCTTTAGCCTCTGCCTACATGCAGATAGGAGGAGGTCAGACAAGTGGTCTGATTTCCCAAGATGTGGTCTAGGAGTGGAACTGCAGTTATTCATGATCATAGTATAACATCAGTGAAATATGTGTTGGGACCCCTGGTGCTACAGCTGATATGCTGATGATGTTGGACAGAAATTTCTTCAAACAAACCTAATTAAAGTCCCTGGCAATTATTTGAAAGGTATTGGGGCTAGTAGGCTGTTTCTTGTTTGCAGATGGCCACACATAGTATCTCGAGTGCCTGCTCAATGTCGACCTTTTGCAGTATTAGGTTTACTTAACCATGATTCGTTTTGCATGATCTTGCTTGGTTTTCAACAATTCCATCAATTTCTTTTTTTATTACTGAACTTTTCCAGGTTCAGCACTTCTCTCACTAAACTACAAGTATGATTTTCCACTATATTTACTAGAGAGATCTCTGTCAATCTTTATTATTGATATAACTTGTAGCATGTGGTTATATTTCACAATATTGCCCCCATGTTTTGGTTGAGCCAATTACTGCCATTGACATAGTCACTTTTTATTCCTTCTTAGTTGTAGATTTTTTTAAAGCAGATGTCTGTTAGACTTCCCTTTTTATATGAAGAGAAAATAAATTTCCTTTAAGCAAGTTTATATATTTTCTTCCAACTTGCAAATTGCACGTAACTGCAAAAACAGTCCTAGCAGAGGTCAACTATAAGGTCATCTGCCAAAGATCAAAACAGTGCCAGAAGATAAAATCCAAAAATCACCATAATCCTTGACAAAAGGTATACTTCAGTTATGTATACTACAACATGCATTATGTACATTCACTAGATAGATAGAAAAATCTTAAAACCACCTTCTTAAGAGAAGTTAATAATGTGCTACAAGTGCTTCCCATATGAGGGATGACCATATCCTAAAAAAGTAAATAAAACAAAGATTGGATTTGTTTCCTTTAAGATGAAACATAAAGTCAAAGTAACAAGAGCCAGGGAAGTGGTACAGTGCAGGGACTCAAGTGATCCGAAGGTGGCTCGAGCAGGGATCCAAGTGAGGACTGGCAGGAAGTGGAGGGCAGAGGAAGCTGTTCAGGAAGCGGAGGAAAGGCTGTATCACAGGAGGCTGGTGGGTGTGGTCACACCAGGCCGAGCTGGGCTAAGATCCTTTCCAACTCCCCAGATGGACACCATCAGAGGAGGGAAAGGCGCCATCTAGTTCAGGAGGAGGTAAGAGCAGCAGTGGAAGAAGCAAGAACCTGCGAGGTGGTGGGAATGAAGCAACAGGGAGCTTGGACAAGATGGGAGAATGCGGTGGAGAGGAAAGTGAGCTGGGCTGAGCTTTGGAAAGCCGAGCCACACCGCATCTGATTTCTCATCCAGGCAGTGTATGATGTGCTTCCAAGCCCACCAAACCTGCACACATGGGGCAAAGCAGTCATCAGCGTGCCCACTATGTTCCAAGTGAGGAACCCTGGAGCACGTCCTCAGCGGCAGCACAAGAGCACTTGGTGCGGGACGGTACCAGTGGAGGCATGATCAAGTCCTGAAGACCATCGCTGAAGCCATCAGTACAGTAGTTGAATGGCAAAGCGGTCCCGACCCGCCAAGCAGACCATTGCCTTTGTCAGAGCTGAGGAGCAGCCAATACCCACCAAAAGAACATTGGCAGGTATCCTGATCTCTGCAAGAGACTGGCAGCTGTTGGTGGACCTCGAAAGGCAGCTGAAGTTCCCCAACCATATCGCAGCCACCACCCTGCGACCAGACATTGTCCTTGTGTCTAAGTCTACAAAGTGGGTGCTGATGCTGGAGCTGACAGTCCCACGTGAAGATTGTCTGGAAGAGGCCTTTGAAAAGAAGCTATCGAAGTATGCAGGACTGGTCAGCAACTGCCAGCAGGCTGGATGGAGAACGAGGAGTCTCCCAGTGGAAGCTGGTTGTAGGGGATTTGCAGCCCGTTCCTTAGCCAGAGCCTTCAGCAATTTGGGCATCAAGGGAGAGAGGAAGAGGAGAGACATCCGCAATACCACCGATGCGGCAGAGAGGGCCTCAAGATGGCTGTGGCTCAAGAGAGGGAAGACATGGAGTCATAAGTAGCTAGCCATCTGGACACAAGCTGGGGTCTGATCAGCTCTGGCTGGGTCACCTGGAGAAGGGTGTGTGATGTTGAAAGACCTGAAACACCCAATGATTCCAGGAACATCACTGATGATGCGTCCAGAAACATCAGTAGATGAATGCACACAGCTAGTCCACTCACATAGATATAAAGTCACCGAAACTGTGAATTTACAGGCCATCTTCACTAAAACTGATGATGTCATTATATTGTTATGCTGGCTAAGGAAGTGTGCTAGGTCAAATTACATTTCCTATATTTAAAAAAACCTCCAAATTAGTTTCTTTAGCTCCATTTGTTTGGGGACAAGACATCACTATCATATGATGTTAAAGTATATGTGGAAATCATTAGCAATTTTATTGCATGCTCTGGAATAAATTTTCAATAAAAGATAGCAGCATATTAAGGGAACATGTGAGCAATAACCTCTATTGTTAATTCATGTATAACCAAGTTAATCAAATATGTGGTCTGGTTGGTAATTTGCACTGATTTTATTTTCACTAAATGTATATTTGTAAGTCTAGGAGTGTACTGGATTGTTCAAGGCAACTGAATGAGTACCATCTGTTTTATTTATAGATCTGGTCATCTGAAGTCCACTGTAAGACCAAAAGATCAATTTTATTTCTCAGTGAGGAAACAAAGTAAGTGAGACTGGAGCCTCCAAATCCGAACAACCCTCCCATAGAACTTCTGGGGTCTTGGGAAGTTCACTTGGATGAAAGCACAGAACGGAAATACTACTTTAACGCAAGCACAAAAGAGAAGACTTGGAAACCACCTAGGCTCTTTCTGGGAATGCAGACCATGAAGGTAAATGGATATGTTTTCAAATAAAATGGTTGTTTTTATAACACTTTCATAAGGCATAAGAGGAAATTATCTAGCTTGTTCAAACTTCAAAGCAATGTTATTACTAAAGTACATATATGACACCATATAGGTGATGAGGTTCATTTTCTTGTGAGAATTCACAGTTAATACAAAGGAACACAATAGAATATATGATAAACTGCACACAAAGATGGACAAACAGCTAATGTGCAGAAGACAGCAAATTGTAACAATACAAAAATAATAATAATAAATAAGTGAGGAAATAAATAAATACATATTGAGAACATAAGTCCTTGAAAGTGAGTTCATCAGTTCAGTGTTGAGATGAGTGAAGTTTAGAAGCCTGATGGTTGAGGGGTAAAGAATCTGCTAGTGTGGGACCTTAGTCTCATGTAGCTCCTTCCTGATGGCAGTTGCAAAGAGAGAACATGGTCTGGAGCCATGTTGAACATACACTGGCTCTCAGAGAAACCCCGTCATATTCATTTCCTATCTGATATAGTTTGCAATATTTCGCTCATTAAAGTTAGAGTTTCTGGAGTGTGGGGCAATAATACAAAATTAATACCTCCAATTAGGCATATGAAAAATTAATGATAACTACAAATATTTCACGAGTTGAAAGCATATAATTGATTTTAACTATGTTGAGTTTTAATTAAGTCCTCATCAATATTTGTAAAGTTATAATAATTGACCGTCTTGTGTCCTTGGGTGATTTCCTGATTTATCCATATAGTAGTAATATATCTTGTTATTCTGAATGGCAAGATTTGGCATGTGTCAAAGAGTTTTGTTGTGGAGCATTAACTTATCACTCTATTTATTATTTATATGCAAGATGATACTGAAGAACCCACAGATGACACTATGATAGCAGAGATATTTAAGTAACAAAGCTGAGAGTAGAAAATTGCATTGCCATAAAGTTAGATTGAGTGAGTGGACTGAAAGCTTGTAAATGGAGTTATCACTGGAAAGTGCAAGGTCATCTACTTTGAATCCATAAGAGATATATCCAAATTTAGAGTAGCAGAGCGGCTTAAATCCACACATATTAATCATTACAAGCCAACAGGCAAAAAATAATAAAAAACAATTAAAAAGGTTAATGGAATATTGGCCATTATTTCAAAGGGCACAAAATCGGGAACAGGACTGCATAGCGATTATACTATTGTACTACTAATCCAGACAGCAAGATTACTGATCTGATGATTGGATTTCAAATTCCACCACCATAGCAGAAAAAGCTGAATTTAAATAAACCTGGGATGGTTTAGAAGTTACATTAATGAAGACTTTAATTTTACAACATTGTCATGAAATACTCATCTGGTTAATTGATATTCTTTAGGGAAGCAAATTTGGCATCTTTACCACTCGGCTGAAATATAACATATCACAGTGTTTGACCCTGAATAGTTACCTTTAACACAAGGGTTGAGTTAATCAGCTCAAAGCACCTTTGCAAGGTCATTAAATGCTAATTTTGTCAATAATGCTACATTCCATGAATAAATATGACAAAATACACTCAGAGACCACTTTATTAGATACATCTGAACACCTACTCATTAATGCACATATCAAATCAGCCAATCATAAGCTAGCAACTCAATGCAAAAAATTAATGTGGAGGTTGTCAAGAGGTTCATTTGTTGTTCAGACATAACATTAAAATGGGGAAGGAATGTGATCTAAATGACTTCGATTTTGGAAGGATTGTTGGCACCAGATGGGGTAGTTTGAGTATCTCAGAAACACCCGCTCTCTTGAAATTTTCATGCACAACAGTCGCTAGAATTTACAGAGAATGGTGTGAAAAACACCATCTAGCATCTAGCAACATCTAGCAAGCAGCAGTTCTGTGGGTGAAAATGCCTTGTTGATGAGGAAGGTCAGCAGAGAATGATCAGACTGGTTCACGCTGAGAAGGCATCAGTAACTCAAATAACAACACATTACAACAGCGTTGTGTGGAAGCGCGTCACTGAGTGCACAACATATTGAACCTTGAAGTGGATGAGCTACAGATGAGGAAGTCCATAGATATACATTCAGTGGCCACTTTATTAGGTATCTCCTGTATAATTTTCCTTAGCATACACCTCTGTCCTGAAGACCACAATGAAACTTGCCTCTATAACTATTATCAGAATATAAACATGTGTTATTATCCAGAATCAGAAAGGGGTTTATTATCACTGATACATCTTGTGAAATTTATTGTTTTGTGACAGCATTACAGTGCAAGACATGAAAATTACTGTAAGGTCCAAATAATTCAATAGTTCAAAAGAGAAATATTGTGGTCATGCTCATGATTTCACAGACCATTTAAAATCAGATACTGGAAGGGAAGAAGTTGTTGTAAAACATTGAATGTGGTTCTTTGGACTCCTCTATCTTCTCTCTGATGGAAATGATCCAGAGAGTCCTAGATAGTGAGGGGTTTTTTCATGATGGATGCTGCTTTCTTGAAGCAGTGCCTTTTGAAGATAACCTCAGTGCTGGGAAACATGTGCCCATGATGGAGCTGGCTGAGTCTACAACCCTCTGCAGCTTCTTACGATCATGTATGTTGGAGCCTCCATTCCAGGTAGTGATGCAGCCAGACAGAATGCTCTCCAGCGTACATTTATAGAAATTTGCTGAAAATTTTGGTGATATACCAAATCTTCTCAAGCTCTAAAGGAAATATAACTCTTGGCAAGCCTTGTTCATGATTACATCAATATTCAAGTCTCACGATAGATATTGACATGCTCTACAGATAAAATGTTTCCTTATATCACTCTTAATTCCCTTCCTCTTGCAATCTTTAATCCTTGACTCCTTCCCTGATAGGAACAGTGTTATAGTGTAGTCACCTTGTCCACACCTTTCAACATTTCCATAAGACCATAAGACCACAGCTGCAGAAAAGGTGGAGGTAATGGAGGGATTGTCTACGGAGTCTCTGTGAGTGGAGGTTAGGAACAGGAAGGGGTCAATAACTTAACTGTGTGTTATTTATAGGCCACCCAATAGTAACAGGGATATTGAAGAGCAGATAGGGAAACAGAACCTGGAAAGGTGTAATAATAACAGAGTTGTCATGATGGGAGATTTTAATTTCCCAAATATCGATTGGCATCTCCCTAGAGCAAAGGGTTTAGATGGGGTAAAGTTTGTTAGGTGTGTTCAAGAAGATTTCTTGACACAATATGTAGATAAGCCTACAAGAGGAGAGGCTGTACTTGATTTGGTATTGGGAGACGAACCTGGTCAGTTGTCAGATCTCTCAGTGGGAGAGCATTTTGGAGATAGTGATCACAATTCCATCTCCTTTACCAGAGCATTGGAGAGGGATAGGAACAGACAAGTTAGGGAAACATTTAGTTGGAGTAAGGGGAAATATGAGGCCATCAGGCAGGAACTTGGAAGCATAAATTGGAAACTGATGTTCTCAGGGAAATGTATGGAAGAAATGTGGCAAATGTTCAGGGGATATTTGCATGGAGTTCTGCAATGAGATAGGGAAAGGATGGTAGGGTACAGGAACTGTGGTGTACAAAGGCAGTTGTAAATCTAATCAAGAAGAAATGAAGAGCTTACGAAAGGTTCAAAAAACTAGGTAATGATAGAGATCTGGAAGATTATAAGGCCAGCAGGAAAGAGATTAATAATGAAATTGGGAGAGCCAAAAGTGGACATGAGAAGTCCGAGGCGAACAGGATTAAGGAAAACCCCAAGGTATTCTACAAGTATGTGAAAAGCAAGAGGATAAAATGTGAGAGAAAAGAACCAATCAAGTGTGACAGTGGTTTATTGAGAAAGTAAGGAGACATGGGATCCAAGGGGACATTGCTTTGAGGATCCAGAACTGGCTTGCCCACAGAAGGCAAAGAGTGGCTGTAGACGGGTCATATTCTGCATGGAGGTCGGTCACCAGTTGGAGTGCCTTGGGGATCCATTCTGAGACCCTTACTCTTTGTGATTTTTATAAATGACCTGGATGAGGAAGTGGAGAGATGGGTTAGTAAGTTTGTTGATGACACAAAGGTTGGAGGTTTTGTGAACAATATGGAGGGCTGTCAGAGGTTACAACGGGACGTTGATAGGATGCAAAACTGGGCTGAGAAGTGGCAGATGGAGTTCAACCCAGTTAAGTGTGAAGTAGTTCATTTTGGTAGGTCAAATATGATGGCAGTATTTAGTATTAATGGTAAGACTCTGGTGTGGAGGATCAGAGGAATCTTGGGGTCTGAGTCCATAGGACGCTCAAACCAGCTGTGCATGTTGACTTTGTGGTTAAGAAGGCATACGGTGTATTGGCATTCATCAACCATGGAATTGAATTTAGGAGCCAAGAGGTAATGTTGCAGCTATATGGGACCCTGGTCAGACCCCACTTGGAGTACTATGCTCAGTTCTGGTTGACTCACTACTGTGAATCAAGGAGGTCTGAGGGGATCAAATGGTGGCCAGAAGACTTCGTTAATTGAGCTCCAGTGGTTGTGCGCGAAGTGGTTTGGACTTTAATAAGTTTGGCACCAAACGATTCGCAGCTCAGGACCAAAGAAACAAAGAAGAAGAAAGCAGTAACAAAGAAAAAGAAGAAACCCCCTTTACAATAATATTGCCAAGTTTTGTATCACCTGCAAATTTAGAACTCTGGCTTTCATGCAACTCTTAGTCATCATTGCGGGAAAAGGGTTAATTTCAACATTCCCAATATTGGTTGAAGGTGGTGGGGTGGCGATCTCTCTCTACCAAAGGAAGTGTAAGGAATGATTTGGTATTGGGAAATGAACCTGGTCTGGTGTCAGATCTCTCAGTGGGAGAGCATTTTGGAGATAGTGATCACAATTCCATCTCCTTTACCAGAGCTTTGGAGAGGGATAGGAACAGACGAGTTAGGGAAACATTTAATTGGAGTAAGGTGAAATATGAGGCTATCAGGCAGGAACTTGGAAGCATAAATTGGAAACTGATGTTCTCAGGGAAATACCAAATACCTCCCTCTGCTAGCCTGCAGGAGACCCTTGGGCAAGGTGTGGCACCTGCTCAGCCCCCTGATCAGGGTTGCGTGAAGCCATGGGAGCAGGTGATGGATGGTTGTACGAATAGCTACTGCTTATTGCAAATCCTGGTTATGCGACTGTTGACAGCAGTCAGACAATCTCTGAAGAGTATTGAGAATGGCTGGGATCACCCACATTGTAAAAACACACTCGTCGGTAGAAGGCATGGCAAACTACTTCTGCAGAAAAGTTTTGCCAAGAATAATCAAGATAATGGAAATGCCATGATCGCCTACATCATATGAGATGGTGCATAATAAATGAACAAATGAATATTGATTGGCATTTCCTTAGTACAAAAGGTTTAAATGGGGTAGAATTTGTTAGGTGTGTCCAGGAAGGATTCTTGACACAATATATATAGACAGACCTACCTGTAGAGAGGCCATACAGGATCTTGTACTAGGCGATGTACTTGGTCAGTTGACAGATCCCTCAGTGGGTGAGCAGCTCAGAGGCAGAGACCACAACTTCCTGATCTTCACCATAGCCCTGGATTGGGGATAGGAGCAGATGGCATACAAAAGTATTTAATTGGGTCAGGATGAATTATGATGCTATTAGGCAGGGTGTAGATGTAATTAAATGGTGTTTAGGAAACACTTGTATGTGTTTGTGCATAGGTATTTCACATTAAGGGAGTGAGAAGATGACTGACAAGAGAAGTAGAACATCAGGTCTGGGGAAAGAAGGAAGCATACTTAAGATTTTGGAAGCAAGGATTAGACACGGCTCTGGAAAGTTACTAGCTAGCCAGGAATGAGGGATGTTCAAAGAGTTAGAAGGGGATATGAAAATGCATTGTTGAGTGTGCTTAAGGAACACTCCAAGAAGCTCTACACATATGTGAAGAACAGGAGGATGACTAGAGTGAGGGTAGAACTAATCAGGGACAGAAGAGGAAACATGTGCCTGGAGTCTGAAGATCTAGGGGACATTCTTTATGAATGCCTTGCTTCATTATTCTGCAGTGAGAGGGACATTGATGAATGTGAGGACAATGTAGAACAGGCTACTATGCTGGAAGATGTTGATGTTAAGAAAGCGAATGTGCTGGAACTTTTGAAAAACATTAGGAGGGATAAGTTCAGGTATCTTACAGGATATATTCCAGGTCACAAAAATTGAAGGAAGAGATGGCTGCATCTTTGGTGATGATCTATGCATCCTAACTGGCCAGAGGAGTAATACCAGAACATTGAAGGATAGCAAATGCTGTATATTTGTTTAAGAAAAGTAGGGTTAATCTTGGAAATTATAGACCAGTGAGTGATGTATCGGTGGTGGCAAACTGTTGGAGAGTACTCTTAGGGACTGGATTTATGAGCTTATGGAAAATGTAGTCTGACATGGGATCGTCAATATGACTTTGTGAGGGGCAGGTTGGCCTCTCAAGCCTGACTGAATTCCTTGAGGATGTGACTCAACAAATTGAATGAAGGTACTAAAGTGGAAGTGTTGTACATGGATTGAAGTAAAGTGTTTGTCAAGGTAAGCTCATCCAGAAAGTCAGGAAGCATGGAATTCAGGTGAACTTGGCTGTGTGGATTTAGAACTGGCTTGCCCACAGAGAGCACAAGTTAGTGGTATATGAAACATGCTCTACTTGGAGGTTGTTGACCAGCAGTATTCTGGAGGGATCTGTTCTGGGACCCCTGATCTTTGTGATTTTAATAGCAAATTTAGATGAGGGAGGGTGAGTTGGTAAGTTTGCAGATAATGTAAAGGTTGGTTGTGCTGAAGATAGTGCAGAAGGTTGTCATAGTTTACAATGAGACATTGATAGGACGCAGAACTGGGCTAAGTATTGTCAAATGGAGCTCCATCTACCACCACCCCTTGTCTCCTACCTCAACCACCACCCCCCTCCCAAACCCATGCAAACACCTCACTTCTATTTCTGCTGCAATGTTCTATTCTGCCTTTAGTTGGAATATCACATGAATAAAAGCCTTTCTTCACATGGCTTGAAAATTAGAAAGAAATGGTAACTTATGTCACAGTATTGAAGCAAGATTCCATGTTGTTAATGTTGCAATCAGCTTGAGAGAGATCTGAGATACAATCATGTTGGTATCATGTTGGTCACGAGGGATAAACTAAATTGGTAAACAGACATATTTTCAAGTAGTTCTACTTGGCAGTCCACACAGGAGGTCAGATTTTGGGAAAAATATATTGTGTAACACATTCCATTGTAACAATTTGATATGGAATTTCTTGATAACTTTTTAGAATTTCAATTTTAACTCTACAAACAATTCTTATTAAATCCACATCTGCTAGAATATGACTTGAAACATACAAGTTTATTTTCATCAATAAAGTCTGTACCAATGATAGTAATAACATTGATTTTTTTCACAGACCACATAAGGTGACTCACATGTGGTGACTCTGCTGTTTTTCTTTTGTGTTTACAACAAGAAAATTGAAAGATAGCTTGAATCTCCTTCAGGGAATCTATACCAGTTGATGCCATAAGGCATATAGTCTGCTGTAATGTCTAAAAGGATCTAAAATTATTCATCGGGGATCTCTAACTCCTTTGCCCTTTTAACATTCTTAGCATTAAATAACTTGAGAATAAGTCATTAAATAATATGAAGCCAATGAATATGAGATACAAGGAAGACTTGCTTAAGAACAGACTTTTGATATTATAGTGGGAGTTACAGGCTTTATCCTAGTTCAAATTAATTTACTCCTGCTAAAATTGTACTTCAACATATATAAGAATCCATTTGCTAATATCCCAGTGTATAATAACACACAATATATTATTTAATGAAAATTCTGGTTTACTTGAAACAATTTATAAAAAAAATAGAATAAGCCATTATGGATTTCAACACTGCTCCATTATTCAATAAAATTATGAATGATTTTCTACATCAACTACTTCCTAAAATTAGACTATATCTTTCTACTATCTTAGTGTCCAAATTGCTTTGCAATTTTAGCTTTGTTTGTCTACCCTCTCGCTGTGGAAAGGATGACACTTCTCTCTCCCTTGTTAGTGAGAGAGAGAGAGAGAGAAATGTTGAAATGCTGGGTGAACAATGGTTTTATTAGACTGCAGATTATGGTCTCTCTTTGAAGATTTTGCGATTGCTGGCTTGCTGGGTGGTGGGCACTGATGCTTTCTACTGGAACAAGTGGGAGGGAGAGTTGATGCTTTGTTGATGCATGTGTGTGGGAGAGGGAAGGGGGCTTTGGGGTTCTAACATTTTTCTGTCATTCATCCTTTGGGATTTTATTGTTCTGTTTCATGGACATCTGTGAAGAGTAAGAATTTCAGGTTGTATACTATATACATTCTCTGATATTAAATGGAACCATTGAACCATATTCATAATGCTCTGGGGTAAGTTGTCAAGTTTAGAACCTAGTTTATTGAATGTCACCTCAATTCCAGAGTCCCAAATTAGAAGCAATCTCCTCTCAGTAACAATCTATCAGAGTATTTAAGAATTGTATATTCATTGACAAAACTATAGTACCTCCTATTGCTCCAATTAACTGAGAATATGGTCCATATTTACACAATCTCTTCCCTAAGTATCATTCTAGTAGACTCCACTCCCACTAACTCAAACATTTACTCCCTTAAGAAAAGAAACTAAAGGTTATACTGGAGGCACGAGTGACTGCAGATTCTGGAATTTGGCACAACAAGCAAGTTGTGTTTATAGAAGGAAATGAATTGTCAATTCTTTGGAACAAAACCTTGCATGTCCCATTATATTGACAATTCCTTTTGTCCCACAGATGCCACTCAATCCACTGATTTCATTCAGCAGATAGGCTGTTGAAGGAAAATTATACTTTGTATTTCAAATATGAAATTTCAAACTACGCTTCAAACATTTACAGCAATACATCTTTACTCAAGTACCATAACCCCATTCCAATAAAGGCAAAAATGTAAACCCAAGAAAATTTGTAGATGATGTATGTCTGGAGCAGCACACTACTGGAGGAACTCAGCAGGTCAGGTATGATCTATGGAAGGGAATAAACTGTCTTTTTTTTTGCACCAATACCCTTCATCAGGACTGGAAAGGAAGGGGAAAAATCCAGAATAAGTAGGTTGGGGGAGTGGAAGGAGAACAAGGTATCAGGTGAAGGGAAAGGTGGGTGGCTAGGGGACAGGTTGATGAAATAAGAAGCTGGGAGGTGATAGGTGAAGAAGAAGGAATCTGATAGGAGTGCAGTGTGGACAATGTGAGAAAGGGAAGGAGGAAGGACATCAGATGGAGGTTAAGGGTTGGTAAGGAGAAAGTCTAACAGAGTGACATAACACAGAAGAATAAAATGACATTTTTTGTTCTCAAACACTTGTTGGACCTGGATGCTAATCAGCAAAAAAATTATGTAAGAGAATTCCTTGGAATGAATGGAAGTATTTCCCAGAGTCTCATCTGTTAAATATATTTTGCTGCTATATTTTCCAATGATGTTATCATCCACTCTCTTTTCAACCTCCTTCCCACAATAACTTTCCAAGTAACTATATGATTTACTCTCTCTCCCCACTTACACACTGAATAGACCATAAATAGCTGAGATGCAAACACTGAATTACTCTGTTAGTTGGAGCCAACCAACCCAAAAATTACCTGTTTAATTCAACTTTGTTTCCTGTCCAATTATCAAGCTCAATATCTGCACACATTAACCCTGGTTTATGAACCTTATCTTTGTGCCATAGATGTTCTCTGCAAGCTACAACAAGATTCCATTCATGCGAGCTGTTGCCATATGCCAGAGGATTCCAGTAGTCCCAGAGTTCCCTGCAAATCTATCCCAAGAGTTTCCAAAAGCATATTCATAAATATAAGCTGTACATAAGTTAGGTGTTCATACGCTGTGGAAGACCTGCAATTCTTAGCTGGCAGCTTATTGAAACATTAGTTTAACTCGTGGGAAAAAACTTCAACTGAACGAATGAAAATCAAAATTTGAAGTAATTTTATTATCTAAGTACATATAGATCATCATATCCAGCCCTGAGATTCATTTTCCTGCAGGCAATCACAGTAAATACAAGAAACACTGTAGAATCAGCAAGAGACTGAACCCAACAGGACAGGGTAAAAAAACCCATGTGCAAATAAAAAGACAACTTTGGAAAGTACAAAAAGAAAGAGAAATAATAGTAATAATAAATAAATAAGCCATAAATATTGAGAATGAGATGAAAAGTCCTTGGAAATGAGACCATTAGTTGTGGGAACAGTTCAGTTATGGGGTGAGAGAAATTGATTGAAGTTACCCCCTCTGATGGTCGAGGGGTATTAACTGTTCCTGAATCTGGCAGTGTGAGTCCTAAGACTCCTGTACCTTCTTCCCTGATGGCATTAGCAAGAA
This sequence comes from Hypanus sabinus, assembly GCF_030144855.1. Lineage (NCBI taxonomy): Eukaryota > Metazoa > Chordata > Chondrichthyes > Myliobatiformes > Dasyatidae > Hypanus > Hypanus sabinus. Next base: position 98,536,727 of record NC_082710.1, read on the forward strand.
CAGAGTATGTCCAGCATGGGGCTCTTGACGGATGCTGTTTTCCTGCCGCATTGGTCTGCGTCGATGTGCTCAGTGGGGGGAGAGTTATACCATGATGGGCTGGACCATACCCACTGCTTTTTGTAAGATCTTTCCGTTCAAGGGAATTGGTGTTTCCATACCAGGCTGTGCTGCAGCCAGTCAATATACTCTCCACCACACATCTATAGAAGTATGTCAAAGTTTAAAATTACATGCCGGATCTTTGCAAACTTATAAGAAAGTAGAGGCGTTGTTGTGTTTTCTTCATAATGGCATTGACTGTATATGCTGGACCCAGAACAGATCATGTGACATTATAACACCGAGGAATTTAAAGTTGCTGACCCTCTCCCCTGATGAGGACTGGCTCATTGACCTCCAGACTCCACCCTTCAAGTCAACAATTATCTCCTCAGCCTTGCTTTCATTGAGAAAGAGGCTGCTGTTGTGGCATCACTCAGCAAGACTTACAATCTCCCTCCTATATGCTGTTTCATCACCAACCCAATGATAGTGGTGTTGTCAACATATTTAACTATGACATTGGAGCTGTACTTGGCCTTACAGTCGTAAGTGTAAAGCAAGTAGAGCAGGGGGCTAGGCACACAGCCTTATGGTGCATCTGTCCTAATGGAGATTGTAGAGGAGATGTTGTCACCAATTCAAACTTACTGTGGTCTGCAAATGAGGATCTAGTGGCACAGGAGGTATTGAGGTCATGGTCTTGAGCTTATTGATTAGCTTCGAGGGGATGATAGTATTGAATGATGAGCTCTAGTCAATGAAGAACATCCTGATGTATGCACCTTTACTGTCCTGCTGTTCCAGGATTGAGTGAAGAGTCAAGGAAATGGGATCTGCTTTTGACCTGTTGTGATGGGAGGCAAATTGGAGCAGATCCAAATCACTTCTCAGGCAAGAGTTGATATATTTCATCACCAGCCTCTCAAAGCACTTCATCACAGTGGATATAAGTGCTTCTGGATAGAGGCATGTAACCACATTCTTCTTACTCGGAGCCTACTTGAATCAGGCGACTGCCTCAGACTGCCAAAGCGAGAGGTTAAAGATATTGATGAGCACAACAGGCCATTTAAACAACACAATAATGCAGATGCAATAAATCTAAAATTATAAGAAAGTGCTAGAAACATGCAACAGGCCAGGCAGTATTTGTGGAAGTTGAAACATTCCTGTTTTTATTCTAGCTGAAAAATTCTGTTTAATCACACTTCCTACTGCTATAAGTTTTAAGCCAGAAGTGGTAATTACTTTTTTGGGTTCATAGCTGTTTTCTGTTAGAGTTATTCATGGGCAGGGTACAATCAATCTATGTGTTAATAAGAAAAGCATAAATGGTTACTGAGTAATAAAATCTTACATCAGTGCAAATATTAGCTTAGCTGAGCTTCAAATACATTTCGTAATTGAGTTGTACTGTATTTTTACAACTATAGTTAATTATTGATAATTTGATTAAAATGCTCAATTCATATAGCATCTCTGATAGTTTTCTATAGCTAATCAAGTACTTTTCAATTGAATTCGCTTCACTGCCAAAAGTGGAAGTGTTCAGAAGAAACATTAAATCTAGAGTCTAACCTTTCTGTCAGATGCATTATTTCAAAGCGATTAGGGAAATATTCCTGCTTTGCTGGCAAATAATTAGTCCATCAACCAGCAATCTATACACTGTCTTGAAAAAATATTCAGCTCCCAATCTTCTGTTCACATAAATGAGTATTAAAACCAAGGATTTTGATTCACTTATCAGAGAATTTTTTATTTGCGAATTACATGCTTCATTTTTCACAGTAGATGCATAAAACAGTGAAAATTGTAAAGCATGATAAACTAAATATTCAAAACCTAAGGTGTTAGTAGTTCAAAAGTACTCATTTCCCTTTGATCAGTAGTTACTTGAACTACCTGTCACAGCTACTACAGCCAGTAGCCTGTAACCTTATTCAGTTTTTGAATGTGTCTATTAGCTTTGCACATCACGATGGAGCAAGGTTTGCCCATTCTTCCTTGCAAAATTGCTCCAGCTGTGCCAGGTTAGTTGGGGAGTGGCAGTGGACAGCTACAGTATCTCGAGGTCTTGCACAGATGGTCAATCGGTTAAGGTCAGCACTGACTGGGCCACTGAGTGATATCACTTTTCTTCATTTGAAGCCACTCCATGGTTGCTCTGGCAGTGTGCTTTGGGTTGCTGTCCTGCTGAAAAGTAAATTTCCTCCCCAGTTTAAGCTTTCTGGCAGAGGCTACTAGTTTTTTTTCCCCAAGAATTTCTCTGTATTTAGCAACATTCATCTTCCATCAATCTGACCCGATTTCCAGTCTCTGCCACTGAAAAGCATCCCTATAGCATGATTCTATCTCTACCGTTCTTTACAGTAAGGATGCTGCTACCTGGATCATGCTTAGTGTTAGATTTATGCTACACTTATCACTAAAATAAAATCATACCCTTTCCTGTAAAGACTTTACAAAGCATCACTTAGAAGATACTATAAAGATGTGGAAGGAAGTCTTGTGGTTGGATGAGACTTAAGTGAAAGAATACTAAGCTTTTAAAATTTGTCCTCGATCATTGTAAAATCTAGGTAAAATTGTGTAAATGGAAACAATTGTGTTTAATTTTGATTGCCCACAATAAGATACTTTTTTTTATTTAGCATATGGTTTTACTTCTGAATTAAATAGATGATGTTAGATTTACTATAACAAAGACAATTTTACAAGTGTAGGTCATCCAGTGCAGCTTTACCAATTTTAAGATAGTTCTAAAATGCTTTCCCAAGGTGCATTTGTGCAAAACCCTGAAGTGATTAGAGGGAATTAATCATAAAAGGTAATATCTGTTGATGCATAACTTTTCAAAGTTCAAAGTAAATTTATTATCAAAGTCCATAGATGTCACTATAGACAACCCTGAGATTCATCTTCTTGCAGGCATACTCAATATATCCAATAACCATATTAGAATCAATGAAAAACAGCACCCAATTAGGCCACATAATCAGAGTGCAAAAAACAATGAACTGTGCAAATGTAAAAAGAAAGAAAACAGGAATAATACTATTGCTAATAATAATAATAATAATAAACAAGCAATAACTATCAAGAACATGAGACAAACAGCCACTGAAAGCAAGTCCATAGTTTATAGGAATAGTCCAGTAATTGGGCAAGAGAAATCGAGTGAAGTTATCTCCTCTAGTTTGAGAGTCTGATGGTTGAAGACTAATAACTATTTCTGTACCTGGTGGTGTGATTCCTGAGGCTCCTGTACCTTCTTCCTGATGGCAGCAGTGAGAAGAAAGCAAGACCTAGGTGGTGAGGGTCCCTGATGATAAATATTGCTTTCCTGCAACAATCCTCCAAGTAGATATGCATTATGGAGGTGTTCTTTTCCCCCTGTGATGGACATTGCTTTTTGTAGGATTTTCTGTTCAAGACATTGATGTTACCCTACCAGGCAGTGATGCAGCCAGTGAATATAGTCTCCACCACACATCTATAGAGGTTTGTCAAAGTTTTAGATGTCATGCCAAATCTTGGCAAACTTCTCAGTAAGTAGAGGTGCTGATGCACTTTCTTCATAATTGCACTTACCTACTGGGCCCAGGACACCTCCTCTAAAATGATAACACCTAGGAATTTAAAATTGCTGACCCCCTCCTCCAAGATCCCCTCATAAGGACTGGCCTATGAACTTCAAGTTTCCTCCTCCTGAAGTCAATAACCAGCTTCTTGGTCTTGCTGACATTGAGTAATAAATAGGTTGTTATTATGACCCCACTCAGCCAGGTTTTCAATCTCCCTCCTATACACTGAATAATCGCAACTTTTGATTCAACCAATAACAGTGTTCTCATCAGCAAACTTAAATATGGCTTTGGAGCCATGCTTAGCTACACAGTCATAAGTAAAGTAACAGAATAGGGGGCTAATCATAAAACCTTGTGATGCACCTCTGCTGCTGGTGATTGTGGTAGAGATGACACCAGTCTGAATTGATTGGGGTCGGCAAGTAAGAAAATTGCAGATCCAACTGCAGAAGGAGGTATTGATGGCAAGGGGATGATAGTACTGAATCATAAATATTTGGAAGGTGATGCTTTTCAGCCAGAGGGCTATGATTGTTGAAAATGGCATTGAAAATATTCTAAAACAATTTTAGTTTACCCATTCAATCCATTATGAAAAACAACTTACAAAGCTTATATTGCTATCATCTTTACTTTGAGACTGCAGCCAAAACTGAAAGAGAATTACAGATAATGGCCTAGAAAATTATTTGTAGAAAGATGTTGAATTGATTGTGTGAGGAAGAAGAGTCATCAAAATGTTTTGTGTTACAAAATCCAACAGCCTTAACCTGATCAGAGGCCATTTCCTATGCAGAACATAGTACAGCAGGAAACAAAGTCAAAAATCTTTAAAAGGTCATGCTGTTGAATACATCAGAATTCCTGTCTTTCACGTTGTTATGGATATCCTGATTATCAACACACCACATTGTCTTTTTCCCATCAATGTACTTAAAAGTTAATAGATGTATTTGCAAATCAGTGAATTGTGTGCAGTAATTGGAACCGAGAAGCTTTTGCAAATTGAATGATCTTTATGATAGTGTTCCATTAAATTAATTTTAGAGAGAAAAAAAATTTTTGATAATGTGGGAGAAATTCAGGATGCACATCAGATAGTTGGGTTTTTTTGTAGTCCATGACCGGAAACATAGCCTTGAGGGTATCATAAAACACAATATCAATAAAAATTATAAATCTGATTTTAACACAATAAAATCTGTAACAAGCCTGAGAGACAGGAGAGAACTGTGTTAATTGGGTTGTAGGATCCCATGTGTATTATTGCACTGACACAGAATATGCCATTGTTTTCTTTTGATTGGCACCTTTTCATTTGTGGAGGACTTCCCAAGGATATTAAGAACAAAGAAGGATGACTATGTACATAGGTTGCATTTATAGGGTCTATCAGAACATATATTATTTGAGTGTGTGCATGCATCAGTTGAATGCGAAGGAAGCACGGTTACCAGCAGCAATGCAGCTTTCTCATAGCACCAGTGATGCAGGTCTAATCCTGGCTTCCAGTTCTGTCCATCTGAATTCTGTACATTCTGCTTTTGATACAAAGGGCCCCATGCCCCCACCTACACAATCTAGTTTCCTCCCACACCTCAAACTTGTTAGTTGTTGAATTAATTGATTACAGTAAATTAACACTAGTGTAGTGACCATTGGGAGTTAATGAGCATGGGTGGAAGAATGAGAAATAAGTGGACTGATGGAATTAGTCCTCGAGCTGGCATGCATTTAATAGGCCAAATTCTATAAGGGAAATGAAACAAATCACATCTGTCCAAGTGTTGCTTACCTTTCAGCCCAGTCTTGATTTTCAGTAAAGGTGACTTAAGGAGTCCAAGTACATAGAAAAAGCTTTTCAGCCCATTTCTCTGCTCTGAAATCAAAATGACCATCATTGTGTTTTTTTTCCAAAAAAAAAATCAATATGATGGCAGTTTACATTCTAGAGTCTTTTAAATTCTTCTGATAGCAAGCTGGCCTGATTACTAAGAAAGAATGAAACACCTTCTAATTGAAAGTGATATTGTAGAATGGAAGAAGAAATCTATTTTGCTCTCATTTGTAGGTGCCAGGCTGATGATTGTCACAGTGTAGACTGGTAACAGCAGAACCTATGTGTGGAGGAACAACAGACTTCCATGCAGAGATGGAAACAAGAGCTCATACATAATAATTTCAACAGAACATTGATGGCTTGATTGAGCAACACCACAAGATGAATCATTCTCAAAACAAGGATCCCACAGTTATCACTAATTGGGAGCCTGCTTTAAATAATCACAGTACCCGGAAAATCCATGCCAGTCAAAATTAACTTGACAAGATTAAATAGAAAGCAAAAGGGCTTAATGAATCTAGTTAAGACAACAATAAACAAATACAGGTGCTCTAGAAACCTTGGAGCCCAATGTTCTATGGCTCAATGCACAGGCCCACGGGACTCATGACAGATGAAACTTTGATAACTCCACTTAGGTAATGAGACAGCACTTTTGAATTTCGTTAAAATGATTGAACAATGTAATTGCCCAATCCCAATTTCATAATTCAATGTTATGAATAAAACTGGAGAAATCAGCAACTCAGTTCACATATCCTCAGGACAGGAAATATGACATCTTCGCCTGGTCTGACTTGGAGGTGATGCGGGACTGACCGCAGTCATGTTGACTTACAACAGACACAAAATGCTGGAGAAACTCAGTAAGTCAGGCAGTATCTATGGAGGGGAATAAACAGCAGATGTTTCAGGATGAGTCTCTTCACCAAGACTGGAATGGTGGGGGCAGGAGGTTGGGGGGGGGGGAGGGAAGTACAAGATGGCAGGTGATGAGTGAGACCAGGAGAAAAGGAAAGCAGATGGTTGGTGTAGGGGGTGATGATGTAAGAATTTGAGAGGAGATAGATAGAAGAGAAAGAGGGCTAAAGAAGAAAGAATCTGATAAGAGAAGACAGTGCAGTAAAGGGAAGGAGGTGGGAAGCTGGAGGAAGATGATGAACAAGACGTGAGGGCTTGAGAGAAGAGAAGAGGTGAGAGGGCCACCAGGAGGGGAAATAGTGGAGAATGGTTAGAGAAACTGATGTTTATCATACCATGTCCTATTGATGTTAGGTTTTGCCTTCAGGAAGTAGTGGCCGACAAACCCTGCCAAAGCAAATGGTCACCTGATTCCATCTCTAACTTCAAATGGAATTGTCTTCTTGATCTTCAAACAGCCTTCCATAGATCGTACTTGGATATCTCGTATAGTTCTGGATCTGAAGTCATGAATGCCACAGATTTAGCCCTCAGCAGACAACGGATTTCCTGATTCATCAATGGCTTTTGGCTTGAGTATATCTGAGATGTTACTGAAGGCACACACTCATCTACACAGGTCTGATGATGTTTGTGACAACTGTGGCATATTTATTCAGATTCAAAGATGAATCCCTGAATATTGTCCAGTCCACCAACTCAAAAAAGCCCTGTAGGTGCTCTTCTGCTTTCCTTGACCAAATCTTTGTGGTGCTCATCACTGGTGCTGCAGTCTTTAGTCTCTGCATGCACACCTGGAGTAGAAGCAGGTGACTGGACTTTCCAAAGTGCAGGTCTGGAAAGGTACAGTAAGCATCATTGATGGTGATTTAACAGTAGTCAAATGAGTTGGCTCCACTGGTTCCACAGGTGATATGCAGGTGGCAGTTGTTCAGAAACTTCTTCAAGCTGGCCTCGAAAAAACACCCCTCAAGGACAAGAAAGGTATCAGGGTGTGGTGTTTCATAACTGCTAATCATGGCCAACGTTACTGCAATCAGTCCCAGTTGTTTACCTGCTTTCCACACCCACCCCCTTCCTGGTGCCACCTATCACTAGCCAGTCTTTACTCCTTCCCCACCTCCAACCTTATTCTAGCTTCTGCCTATTTACTTTCCAATCTTGTTGAAGGGTCTCAGTGACTTCCCTTCTGTAGATACAGCCTGACTTGCTGAGTTCCTCCAACATTTTCTGGGTGTTGCTCAAGATATAGAGTATCTGCAGAATCTCTTTGTTGTCTAAGGTTAACTTGAACTATCTTCTCAAATAATATAGTCTGTTCAGAGGTGATTAAACACAGGCAATAAATATGGGCTTTGCAACTAGATGTTCAAAGCCTGTAAAAGGTAATTAAATGACAAAATATTTTAAAATCAAACTTAAATATTGCTGAAAACCTTGAGTAATGAGTGCAATTGGAAAAGGAGTGGGATTTCAGACTATGAAATCTATAGGAAGATATTCAGTGAGAAGAAGTCAAACTGCAAATGCCATTAGGTATTATCTAGGCACCATGCATGGAGTTTGATAAATCACTCAGCAATGGCGTAAATCATTTTTTATAGGATAAAGCTCAATACTTTAGCATTCTCAGATGAAAGAAAGAAATGTCTGAAAGAGAAGTTCTATCATTGTGATTTGCATAAAATTGATCGAATGATTGCAGGTACAGAGAAAATGTTTGTAACACCTGTGTGATCAATGGGTATAAACAGTTGCACGAATAGCTTGCATGAAAACAAAGCAAGGCCATTATAAGTTCAGAGTTTACTGAGAATCAGAATCAGGATGATTATCACCAGCACGTGTCATGAATTTGTTAATTTTGCGGCAACAGTACAATACAACCTATGATAATATGGAAATACATAAATAACTCAATTACAGTAAGTATGTATGTTAAATAGTTATATTAAAAAGAGTGCAAAACAGAATAATATGTAAAGAAAAGTGTGAGGTAATGTCATGGGTTCCATATCCATTTAGGAATTGTATGGCAGACGGAAAGAAGCATTTCCTGAAATACTAATTATGTGCCTTCAGGCTTCTATACCTTCTTCCTGATTAGAAGTGGGCATGTTCTGGGTAGTAGGGGTCCTTAATAGTAGACATCACTTTTCTGAGGCACAGCTGCTAGAAGATGTCTTGGATACAGGTTATAAAGGTAGTTATAAAGGTAGTAAGTTAGTAAAGGAATAAAGGTTATAAAGGTAGTAAGGTAGAAGGGCTAAAGTGTGTGTACTTCAATGCAAGAAGCATCAGGAACAAAGGAGATGAACTGAGAGCTTGGATAAATACATGGAATTATGATGTAGCGGCCATTACGGAGACTTGGCTGGCACCAGGGCAGGAATGGATTCTCAATATTCCTGGTTTTCAGTGCTTTAAAAGGGATGGGGGGGAAGGGGAGGAGGGGTGGCATTACTGGTCAGGGATACTATTACAGCTGCAGAAAGGGTGGGATCCTCTTTTGAGCCAGTATGGGTGGAAGTCAGGAACAGGAAGGGAGCAGTTACTCTACTGGGAGTATTCTATAGGCCGCCTAGTAGCAGCAGAGATACCAAGGAGCAAATTGGGAGGCAGGTTTTGGAAAGATGCAAAAATAACAGGGTTGTTATCATGGGTGACTTTAACTTCCCTAATATTGATTGGCACTTGATTAGTTCCAAGGGTTTAGATGGAGCAGAGTTTGTTAAGTGTGTCCAGGATGGATTCCTGTCACAGTATGTTGACAGGCCGACTAGGGGGAATGCCATACTAGATCTAGTATTAGGTAACGAACCAGGTCAGGACACAGATCTGTCAGTGGGTGAGCATCTGGGGGACAGTGATCACCACTCCCTGACCTTTAGCATTATCATGGAAAAGGATAGAATCAGAGAGGACAGGAAAATTTTTAATTGGGGAAGGGCAAATTATGAGGCTATAAGGCTAGAACTTGCGGGTGTGAATTGGGATGATGTTTTGGCAGGGAAATGTACTATGGACATGTGGTCGATGTTTAGGGATATCTTGCAGTATGTTAGGGATAAATTTGTCCCGGTGAGGAAGATAAAGAATGGTAGGGTGAAGGAACCATGGGTGACAAGTGAAGTAGAAAATCTAGTCAGGTGGAAGAAGGCAGCATACATGAGGAATAGGAAGCAAGGATCAGATGGGTCTATTGAGGAATATAGGGTAGCAAGAAAGGAGCTTAAGAAGAGGCTGAGAAGAGCAAGAAGGAGGCATGAGAAGGCCTTGCCAAGTAGGGTAAAGGAAAACCCCAAGGCATTCTTCAATTATTTGAAGAACAAAAGGATGACAGGAGTGAAGGTAGGACTGATTGGAGATAAAAGTGGGAAGATGTGCCTGGAGGCTGTGGAAGTGAGCAAGGTCCTCAATGAATACTTCTCTTCGGTATTCACCAATGAGAGGGAACGATGACGGTGAGGACAATATGAGTGAGGTTGATGTTCTGGAGCATGTTGATATTAAGGGAGAGGAGGTGTTGGAGTTGTTAAAATATATTAGGATGGATAAGTCCCTGGGGCCTGATGGAATATTCCCCAGGCTGCTCCGTGAGGCAAGGGAAGAGATTGCTGAGCTCTGACTAGGATCTTTATGTCCTCGTTGTCCACAGGAATGGTACCGGAGGATTGGAAGGAGGCGAATGTTGTCCCCTTGTTCAAAAAAGGTAGTAGGGATAGTCCGGTTAATTATAGACCAGTGAGCCTTACGTCTGTGGTGGGAAAGCTGTTGGAAAAGATCCTTAGAGATAGGATCTATGGGCATTTAGAGAATCATGGTCTGATCAGGGACAGTCAGCATGGCTTTGTGAAGGGCAGATCGTGTCTAACAAGCCTGATAGAGTTCTTTGAGGAGGTGACCAGGCATATAGATGAGGGTAGTGCAGTGGATGTGATCTACATGGATTTTAGTAAGGCATTTGACAAGGTTCCACACAGTAGGCTTATTCAGAAAGTCAGAAGGCATGGGATCCAGGGAAGTTTGGCCAGGTGGATTCAGAATTGGCTTGCCTGCAGAAGGCAAAGTGTTGTGGTGGAGGGAGTACATTCAGATTGGAGGGCTGTGACTAGTGGTGTCCCACAAGGATCTGTTCTGGGGCCTATACTTTTTGTGATTTTTATTAACGACCTGGATGTGGGGGTAGAAGGGTGGGTTGGCAAGTTTACAGATGACACAAAGGTTGGTGGTGTTGTAGATAGGGTAGAGGATTGTCGAAGATTGCAGAGAGACATTGATAGGATGCAGAAGTGGGCTGAGCAGTGGCAGATGGAGTTCAACCCGGAGAAGTGTGAGGTGGTACACTTTGGAAGGACAAACTCCAAGGTAGAGTACAAAGTAAATGACAGGATACTTGGTAGCGTGGAGGAGCGTGGGGGGAATTTGACGGGTGAAATTAGCTGTTAAACATGGGTTGGTGATGAAATGATGTCTCAAAGCAGAGCTCAGGTTTCTTTTCATTCCAAGGTCAATGAAATACACAACTTCATCAAGAGTTTGATTAAGTAACTTTAATTAGCAATTAGTAACTCAGCCCAGCAAAGTGTGAAGTGATTCACTTTGGAAGTTTGAGCCTGAAGGTGGGATGCAGGGTTAATGGCAGGGTTCTTAACAGTGTGGAGGAACAGATGTATCTTGGGGTTCACGTCCTCAAAGTTGCAGCACAAGTTCATCAATAGGTAAGCGATCATATAGATTGATTCAAGACCTACAGCTCTATAGAATTCTATTTAGACCACACGGAATATTGTATTCCGTTCTAGTCACTTCATTATAAGAAGAATGTGAAAGTTATAGGGTTCAGAGGACATCTACTAGGGTAGTACCTGGGTTAGTAAGTGTGTCATAGAAACATAGAAAACCTACAGCACAATACAGGCCCTTCAGCCCACAAAAAATTATGTCCCTGCCTTAGAAATTACTAGGCTTACCTATAGCCCTCTATTTTACTAAGCTCCATGTACTTATCTAAAAGTCTCTTAAACGACCCTATTGTATCTGCCTCCACCACCGTTGCTGGCAGCCCATTCCACGCACTCAATACTTTCTGAGTAAAAAACTTAGCCCTGACATCTCCTCTGTACCTACTCCCCAGCACCTTCAACCTGTGTCCTCTTGTGGCAACCATTTCAGCCCTGGGAAAAAGCCTCTGACTATCCACACAATCAATGCCTCTCATCATCTTATACACCTCTATCAGGTCACCTCTCATCCTCCACTCCAATGAGAAAAGGCCAAGTTCACTCAACCTATTCTAATAAGGCATGCTCCCCAATCCACGCAACATCCTTGTAAATCTCATCTGTACCCTTTCTATGGCTTCCACATCCCTCGTGTAGTGAGGTGACCAGAACTGAGAACAGTACTCCAAGTGGGGTCTGATCAGGGTCCTATATAGCTGCAACATTACTTCTCGGCTCCTAAATTCAATTCCACAATTGATGAAGGCCAATACACCATATGCCTTCTTAACCACAGAGTCAACCTGCGCAGCTGCTTTGAGCATCCTATGGACTCGGACCCCAAGATCCCTCTGACCCTCCACACTGCCAAGAGTCTTACCATTAATATCTTATCCTGCCATCATATTTGACCTACCAAAATGTATCACTAAACACTTATGAGATTAGGTTAAGTGATCTAGGGTTTTTCTGTTGGAGAGGAGGAGAATGAGAAATGACCTTTTGAGGTGTACAAGAGGATAAGAGGCACAGGCTGAATACATAGAGTGAGACCTTTTCCCACCATAGAAATGGCCGATGCAAGGAGGCATACATAGCTTACATTTGTTAGAAAGCAAGTATGGGGGTGGGTGGGAAAGGCAGAAGTAGATTTTTCACACAGAATGTGGTGGGAATGCTCTGCAGGAGTGTTGACACAATAATATACAATACAGTCATTTAATAGACTCAGATAGGCACGTGGATGAAAGAAAGATGGAGGGTTATATGGGAAGGAAAATTAGATTGATCTTGGAGTAGGTTAAAAAATATGCACAAAATCTTGTGTTGACGGGGCTGTACTGTGTTGTATTGTTCTATATTCTATACTCTATAGGTAATTTCATTTTAATTCGGTCACAGGTCTAATTCAACTTTTAAGTACGGTTGCAAATCTAATCCAGCTGAATTTAATGAGCAAATCTCAGATGTATGCAAATGGTTCTGTTTATTATCAGAGAATGTATATAGTGCACAACCTGAAATGCTTGTCTTCGCAAACATCCACGCGAAACAGAAGTACCCCAAAAGAATCAACAACAGAAAAATATTAGAACCCCAAAGCTCTCCTCTTCATGCAAGCAGCAGTAAATATCAACACATCAACATCCCCCACCCATTTCAGTAAAAAGATTCCACGCCCACCACCCACCAAGCAATAGTGAAGCACCCAGAGAGACCGTGACCTGCAATCTACAATGCTATTGTTTACCCAGCAGTTCAACTAACAAGGGACCGAGAGATATCACCCATTTTCACAGCAAAAGGGAAGACTGACAGTTGCTGTTACAATATTACAGTCTGCTTATTCTTACTCTCTTATTCTGAGAGTCTCCAACTTGAGAATCGGCAGCAAACTCTCCCACAACTGTGAGGAAGAGAGCCCATACATTCACCACAGCAAAATCCTGATGTTCCATCTCCCACGATGCCTCAGGTGGCAACACCAGGCCAAACCCTTAAGTCACCATCTTCCAAGCCATGCCTGGAAAACGTTGGAAGTGTTGGAAAATGGTGGGCCAGTAAATTCCAGGAACAGGAACATACCTGCCGTTTAAAAAAAAACACAGTGCCACTTGCAGATCGGGACCTTGTTGAAACCCTAAACACCCTGAAAAGGGGAAAAAAGGACATTAAAGAGAGGAATTTAAGTTGTTTCCACAGATGAGGTCAAAGAGGCAGCCACTTGACCCCATTTTAACTTCCCATCAATAGAATGTATTTTTTTGATTGTCCACTAATAAATCAAGCCCCTGGCTGTATGCAATTCATACTAAACACTAATTAGCAATAGGCAATAAGCAGTTCTGGTTGTTTATTCTTAACCACTCAATTTTTAGCTCCTGGGGAGCCCCAACACTTCAATGAGGGAGCATCAAGTTCACTAGGGATTGATTGGGATTGAGTGCATGGACCAGTTCCAGAAATCTGCTGAAAAGACCTTGCTGTTACACTTTTCAGGCTCACCCTTTTCTCCCCTTGAAATGAAGAAGTCCATATCAGTCCATATCAACCGGTATGCCATTTACTGGAAGCCACCACATGATTTCCAGTAAATCCTCTCAGACAGGACTACCTGTGTAACCACAGCCTAATACAAAATTTAAGTCAGCCATTGTGTTAACATATTCAACCTTTTTGTACCTATTGCAATAGGGAAATCACTAATTCTGCATTACTGATTTGAACATGAAATGAAGAGTTCTTGAAAAAGGGTCCATAGGTTGTTGGAAGAATTCAGTTATGGGGTAAATGAAGTTGAGTGAAGTTCTTCTCTCTGGTTCAAGAGCCTGATGGTTGGGTAATAACTGTTCCTGAAGCTCATGATGTGAGTCCTGAGGGTACTGTACCTTCTTCATGATGGCAGTAGCAAGAAGAGAGCATGAGCTGGGTGGTGGGAGTCCCTTATGATGGATGCTGCTTTCCTGCAACCATTCTCTGTGTAGCTGGGCTCAATGGTGGAGAGTGCTTTACTCCTGATGTTTCCATACCAGGCTGTCATGAAACCAAAGAATATACACTTCACAATTCATCTATTGAAATTTGTCAAAGTTTTAAGTATCATGCCAAATCTTTGCAAACTTCTAAGCAAGTAGAAGCACTGCTGTGCTTTCTTCATAATGGCAGTTATGTGCTGGGTGCAGGACAATTCCTCTGGAATAATAATTGAAACATAGAAAACCTACAGCACCATACAGGCCCTTCGGCCCACAAAGCTGTGCCGAACATGGATTTACCTTAGAAATTACCTAGGGTTACCATAGGCCTCTATTTTTCTAAGTTCCATGTACTTATCCAGGGGTCTCTTAAAAGACCATATTGTTTCTGTCTTCACCACCACCACCGGTAGCCCATTCCACACACTCCCCTGACATCTCCTCTGTATCTTTTTCCAAGCATCTTAAAACTATGCACTGCCGTGTGTCCCATTTCAGCCCTGGGAAAAAGCCTTCAACTATGCATATGATCAATGCCTTTCATCTCCCTGTGCATCTTTATCAGGTCCCCATTGCTCCAAGGAGAAAAGGCCGAGTTCACTTAACCTATTCTCATAAGACATGCTCCTCAAATCAGGCAGCATCCTTGTAAATCTCCTCTGCACCCTTTCTATAGTTTCCACATCCTTCCCATAGTGAGGCAACCAGAACTGAGTACAGTACTCCAAGTGGGATCTGACCAGGGTCCTGTATAGCTGCCGCATTACCTCTCGGCTCCTAAATTTAATCCCATGACTGATGAAGGCCAATGCACCGCATGCCTTCTTAACCACATGGTCAACCCGCTCGGACCCCAAGATCCCTTTGATCCTCTACATTGCCAAGAGTCTTATCATTAAAACTATATTCTGCCATCATATTTGACCTACCAAAATGAACTATCTCCCACTTATCTGGGTTGAAATCCATCTGCCACTTCTCAGACCAGTTTTCTATCCTATCAATGTCCTGGCTGTAACCTCTGATAGTCCTCCACACTATCCACTATAATACTGAGGAATTTAAATTTGCTGACCCTCTCTATCCTTGATTCCCAATGAGTTCTGGCCCTTGGACCTCTAGTTTCTTCGTCCTGAAGTAAACAATCAGCTCCTTGATCCTGCTAACATTCAGCAACATGTCTTTGTTATGACACCACAGCCAGATTTTCAATCTCCCTCCCGTATGCTGATTCATCACCAGCTTTGATTCAGCCAATGACAGTTATGTCATCTGCAAACATATATGGCATTGGAGTTGTGCTTAGCTATGCAGTCATAAATATAAAGCAAGCAGACAGCCTTGTGGTGCACCTGTGTTGATGGAGATTGAGCAGGAATGTTGTTGTCAACCCAAACTGACTGTGTTGAGGAAATTGAGGATGCAATTGCACAAGGAGGTCTTGAGGCCATGGTTTTGAAGCTTATTAATTCATTTTGAGGAGATTACAGTATTTAGTTCCCAACTGTGGTCAATAAAGAGCATCCTGATATTTTTGCGGTCCAGATGTTTCAGGATTAAGTGAAGAGCCAATGAAATGGCATCTGTAGTTGATCTGTTGTGCCGGTAGGTAAATAAGAGCAGATCGAATTCATTTCTCAGACAGGAGTTGATATGTTTCATTACCAACCTTTCAAAACTCTTCATCACAGTGGATGTAAGTGCTACTGGACCATAGTCACTGAGGCAGGTTAATACATTCTTCTTAGGCACTGGTATAATAGAAGCCTGCTTGAAACAGGTGTGTACCTCAGACTGCCAAAATGGTGGTTAAAGATCTCAGTGAACACTCCTGCCATTTGATCAGCACAGGTCTTTAGTACTCTGCCAGGTACCCTATGTGGGCAGGATGCTTTCCATGAGATCACTCTGCTGAAGGATACTGTCATGTTGGCCTCAGAGACTGAAATCACAGGATCACCGAGGACTGTGGGAGATCGCGATAGATTGCATGATGAATTTGATAGCATCCAACATATGTTTCAAGCCAAGATTCGTCGGAAGCAAAATGCTCTGCCTCAGCCCTTTAAAGTATCAGAAATACACTACAGCACAATGGAAGAGGTTGTTGAAGAGTCACTGAGGTTGCAAAAAGAGGGTCCAAGAAATCTATTGAACTTCTGTTAGGGTTATGCCATTCATTAGTATGATGAAGACATATAGTACTGTTTGAATCTGTAGCGATGAAAAGCTAACAAAGACCAGAGAAAGAAGGTAGATATTCTTTCATTGATTATTTGTTGGCCCAGCGAAGTGGGAATTTGATCATTGCAATGATTCGTAACCCTTGATATGTCACAGATTTATTGTCAGATTGATATAGACCATGGTGGAAAACAGGACAACTCTGACGTAATGGATTACTATGTGTTATGGCTTCAGCTATACTTATTCCCAGGGAGCAATGCATTACTTGATTCAAGGTCTGCTCCAAGGTCTGATCCAAGGTTATCATAGTCCATCTGGTTCTACCTTGGTAACTGGAAGGAAGTCCAGCAACAGAAGGAGAATCTAACTGGGATATTGCAAAGATTCTGAGAAGCAATATGTCACTGCTGCCCCAGAAGTAATTATTGCATTGTAAGATGGAAGGTGTAGAAGCTTCCCCAATAAGAACCTCAAAGGCATATTTGATGTATCTAATCCGAGCAAGTTAACCACACTGGAATACTGCTTAGCCCTAAGCTTAAAGAATGCCTGATGCTGCTTGGATTAGAAACATAGAAACATAGAAAATAGGTGCAGGATTAGGCCATTCGGCCCTTTGAGCCTGCACTGCCATTCAGTATGATCATGGCTGATCGTCCAACTCAGAACCCTGTACCTGCTTTCTCTCCATACCCCCGATCCCTTTAGCCACAAGGGCCATATCTAATTTCCTCTTAAATATTGCCAATGAACTGGCCTCGTTTCCTGTGGCAGAGAATTCCACAGATTCACCACTCTCTGTATGAAGAAGTTTTTCCTCATCTCAGTCTTAAAAGGCTTCCCCTTTATCCTTAAATGTAGGAGAGGTTGAATAAACTGAGATATTTTTTTCAGGAACTTCAGAGGCTGAGGGGTGAACCGTTGGAATCTATAGATAGACTAGATAGTCAGAGTCCATTTTCAGGAATGGAAATGCCTAATACTAGAGGGCATGGTTTTAAGGTAAGAAAGGAAAACTTTAAAAGGAATGTGGAATGCAAGGTTTTTACACAGTGGTATGTCCTATGGGAAATGATAGAAGCAAATATGATAATATAATGTTTATAAGGAGCTTAAACAGATACATGTACAGGCAGTGAATGAAGGGATATGATCTTATACAGTGAGCAGTTATGTTAACACCATGATTCATGCAGGTAACAGGGTGAATACAAATGCAGTGAGCTGAAACCTTTGTTCATGTACTGCGCTGTTCTATGTTCAAGATGTAGAGTTAGGATCTCGATATGGGTTGCTGAATCATAAGACAATATGGAAGTAGACAAAGGAACAAGAAGCTGCATTCTGAAAGTCAAAACTGTTGTTGCTGAATTCACAGTTTTTTGTTTGTTCCAATAAAGCTGATGTCAACAGCATCAATTTAATTTTGTTACAACCTAGGGAGAATGTAATAAAACAATTGATTGGCTGCTCATTAACGTATCTTTCCAAGTCGGTGCAATGAGACCATAATGATAGGAACAGAATTAAGACATTCAGCCCATTGAGTCTGCTCCGTCATTCCATCATGATTTATAACCCATCTCAATCCATTGTCCTGCCCGCTACCTGTAACCTTTAGCACTCTTATTAATCAAAGAACTATCAATCTTTGCTTTAAATATACCCAATGACTGGGCCTCAATGACCATCTGTGGCAAAGTATTTCACAGATTCTCCTCATCACCTCTGTTCTAAAGGGGCATTCTTCTATTCAGAGGCTGTTCCCTCTAGACCAAGACTCTCCCACTCTCTGAAATATCTTCTCCATAATCATTCTATCTTGGTCTATCAATATTTAATAGGTTAAAATGAGATCCCCCCTCATTCTTATGAATTCCAGTGAGTATAAGCCCAGCTTTTATGCTGACTTTGACTTCCCTTGTCAGTCATGGTTGCCTCATACTCTCTTTGGGATACTTCTTCTTCTTTGAAATGCATCTTTCCTGTGCCTTCCAAATTGCTCCCAGATACTTCAGCCATTGCTGTTCTGCAATCTTTCCTGCTTGTGTCCCCTTCCAATCAACTTACACCAGCTCCTTTCTGATGCCTCTATAATTCCACTTTAGTGCCGACATATCTGATTTTATCTTTTCCACCTCAGACTGCAGGGTAAATTCTATCATGTTATGATCACTGTCTTTTATCCTAAGTTCCCTAGGGTTTTATCCTAGGGTTCTTTTATCCTAAGTTCCCTAATCAAATTAGTTAATCAAGCAACACCCAATTCAGCATTGCCTTTTCCTTAGTGGATTCAATCACAAGCTATCACATAGGCATTCTACAAATTCCTTACATTGGACTCCAGTACAAACCTGCTTTTCCCAATCTTCCTGCATAATGACGATCACAATATTGCCCATTTTACTTGTCTTTTCTAGCTCCCCTTGCAATTTTGTAGCCCACATACTGGCTTCTGCCCAGTGGCTTGTATATAGCTCCCTTCACAGCTTCCTTACCTTTGTAGTTTTGTAACTAAGCCCAAGACTCTACAACCAAATCAAGAAAGTTTACCTACTATCTCTGTAGTTCCACTTAAAATTTTGGTGATCATGAAGCACGAACATCTGTGAGTATCTTTGGTGAAGTCAGTGAATATCTCCGATAACCTCAGCCAAGATGCAGCAATGGATAATAACAGTTTCTGCAGAGAACCACATCCAGAAGTCCAATATTGGGCAAAATTCAATTTTAATACATCCAAATGAGATACCAATACAATGTGAAGTGGTGTCCTTGGTGAATACATGGAGAATTGCAAGTTACAGCCTAGCAGATTGTTCCTGTGAAAAGATATAATTTCATGTGGATGAACGCATTTTGCAAGAATTAGAGGCAGAACATGAAGATGTCATCATTAGAAGATTTTGGGTTAATACAGCACAGAATCAGGCCAGTTGACACACCTCATCCATATTAACTAAGATGCCTGTCTACACTGAACTTCATTCTACATTTGGTCTATATCCCTCTATTCGTTTTGCATCTCTCGTCTGTCCAAATGACTTTTAAATGCTGTAATTGCACCTACCTCTACCACCTCCTCTGATAGTTTGTTCCATAATGCCACTATCTTCTTTGTACAAAAAAATATTGCCCCTCAAGATTTCCTTTAAATATTTCTCATTCTCTCCATATTAGACACCGTACCTGAGAAAGTGACAATGTTCATGGCCTTCATAATTTCCAGCCTCTTTTTCTCCATTCAGAATGAACCCTTTAACTGCAGTCATTTCCAGACAAAACCTCATAATTTTCTTTTGAACTCTTTCTGTCATGACCACATCCTGGTCATGTGGGTGTGGGTGACTAGGAAAACATATCAAAAGCATGCTAGCTAATGATGTCCCAACACTAACTCTCAAAAACTCCATTCTGCGATGCAAGCAAGTTTAATAACATCCTTGCTTCCTGATTCAACATTGTCATGAAGCGGTGACCTTGCACTTCAAGGTCCCTCTGTACAGCAGCACTTCTGAAGTCCCTGTTGTTTACTCTGTACGTCTTATCAGTATTAAATGACCCACAGTGCATTAATTCATACTTCATTGGATGAAATTCCAACTGTCACTGTTCCACTCAGTTTTATAACCTTATTGTCCAACTGCTGCTTCATGTTTTCTTTTGACCGGTGAATACATTTATTCAAAGTTTGGAATGGAGGGAGGAGGGGGATCTGGTGTTATAACAGTAGATAGCCACTCAAGCTCGGTACCTTTTTGTTCGCATTGTCACTGAATATACTATTATATTCAGCCTACAGGGGAGATGTTAACACCCTGACCCAGTGGTGCCAAGATAACAATCTTCCCTTTATGTCTAAAAAACAACAGAGCTGATTGTGGTTTACAATAGGCTTGGAGGCAGACTCACCCCAATCAACATCAATGGGTCTGCAGTTGAGAGGGTGAGTAGTGCAAAGTTTCCTGGTATACACATCACTGAAGATCTCACCTGAACTGACTGTCAAAAAAAGCACAACAGTGTCTCTTACACCTCAAGCAACTAAAGAAGTTCAATCTGAGCCCCCAAATCCTCAGTCTTCTACAGGGGCACCATTGACAGCATACTGACTGGCTGTATCACCGCCTGGTATGGGAGCTGCACCAACCTTGATCGCTGGGCACTGCAGAGAGTGGTACGGACAGCCCAGCACATCAGTGGATGTGAACTTCACCCCATTACAGCAGCAGGTCTGTAAAGAAGACTTAGAAGATCATTGGGGACACCAGTCACCCCAACCATCAACTGTTTCAGCTGCAAACGGTACTGCAACATTAAAGCCAGGACCGACAGGCTCTGGGATAGCTTCTTTCTACAAGCCATTTAACTTATAAATTAACAAGTCTGTACATTGCGTTTGAATCATAGCTCAAAGATTTTTACTCCCTCATGTTATAGGATGGATGTAAGATTTAAATAAATTCATTCAAATTTGAAAAGGATACTCTACTCAGAAATAATAAGGAAGTTTGCTCACAAATGAGAGATACCTTACATTTTGCATTTCCTCAGGATGAGTCAGAACTTTGTGGTCTTTTAATATACGTTTGGGTCAATTAAATGATGCTGTTATTTCATAAGAGCTTTGAACAGCGTGAAATTGCTAAATGTCAACTTTGACAAAGCCTGTCAAACCCACTTTGAATCTGTTTTATTCTTCAAACTCAATTGAGAGTTGACCCTCTCTACAAAATTGTTCCTCCTAACACAACACAAGTTAGGTATAAATAATAAAATAAACATTAATCTTCCATTATCACTTGCCTGTGGATATGCTTCCTTCCATTGCTTAAGGAACACTGTGGATTGGCAAGTAAACCATATCTTGGATTAGTATGGTTATCTCAAAGTAGAGGAGTAAATGAAAAACAATCATTGCTTCCTTCCTCCTTTTGTATTTTTTGAGTATTTGCTCAGTTGGGCTCTGTTAGCATTTCGCAGAAAATGTTACCACAAATCGCAGATGCTGGGATCAGACAATATACCAAAATTTCCTGCATTTTAAAGTTTTCTGGAACGGACACTTCACATGGCATTCCTGCAACCACCCACAATAGTCATCCATTCACAATGATCACATCTTCAAAAATATGTAATATCCCCTGATTAATTACCTTAAGAACACTGCATCCGCACTCCACGTGAAGAATGCATCTAAAATAATTGAAATGCATTTTTGTTAGCAATGTTCAGTGAACAGAAAGAAGGTTAAATTATGGAACAGGCTAGAGATCAGTAACTTAATCTACATGTTTTTCTATAGCCCGAATGAATGAATCTAAATTAACTTCAATTACACTGCTGTAATGTTAACAATGAGAGTAAGTCAAACAATCTCTCAAAGTTCAAAGGTTAAATTTGTTATCAAGTATACATACGTTACCATATAAAATGCATCTCTTGCATTTATGCTGAATAAGTCCACAGAATAATAACCACAACAGAATCAATGAAAGATCTCCCAACTTGAGTGTTCAAGCAGAGTGCAGAAGACAACAAATTGTGCCAATACAAAAAGAAGTAAGAATAATAAACAGGCAATAAATATCAAAGGTCAAAGTAAATTATATTATTAAAGCACATATATGTCTCCATATGCAGCCCTGAAATTCATTTTCCTGTGGGCATACTTAATAAATCTATAGGGTAATAACCATAACAGAATCAATCAAATACCACACTAATTTGGAGTTCAACCAATGTGCAACAAACTGTACAAATACAAAAATAAGCAAGCAAACAAACAAACAAATAAATAAATAAGCATGTAATAAATATCAAGAACATGAGATGAAGATTCTTTGAAAATGAGTCCATAGGTTGTGGGAACATTTCAATGATGGGACAAATGAAGTTGATTAAAGTCATCCCCTTTAGTTCAAGAGCCTGATGCTGGTGGGAGTAGTAACTGAACCTGGTGGTGTGAGTCCTAAGGCTCCTGTCCTTTCTTCCTCATGGCAGCAGTGAGAAGAGAGCACGTCCTTGGTGGTCTGGTCACTGATGATGGATACTGCTTTCCTGCATCAACATTTCACATAGATGTGATCAGTGGTGGGGAAGGCTTTACCCGTAATGTACTGGACTGTATCCAGCACTTTTTGTAAGAATTCCATTCAAGGGCTTTGATGTTCCCAGTCAATTTGCTCTCCACTACACATCTATAGAAGTTTATCAATGTTCTAGTTGTCATGCCAAATCTTTGCAAACTCCTAAAAAAGTAGAAGCGCTGCTATTCTTTCATTGTAATTGCACTTATGTGCTGGGCCCAGGACGTATTCAAAAATAATAACACTGAGAAGTCTCAAGACTTACCTGCCGTTCAATAAAAGAAGAGCTCTTCCATGACTTTCTTGCTCTGTTCCCTTATCCTTGGATACCACGGTGTCCAAAAATCTGTCAATTTCAAGCATCGTTATGCAAAGTTCTTTGCACTTGAGAATTTCAAAATCTTCAAAAGAAAATGAGGAAGACAAAAGACCGAACAAAATGGGCAAATTTCTCCCTATTTGCTTCTAATTAAGTAGTGACATCCAGCTTTATGGCACTGTATGCATAAGGGCATTTTGAACTTCCATGTCTGCACATTGAAGCCCAGAAGTACAATCACGCTAGAGGTCAGACATCAAAGCATCTAACTCTGTTCCTTGGAATGCCATTTAGTATAGGATATCCTGAGCTGTAAGAAATGATATGCTTCAGATACATCCAACACACCCCCATTAACTTGAATAACATGACTATGCCATTTCCCCAATAACACTCATTTCCTTGAAGTTTCAAAAATATAGCTATCTTTTATTTAATTACTTCTAATAGTCCAGAATCTGCTACCCACCTGGGAAGAGGAAACCAGATCATCAAGCCTCTTGCTCAGTATGAAAATCTTTTCAAATTTGAACTTCAATTTATTGATGGCTATCTTATATTGATGGTCTTTCATTCTAGTCTTTTCCCCAAGGGACACAATTCCATATCTCCATAAGTAATACCAATATCCTTTTTAATATTTTTATGATCTTCAGCATGCTTGATGTAGTTTTTAAAACATCCTTGACTTTCACTTTTCTCATGAATATTGCCACCAGCAGACGGTGGCTTTCTCCGTCAATAATCAATCATCTGTTTTTTCTTGTCATGTCAATTCAGCATCTGTTATCTTTCATTTGGGAACAAGTCTTACAATTTCCCTACCATATCTACTTGCAATTATTTACAAGGCTCCTATGGGCTACTGGTGAACCATTTACTTCTATATTTTAAAAAGATACTGTTTTAAAGAAAGTACTGCAATAAAACAAAACTGATGAAGAAAACTTCTGAGGTCAGTGCAAGAAAATGCTTTATTTTCTAGCCCATTGCTCCCTCTGGTGTTTATTGAGAGTTAAGTCTTCAGTTTGCAGCTGTTGTCATACACAGCCATCTCCTGGAAATGGCTGGTACAGCAAATAAATAAAATGGTTTCAAGGTTGATTCTTAGGAGTAAAAGCATCCAAAATGCTAACAAAATTAGAATAAAATCTTTATGGAGATTGAAATGATGAATAAAGTAATTGACTCAGTTTTCTGGTGTTCAAGATAGGCATAAGGCCCCTTGCACATGTTAAAATGGGATCTAACATCCATTTAAGGCATCTTAGAAATGAATATTTTGATGAAGTTGAACACCACTTCAGCTGAGAACAAAAGGTATTTTATTTATAAAGTGTCTTTGTTCCAAACCTTCCGGTGCAAAAATACAAATCCTCTGCTTCTGCATCCAATATGACTTCCATGATATTTAACTATAGTTTAATTGCTTCACCATCATATTCAATAAGACAACAAAGCCATAGGACATAGGAGCAGAATTAGGCCACTTGGCCCATCAAGTCTGCTCTGCCATTCCATCATCCCTCTCGACCCCATTCTCCTTGTAACCTTTGACGGACTTACTAAACAAAAACCTATCCACCTCTGTACAAAAAAGTAATGGTTATGGCCCAATCACAAACTGGAGAAAATCTGTAGATGCTGGAAATCCAACCAACACACTCAAAATGCTGGAAGAACTCAACAGGCCAGCAGCATCTATGGAAAAGAATAAAAGTTGATACTTTGGGCCAAGAAGATTCTTCATCAGGACAACCCAGTCCATCATGGGGAAAACCCTCTCCACATCTACATGAAGCATTGTTGCAGGAAAGCAGCATCCATCATCAGGGACTCCCACAACCCAGGTCATGCTTTTTCCTCTCTGCTTCCATCAGGAAGAAGGGACAGAAGATTCAGGGCTTAGACCACCAGGCTGAGGAACAGATAGTATCCTTCAGCCTTCCAGATCTTAAATGGGAGGAGATAATGTTATTCAACTTCACTTACCCATCACTGAACTACTCCCATAACCTATGGACTCAATTTCAAGGTCTCTTCACCTCATGTTCTCGATATTTGTTGTTTATTTATTAATATTATTATTAATACTTCTTTCACCCCCAACCTTTGTGTCATCAGCAAACTTACTAACCCACCCTTCTGCTTCTTCATCCAGGTAATTTAAAAAGTAAAAAAAAACAATGGATGGCAAAGATTTTTCACCCTCTGGCTAAAGAAATTTCTCTTCATCCTTGTTCTTAAGGAATGTCCCTCTATTCTGAAGCTGTGCCTCTGGTCCTCGACTCCCCCACTGTAGGAAATGTCCTCTCTATATCCACTCAATCGAAGCCTTTCAATATTCAATAGGTCTCGCTGAGATCCCCCCTGAACTCACCCTGTAAAAGCACAAACAGCCTCACAATGGCCTCATATAATAATTTTGACCAGGCACTGGTTTTGGTCAAAATACGTTTGCATAGCATACTTTTTATTATTTTTAGGATGCATCATGTTATTTCATATGAATGGAATATTTCTAAAGCATCAATGATTTTAAAAAAATACTGCATTGGCTGGAAATCTGAGATAGGAACAGAAAGGTCATGCAGCATCAGTAGAAAGAGAACTGTGATTAAATTTTCAGGTCAAAGACCCCTCAAATGAGATGGAATTGATAAAGTAGATAGTCAGAATCTTTTCTCCATGTTAAGGGTATTTAAAACAAGGGGACATAGGTTTAAGATGAGAGGAAGAATCTGTAAGGGGAATTGAGAGGAAAGTTTTTATTCACACAGACTGGTAGATACCTGGAATTTGCTGCTGAAAGAGGTGGTGGAATCATATACAAAAACTATGTTTAAGAAACATTAAGAGAGGTGTTTGCATCGACAAGTCATAGAAAGCTCTGGGCATAGGACAGGTCAATGTAATCAATGCTGATGGACAGAAATACAGTATAGGAATGGTTGCAGTTGGTGGAAGGACCTGTTTCTGTGCCATGCAGATAATGGTTCAATGAAAAAAAGACAAAACAAGTTAGCTTTAAGTTGCAGAGAGGTTCAGGACTATAGGAAATGCCCAGCACTTTTCTTCTTCTTTATAATGTAAACATATGACAGATAAGTTACATGTAGCCAAGTCCCACAACGAACAGCATGATAATGACTTGATAACCTCTTTTTGTGTTGTACATTGAGGAATCACTCTACAAACCAGGATCATTTACATTCACCAGAGAAAGCAGATGGAGCTTAAGTTTTAATATACCATAAAAAAGAGTACATCTGACCAAATAGCACTCTCTTGGTACTGCAATGTGTGTCACCACTCAAGCACATATCCAAGGCATAACATTATGGAGTAAAAAACTAACAAACTTAATGAATTGAGCAGCATCTGTGGAGGCAATGAGATGGTTGATGTTTGGGGTGTCACTTGTGTATCCATAAATATTATGGGTTGTAAGCTGCCTTTTGAGAGCATCTGGCATTTCCATGGCATCATTTTACCAAAGAGAGGGTATGTTTCATACTCAACTGTTTCTTACAGAATTGAGCATGAAAATCAATGGTTCCCTTGGAAACACATGTTACCTGATTCAATTTTAGTGTTCATTTCTTAACTGAGATCAGAAAGCCCTAGTTAAAAAAAAGGCAGGAGTTTGTCTGATTATACAGAAATTCAAAGTTCAAAGTACCTTTATTATCAAAGTGTGTAGGCAGTATATAACCCTGAGGTTCAAATTCCTGCAGGCAGCCACAAAACAAGGAAACACCATGGAAACTGTTCAAGGGAAAACATCAAACTGTCAATGAACACCAAAAAGGAACAAATTGCACAAATAGAAAAAAAAAACAAGTGAATAACACACAGAATAGTAAACACCAAACTGCAGAGTTGTTGAAACAGTCCAGGATTAATGAACCTGATAGAAGAAATAAAGGAAATCTAAGGTCAGGTAACATCTTTCACAAACCAAAATGTCCCAAACACTTGAATAGCTCATGAATTCTTTCTGAAGCAACACTATGGTAAGGGATTGTAGATAGAGTCATGGCTCAGGAATGTCAGCAGATTTGAAAACAAGATCTTTTATGATAAGGATGAAGTTTGATCTCTCAGTTTTCCTTGTCGTGGCCTTGCACCTTATTGGTTTAACTGCATTGCGTTTTCTCTGTGACTGTATCACTGTATTCTTCGTTCTGTTATTGCTTTTCATTTTGTACTACCCCAAAGTACTTATGTTTTGAAATTAACTCTATGGATGGCAAGTAGTTTTACATCATTTCTTGATCCATGTGGCATAATAAACAGGAATATTGACTGCACTGTGATACAGACATGCTGGGTCCAGGATAGAACTTACAAACCAGGATAACATTTTTGTGATTGGTAATTGTTTTTCCACCAGGTATTTTTCTGTACAGAGAATGTTTATTGAATTCTCCATTCAAAGAAACTCAACAAAAGGCAAGTGTTTTGGAGCAGGGGTGTATATAAACATTTTTGTGAGATCCATTAAAAAAAAGCTTTTTTGTTTGGATCTGAGGCCAGCCCAAGAATTCAATGAATAAGAGAAATGGAGTATCCATTACAGCAAATCACAATATACCTTTCACAACTCAGCAGCACCAGTTTATGGAGAACTACAATGATATTGACTTCCTAAGAGCATTGGTGGTTTAGCATTTAACTTGATGTAATATAGACACTGACTCATGTTACGGAATGCCCAGTTAAAGTAGCATTAGCTGAACAATTAATCCATGAAGAGTTTCTCAGAGACTTGTCAAGTCATGGTGTTAAAAAGCTTCCCACTTCTCTAACTTCTCACCAATTTTTGCTCTATTATATTGCTTCTCATTTGATTTTATGTTGATTTCGACTTCCCTTGTCAGTCACAGTTGCAACATTCTACCTTTAGAATACTTGCTCTTTGGGATGTACCTATCCTATTCCTTCCAAATTGCTCCAGAAAACTCCAACCATTGTTGTTCTGCCATCATCCCTACAAGTGCCGCCTTCCAATTAACTTTGTCCAGTTCCTCTCTCATCTTCTTCTTAAACCCATCTCCCTTACTGGAGCATAGACTGCCCAACAGTAGCATGCCAGAGTTCTCTGTGCTGAGCCAGTCATTCAATTTGTCACCAGGTGTAACCCATCTTCTTGAACTTTCATCTGCCAGGAATGAAGTCGTTTGAACTTCTGTTAGCATTTCTTTAGCTCTGGGTTTTTATGAGTGGAGTTGCTAGCCCCATGCTAAACCCTCCTCCTTTCACAGCCAGGCTTGGGCCCATTCAAGATGGAATTCAATTTCCTTGACTCCGCTGTAGTACTGAAACATTTCACTTTAGCTTCCCCCTCTCAAATTGCAGGGTATATTCTATCAAATTATAATCACTGCCTCCTAAGGGTTCCTTTCTGTTAAGCTCCCTAATTCATTACACAACACTCAATCCAGAATAGCTGATCCCCTAGTGGGCTCAACCACAAACTGCTCTAAAAAGCTATTTGCCAGCATTCTACAAATTCTCTCTGTTGGAATCCAAAATCAGCATCAATGTAATTTTTCCAATATATTGGCACATTGAAATCCCTCGATTTTCATAACATTGCTCTTTGATATGCATTTTCTATCTCCCATTGCAACTTTTAATCCACATCCTGGCTACTGTTGGGAGGCTTGTATATAACTCCCAAATAGGGTCATTTTACCATTTGCCATTGCACTTCTTTAACTCTACCCATAACAATTCTACATCTTCCAATCCTAAATCTCCTCTTTCTAAGGCTTTGATTTCACCATGCCACCCCCTCTGCCTATCTGCCTGTCTTTTGATACAATGTGCATTCTCAGATGTTAAGCTCCCAACTATAATTTTTGCGTCAGCCAGGACTTAGTGATGCCCATGCCATACCTGCCCATCTCTAACTGTGCTACAAGTTCATCTACATTATTCCATATACTGTGTGCATTCAAGTATAACATATTTGGTCCTGTATTCACCACACTTTTCAATTTTGACCCCATGTTTCTCTGCAACTCATTCTATTGACTGCAATTTTGGCTTATTATTTGCCTGACTTTCCTAGCAGTCTCACTACACACTGTCTCTGCTTATAGTTGCAGTCGGTCTTTTCACACTCTCTCCTTACTTCATCTTTATATTTTTTATGTTCCCTTTGAACTTTCTGTAATCAATCTTCCTCTCATTTGTTTCACCAACCTACATTCGTTGCATGCACTTTTTTTTTCTTCTGTATTCCACTCCCTATCTTATTGGGAACTCTTGCTTTAATTTTTATATCCTTTCTGAACATTGAATACTACTGAGACATCTCCACATTAAAGACTTATTATTCACCACTATTTTTGTTTGTCAGACTTTGATTCCACATAATTTGGAAATATCTTTTTTTCATTTTAATGAAATTAGTCCTTCTCCTGTGACTTCTGCTTGAAATTAAGTTGTCTTGATGACACTTCAGAGACACCAGACAGTCTTTGTCATTTTACTATTGCTTTTCTAGCCTATGTTTAGAACCATAGAACACTACAGCACAGTACAGGCCCTTCAGCACTCCATGTTGTGCTGACCCATGTAAACCTTTAAAAAAGTACTAAATCCACACTACCCCATAACCCTCCATTTTTCTTTCATCCATGTGTCTGTCCAAGAGGCTCTTAAATACCCCTAATGTTTTAGCCTCCACCACCATCCCTGGCAAGTCATTCTAGGCACTCACAACCCTCTGTGTAAAAAACTTACTCCTGATGTCTCTCCTAAACTTCCCTCCCTTAATTTTGTACATATGCCCTCTGGTGTTTGCTATTGGTGCCCTGGGAAACAGCTACTGACTATCCACCCTATCTATGCCTCTCATAATCTTGTAGATCTCTATCAAGTCCCCTCTCATTCTTCTACGCTCCAAAGAGAAATGTCAAAGCTCTGCTAATCTTGCTTCATATGATTTGTTCTCCAAACCAGACAACATCCTGGTAAATCTCCTCTGCACCCTCTGCATGGCTTCCACATCCTTCCTATAATGAGGTGACCAGAATTGAACACAATACTCTAAGTGTGGTCTCACCAGAGATTTGTAGAGTTGCAACATGGACTCTCTACTCTTGAACTCAATCCCCCTGTTAAAGAAGCCTAGTATTCCATATGCCTTCTTAACTACCCTATCAACCTGTGCAGCGACCTTGAGGGATGTATGGATTTGAACCCCAAGGTCCCTTTGTTCATCCACACTCTTAAGTAACTAACCATTAATCCTCTACCCAGTCTTCTGGTTTGTCCTTCCAAAATGCATCACCTCACACTTGTCCGGATTGAACTCCATCTGAACATTTTTCTGCCCAACTCTGCAGCTTGTCTATATCCTCATGTAACCTTCGACCACCTATAGCTCCATCCACAACTCCTTCAATCTTCCTGTCATCCGCAAACTTACTCACCCATCCTTCCACCTCTACATCCAGGTCATTTATAAAAATAACAAATAGCAGGGGCCCCAGGACAGATCCCTGCGGCACTTGGATGGCTGAAATATCTTAGCTTTAGCTCAGAAATATTTGCAAACTGCTGTAAGACTGTTGTAATTTTCCTGCATGTTTCCTCCTCCATGACTGTCCCACAGGCTAGTGTTCAATAGAATATTCCAGAAACATAATTGCTTACCTAATTGTCCTTAATATTAAAGAGGTAAATGTTGTTCTTTGTCAATTTGGTGCAATCTTTCTCCCCTGCATCACAATGTTCTCCTACATCAATATTGCCAATTTTCTTCTTTTTTCCTTTCTGTTTCTTTCTTCAACATCTTTTATCCAGGAATATTTAGAACTGAATCCGATCTTTTCTTTATAGTAAGGCATCAGTTATTCCCAGGAAGTTGTAATCCAATTTAAATACTATGTCTGTACCTCAATAACTTTATTCTATACCTGTCTCATGTTTATGTGCATGCAATTGTAAACTTAATCTTCAACTTTGTTCATTCATTATGTGTTATGTAGTATGATGTAAGCGATCTTGGTCTTACCCAGCTCATTATTGTTCTTGGCAAATTTTTCTACAGAAGTGGTTTGCCATTGTTCTCTTCTGGGCAGTGTCTTTTAAAGATGGGTGACCCCAGCCATTATCAATAGTCTTCAGAAACTGTCTGCCTGCTGTCAATGGTTGCATATCCAGGGTGTGTGATATGACCAGCTGTTCATGTGACCATCCATCATCTGCTCCCATGGCTTCAAGTGACTCTGATCAGGGGGAGGGAAGCACTAAGTAGGTACTATACCTTCCCTAAAGGTGACCTGCAGCCTAGCAAAGGGAAGCAGTACCTCCGTCTCCGTAGAGACGTGATCTCCACCCTGCCACCCTTTTTGTCTTATCTCTATCCAACCAGAAAGTCTCTTGTTTGTAGTTCTGGTGCCAGCTCTATTTCCCGATGCTTTTATCTTCTTCATTACTACCTTCCTCTGTCCATGGCTCTGCTAAATTGCTTTAAACACCCTCCAGAGTACAGAAAATATTTCTACATGGACCTTGGTCACAGCTCTGTTGAAGTTTTAGCTCTCTAACCATTACATTTCCTATTTCCCTCAGCACCTTTCCCAGTGTCGCAAGATATTGAAGCACTGCTCCTTACACCAATTCTTTAACTATACAGTTCCTATTCTCCTATGATGCTTGTGGCACAGAGAATACTTCCAAATTTTCTGCAACTGCTCAGGTACAGTGCTAATCGCAGCATCATACAATATACATTCTGGAGCCACAGAACCATAAAAACACCTGACATTTAAACAGCTGTTTTAGTTATTGTTTTCTTGATCTTTCACTCCTCTTGCTGTGCAGTTGGTCTGCTCATGATGCAAGGATCCTCTCTCTGGCTGTAGTCCCCTGTGGAAATTTCTACCAGTATTGAACACTGAGTACCGATTACAGAGTCAGAACCTTTCTAAATGACCTGCCAGCTTCTTTTGGTTATCTCTGTACGTGCATCCTTCCATATTGTGAGAAGAACAAGCTGTGCATGAAATAGTCTTGAATGGAATGTAAGCTGTTGCATAGGCTGTACAATTTACAACAGGAGGCCTTTCAGTTGATTTCATTGTCTGTACCTGAGGTTGTCAAGGATTCAGTGTTTCCTAATGGCTCAGATGTGCAATGCATGAATCTGATGTATATCTCCTTATTGGAATGTGAGGTCCCAACCAGAGGTCCATGAGCCAGACCTTGTCAAAGGATCAGAGGAGGAGAGAATTGGCAAATTTGAAGTCCACAGAGTTATCATTTCAGGGACCAGCATGTATGTGCCATTATAAAGAAAGTACATAAGGACCTCTCTACTTTCTTACAGGATTGCAAAGTTTTGACATGTCATTTAAAACTTTGACAGAGTTCTATAGAGAATCTACAGACTGGTTGCATCATGGACTGGTTTGAAAGCTCCAATGCCCTTGAATGGAAAAGTTTATAAGATAGTGGAGACAGCTATCATGGGTAAAGCCCTCCCCACACCTACATGGAGTGCTGTCCTAGGAAAGCAGCATCCATCATCAAGACCCCCACCATCCAGGCCATGTTCCCTTCTCACTGTTGCCATCAGGGAGAAGATACAAGAGCTTCAGGACCCTCATCACCAGATTTAGGAATAGTTATTACACTTCAACATCAGGTTCTTGAACCAGAGGTGATAACTTCACTCAACTTCACTCGCCCCAGCTCTGAATTGTTCCCACAACCTATGGACTCACCTTAAGGACTTTTCATCTCATGTTCTGAGTATATATATAGGTTATTTAATTATTTATAATGATTTTGTTTTATTTTTTTTGTATTTGCACAACTTGCTGCCTAATTTGTTGAGTTCCTTCAGTATTTTGTGTGTTGCCCCCTCTAAACCAGGAGTTCCTAACCTTTGTTATGCCATGGATCCCTATCAATAACCAAGGGGTCCATGGATCCCAAGTTGTGAAACCATGCTTTATGCCTTTCCCACCAATATAACTGTCCAAATGCATTTGAAATGTCATGCATGTAAACATCATGTCATAATTATAACATTATGCCATGGTTTAATCTACCATCTGATGTCAATGGAGCTATGCATAGCTCCAATATTTTGGCTTGGAATTCGACTTATCAATGCAACATTGAGAGATTTCAAGAAAGAGGCAAAAGGCATTATTGCTTTTTATGGTTTTGATAATCCCAACAGTGCAAATCATTCTATCGGAGTGTGGAAAAATGAAATTCAAGGCTCATCTTATACCTTGAACAGTACAAAAGTATCCACAGGTTAACTTTGTCAGGTGCTTTAAATAATTTTATTTGTACATACATGTTGCATGCATTCAGGGGTTAAAGGGTCATGAGTATGATACATGATGCATTATGCATAGAGGTGCTAAGTATCATGCTTAACATGATGAGTGGAGGTGCTTAAGTAGTGGTGGTATTTATGAGAATTCTAATCTTCCATGTTAAGTTTTATGTATTTATTCCATTCACTTTTGAGGAAAATGTTTTGCTGATGTGTTCGCAAATATTTTCAAGAAAAAATATTTTTAGGCACCTAAGGACATCTACGCAGAATTAGCTTATGTTTATCTTTTGTACAGAAACAGAAATGGCTGAATGATTGCAGGGGTCAGATTTAATGCTAACGGACCAGTAAAATGCAGATATACTTTGCAATTTTGTTAGTCATTAATCCAGCCACTAGCAAAATGTTTCGATTGAGCATTCTGCATCTTACAGTACAAAAGTCTTTATTGTCATCCAAGTTGTTGGTCTTTAATTCTGATTAGTTTTATTGGTGGAAAAATAAACTTTATTGTGACAGTTGCAGCCTGTAGCAAAATATCATGCATCTGAAAATTATTAAATTCGAGTCCTGTCACAATGCATAGGTATTTCTGATTGTTATTGGTACAAAGGTTCAACTTTTGACCTATGACTTAAACTAAAATATGCAGCCAGTGTATTGAGATGTATTAATCTTCTCCTTCATCCCTGAACAATGTCTGTGTACTATAAATTATATTCTTCCACCTTAATCATGCTAACATATTGCATTAAACTATGGTCTTTACTAAACTAGTTGTGCTAGCTTAGTCACTACCTTACTGAAAAGAGCAGCCTGAATGTTTGCAAATGCACCTCTGTCATGTTCTGCTGAATCCCTGGACTAATGGGAGAAAAGGTGGGGAGAGCACCAGAGGGAGAGGGAGAACAGGCAAACAATTAAATATGTCAGGGATGGGGTAAGAAGGGGAGGAGGGGCATTAACGGAAGTTAGAGAAGTCAATGTTCATTCCATCAGGTTGGATGCTACCCAGCCAGTAATGCCCCTCTTCCGCTTCTTACCCCATCCCTGATGTATTTAGTTGTTCTCCTGTTCTTCATCTCCCTCTGGTGCTTCCCCCGCCTTCCTTTTCCTGAGGCCTCCCGTCCCATGATCCTTTCCCTTCTCCAGCTCTGTATCAATTTTGCCAATCACCTTTCCAGCTCTTAGCTTCATCCCACCCCCTCCGGTCTTCTCCTATCATTTTGCATTTCCCCCTCCCCCCATTACTTTCAAATCTCTTACTATCTTTCCTTTCAGATAGTCCTGACGAAGGGTCTCGGCCCGAAACGTCGACAATGCTTCTCCTTATAGATGCTGTCTGGTCTGCTGTGTTCCACCAGCATTTTGTGTGTGTTTTCTGAATTTCCAGCATCTGCAGATTTCCTCGTGTTTGCTTCATAATTATGGTGGATATTTTCTGAATGTAAACATATAGCTACAAAGTATTTGAAGACTCCTGTTTTTCTCAATTAGCAGGTGGTGTAGTATCCATAATGGAACTTTGCTTTCTCTCTGTTGAAGTTGAAATAAAACTTATTATCAAAGTACAGTATGCATATGTTATCATATACAATCTTTAGTTTATTTTCTAGCAGACAGTTACGGAAAAATGAAGAACACAATTGGATTTATGAAAAGCTACACATAAGTAAATACTGACAACCAATATGCAAAAGAAGACAAATTGTGCAAATAGAAAAATATTGAGAACATGAATTGTAGAGTTCAAAAAAGTGAATCTGTGGGTTGTAGAATCAGCTCAGAGTTGTGCTGAGTGAAGTTATTCTGTTCTGTAGGCTGATGGTTTTCGGTTAATAAATGTTCCTGTACCCGATGGTGTAGGACCCAAGTGTCCTCTACCTCCTGTCCAATTGTAGTAGTAAGAATGGAACACGGCCTGGTTGATGGGTGTCATTGGTGATGGATGCCACTTTCTCGTGGTAGCATTCCTTATAATTATGCTCAGTGGTGGGGAAGGCTTTTCCTGTGACACACTGAGTTGTTTGCACTTCTTTTTGCTTTTGGGCTTTGGTCTTTCCATACCAGGAAATGATATAACCAGTTAAGGGACCTTCCACTGTACATTTATAGAAGCTTATCAAAGTTTTTGGTGATACACTGAATCTACTCAAACTTCAACAAAAGCAAAGGCACAGTAACCATGAAGAACTTAATAAAAGACACAATAAATATAAATATGAAAGCAATTCTATAAAACACGATGTGTAAGTAACTATTGTATACATAGACTGATTGTATGTACATAAAGTGATGCTGGGTGATATGTACTGTTTGTAGTGTTGGTGGGGGTATGGTAAGGTGGGTTAACAGGTGGAGGTATTGATCAGCCAGATGGCTTGGTGGAGAAGTCAAGTGGTCCTGGCGTGGGTGCTGCGCAGCTTCCTCCTTGATGGGAATGCAACAAACAGTCCGTGAGCAGGGTGGGTGGGATCCTTCATGATATTGCTGGCTGCCTTCTGCCACCATTCTGCACATACGTCCTTGAAAGTGGGTAGGCTGGTACCAGTGATGCAATGGGCAGTTTTAACTACCTGTTATAGAGACCTCTTGTCACCGCTGTCCAGTTTCCCTACTGATACAGCGTTTTAGGATGCTCTCAGCTTCACACCTGTAGAAGGCCATGAGTATTGACCAGCTCTCTTCAGATTCCTTAGAAAAATCAGAAGTATTGGTGAGCTTCCTTGATTGTGGAGGAATTATTCTGGGACCATGAGAGGCTGCGTGAAATATGCAGACCCATGAGTTTGAAACAACTCACAGTTTCCACTGTAGTGCCATCAATGTTCAAAGTTCTAAGTAAATTTATTATCAAAGGACATTTATGACACCATAAACAACCTTGAGATTCTTTTTCATGTGGGCATACTCAATAAATCCATAATAGAATATTGGTACCAACAACATAGGTAGGAAAAGGGAGGAGGTCCTGAAAACAGACTAGAGGGAGTTAAGAAGGAAGTTGAGAAGCAGGACCGCAAAGTTAGTAACCTTAGGATGACTGGCTGTGCCACGCAACAGTGAGTATAGGAATAGAGTGAAGTGGAAGATAAATGTGTGGCACAGATATCTGGATCATTGGGACCTCTTTTGGGGCAGGTGTGACCTGTATAAAAAGGATGGGTTGCACTTGAATCTGAGAGGGACCAATATCCTGGCAGGGAGGTTTGCTAAAGCTGTTAGGGAGAGTTTAAACTAGAGTTGCTGGGGGTTGGGAACTGAACTGAAGAGACAGAGGAAGGGGCGGTTAGCTCACAAATGGAGAAAGTTAGTAGACAGTGTGAGAGGGAGGATAGGCAGTTGATAGAGAAGGGATGCGCTCAGACCAATGGTTTGAGATGTGTCTATTTTATTGCAAGGAGTATCATGAACAAAACCGATAAATTTAGAGCTTGGATCAGTACTCAGAGTATGATGTTGTGGCCCTTCCAGGACTTGGATGGGTTGGGGCAGGATTAGCTACTTAGAATGCTAGGCTTTAGAAGTTTCAGAAAGGACAGGGAGCAAGGCAAAAGAGGTAGTGATGTGGCACTGCTGATTAAAGATAGTGTCACAGCTGCAGAAAAGGAAGAAGTCATGGAGGGATTGTCTACTGAGTCTCTGTGGGTGGAAGTTAGAAACAGGAAGAGGTCAATAACTCTAATGGGTGTTTTTTATAGGCCACCCAATAGTAACAAGGAGTAGATAGGGAGACAGATTCTGGAATGGTGCAATAATAACAGGGTTGGCATGATGGGAGATTTTAATTTCCCCAATATTGATTGGCATCTCCCTAGAACAAGGGGTTTAGATGGAGTTGAGTTTGTCAAGTGTTTTCAGGAAGGTTTCCTGACACAATATGTAGATAAGCCTGCAAGAGGAGAGGCTGTACTTGATCTGGTATTGGGAAATGAACCTGGTCAGGTATCAGAGCATTTTGGAGATAGTGATCACAATTCTATCTCTCTTACCATAGCATTGGAGAGGGATAGGAACAAACAAGTTAGGAAATCATTTACTGGAGTAAGGGGAAATTTGAAGCTATCAGGCAGAAACTTGGAAGCATAAATTGGGAACAGATGTTCTCAGGGGAATGTATGGCAAAAATGCAGCAAATGTTCAGAGGGTATTTGTGTGTCATTCTGCATAGATACATTCCAATGAGACATGGAACCATGAGACAGGGTACAGGAGCCATGCTGTACAAAGACTGTTCAAAATCTAGTCAAGAAAAAAAAGAAAAGCTTACAAAATGTTCAAAAACTAGGTAATGATAAAGAACTAAAAAATTATAAGGCTAGCAGGAAGGAGCTTAAGAATGAAATTAGGAGAGCCAGCAGGGGACATGAGAAGGCCTTGGTGAGCAGGATTAAGGAAAACCCCAAGGTATTCTACAATTATCTGAAGAGCAAGAGGAAAAGATGTGAGAGAATAGGACCAACCAAATGTGACAGTGAAAAAGTGTGTATGGAACCAGAGGAAGAAGCGGAGGTATTTAATGTATACTTTGCTTCACTATTCACTACGGAAAAGGACCTTGGCAATTGTATAGATAACTTACAATGGACTGAAAAGCTTGAGGATATAGACATTAAGAAAAAGGATGTGCTGGAGCTTTTGGAAAGCATCAAGTTGTATAAATCACTCAGACTGGATGAGCTATACCCCAGGCTACAGTGGGATGCGAGGGAGGAGATTGCTGAGCCTCAGGCAATGATCTTTACATCATCAGTGGGGACAGGAGAGGTCCTAGAGGATTGAAGCATTGCAGATGTTGTTTCCTTATTTAAGAAAGGGAGTAGAGATAGCCCAGGAAATTATAGACCAGTGAATCTTACCTCAGTTGATGGAAAAGATACTGTGAGGCAGGATTTATGAATATTTGGAGATCCATAATATGATTAGGAATAGTCAGCATGGCTTTGTCAAAGGCAGGTCATGCCTTACGAGCATGATTTAATTTTTTGAGGATATGGTTAAACACGTTGATGAAGGTAGAGCAGTAGATGTAGTGTATATGGATTTCAGCAAGACATTTGACAAGATACACCACACAAGGCTTATTGAGAAAGTAAGGAGGCATGGGATCCAAGGGGACCTTCCTTTATAGAACCAGAATTGGCTTGCACACAGAAGGCAAAGAGTGGTTGTAGACGGGTCATATTCTGCATGGGGATGGGTGACCAGTAGTGTGCCTCAGGGATCTGTTCTGGGACCCCTTCTCTTCATGATTTTTATTAATGACCTGGATGAGAAAGTGGAGGGATGGGTTAGTAAATTTGTTGATGACACAAAGGTTGGGTTGTTGTGGATAGTGTGGAAGGTTGTCAGAGATTACAGCAGGACATCGATAGGATGCAAAACTGGGCTGAAAAGTGGTAGATGGAGTTCAACCCAGATAAGTGGGAGGTGGTTCATTTTGGTAGGTTAAATATGCTACAGAATATAGTATGAATCGTAAGACAATTGGCAACGTGGAGAATTAGAGGGATCTTGGGGTCCATAGGACACTCAAAGCTGCTGCGCAGGTTGACTCTGCGGTTCAGAGGCATACGGCATATTGGCCTTCATCAACTGTGGAATTGAGTTTAGAAGTTGAGAGGTAATGTTACAGCTATATAGGACCCTGGTCAGACCCCACTTGGAGTATTGTGCTCGGTTCTGGTTGCCTCACTACAGGAAGGATGTGGAAGCCATAGAAAGGGTGCAGAGTAGATTTACAAGGGTGTTGCCTTGATTAGGGATGCCTGGATTAGGGAGCATGCATTATGAGAATAGGATGAGTGAACTTGGCCTTGGTGCGACAGAGTATGAGGGGTGACCTGATAGAG
The DNA here is from genome assembly GCF_030144855.1 of Hypanus sabinus. Lineage (NCBI taxonomy): Eukaryota > Metazoa > Chordata > Chondrichthyes > Myliobatiformes > Dasyatidae > Hypanus > Hypanus sabinus. The sequence goes on from NC_082710.1 coordinate 98,575,590, forward strand.
GTGTATAAGATGATGAGAGGTATTGATCGTGTAGGTAGTCAGAGGCTTTCTCCCAGGGCTGAAATGACTAACACAAGAGGCGCTTGGAAGTAGGTACAGAGGAGATAATAGACAATAGACAATAGGTGCAGAAGTAGACCATTCGGCCCTTAGAGCCTGCACTGCAATTCTGAGATCATGGCTGATCAACTACTATCAATACCCGGTTCCTGCCTTGTCCCCATATCCCTTGATTCCCCTATCCATAAGATAACTATCTAGCTCCTTCTTGAAAGCATCCAGAGAATTGGCCTCCACTGCCTTCTGAGGCAGTGCATTCCAGACACCCACAACTCTCTGGGAGAAGAAGTTTTTCCTTAACTCTGTCCTAAATGACCTACCCCTTATTCTCAAACCATGCCCTCTAGTACTGGACTCTCCCAGCATCTGGAACATATTTCCTGCCTCTATCTTGTCCAATCCCTTAATAATCTTATAAGTTGCGATCAGATCCCCTCTCAATCTCCTTAATTCCAGCGTGTACAAGCCCAGTCTCTCTAACCTCTCCGCGTAAGGCAGTCCAGACATCCCAGGAATTAACCTCGTGAATCTCATCCCAGGAATTAACCTCAGGAGATGTCAGGGATAAGTTTTTATACTGAGAGTGGTGAGTGCGTGGAATGGACTGCAGGCGACAATGGTGGAGGCAGATATAATAGGGTCTCTTGAGAGGCTGCTGGCTAGGTACATGGAGCTTAGAAAAATAGAGAGCTATGCGTAATCCTAGGTAATTTCTCAAGAAAGTACATGTTCGGCGCAGTATTGTTGGCTGAAGGGCCTATATTGTGCTGCAGGTTTTCCATGTTTCCATGTTTCTAGAATAATAGTTGTAGCCATAATAGAATCATGAAAGACCATGCCAACTTGGGCATTCAACCAGAGTGCAAAAGACAACAAACTGTGCAAATACAATAAAGAGAGAAAGAAATGATGTGGACCTATTGTGCAGGTGGGCAGGTTGGAGAGGAACCAAGTTGCTTCTCAGACAGAAATTGATATTTTTCATTACCATCCTCTCAAAACACTTCATCATAAAACACTTCTGGAATATAGTCATTGATGGAGTTTACCATGCTCTTCTTAGGCACCGGTATAAATGAAGTGAAGCAGGCACATACCTCGAGCTACCAAAGCAGGAGTTTAAAGATATCGGTGAACACACTAGACTGTTGTTCCCCACAGATCTTTAGTAGTCGGCCAGGTACCCCATCTGGGCTGGTTGCTTTCTGTGGGTTCATCCTCCTGTAGAATGCTCTCTCATCGTCCTCAGTGAGTGAAATCATGGGGTCATCAGCGGGGATGTGGGCATTTATGAAGGTTCCTCCATGTTTTGATAGTCAGTATGAGCACAGGTGAAAGCAAAGCCCTGTTGTCACCTATGCCACTTGATTTCACAAAATACTTGGGTACATGAATCAGAGCAATGTTACACAACAAAGCTCTGAAGCACTGTTTTCAAAACAGCACCAACGCAGTTTTAACTTATTGTAAGCTTTTTTGAAGCACCATCAAGGTGATTGCTCACTCTGTTTTAAAACTGGAAACTCCAACATTTGAAGGTCCCTGCCCTCTAGTGGGAAGTCTAGCAATTTGTTCAATATTTGTTGAACTGCTCTTAAATAAAAACATGTTTTTCACGATCCTAGTCTTTCGACCATACTTCAGTAAATAATTGCTAAATTTTCAAGATCCATTGCCTGATTTCTGACTTCTTTGACAAAAAATTGAAATGTGTGATTCGTGGCATGTTTAACTCAGTAGGATTCTTTCTAAAATTAATTTAATTTAAGATTATTAAAATCATCAGAGAAAATAATAAACAAATAGAAATTTGAACTCAATGTCTAGGCCTCCAGCAACACCCAATCTAATTAGTTAATTAATTGTAAGACACAAACAGAGTCAATTCATATTGGATAACAAACACAATTATATATACTGTACATCTGAGTTTCGAATTTAATTCCTGATTTTCATGCAGAATTAGTATGACAGCCCATATGGGGTTAATACGCACACATATGTTATACATTGTTTTTTTTGTGAATTTGTGGCTTTACTTAATGGCTGATCCAAGTTCCTGGCTTAGTGAAGCTATTTGTTACCATGTGATAGGATCTAAAAGCAATTACCTGTTTTAAAAACAAACAATTAATTTCTGAAAATTCCCAGGAGTTGCCCAAATACCTGATGATCAATAACATATTTTAAAATGCTGCCACCGTAATGCAGGGATATGCAGCAGTCAATTTGACCATTGCAAGGTCCCACAAAATATAATGAGACAAATGATCATATTATCTGTTGTGATCATGAAGCAGAGATAATTATTAATCTATATTCTTGGAGAGCTACAATGCAATCTCTTGAATCGCTTGAAGAGATTTTGTTTACAGTTTCAGAGAGAACAAATGGGTGCCCTGTCTAGCGACTCACCCATAAGATGGCATATCAGACAGCATCAATTTACTTTGAACTGTACTTCAGTTTCAGCCTGGATTAAGTGGTCAATTTCTGATTTAGGGTATTAGGTCTTAGTTGGCCACAACTCAGCTGATAAACATGCTCTAGATCAACTAAGTGTGCATCATCCCAATATTTCACAGGTTTGCAACTGTGCCTCTTTTTCTATTAAATTTTTAACCAAGTCCTGTAATAGCTGCTAGAAAACTATTATATTTTAGACTTGCAAGAGTGATGTACTGAAGATGTAGGAGAAATCTGCATAGTATAACCTGTTCACATATTATAAGAAGCATTACATCTGACTTATATGTTGGGGCGGAGATACATCGCTTCCAAATTAGCTGTAAGATGCTCCCTCCCTCTGTTAGCCTGCAAGTCCTGCAACATGCCGCATAACGAATGAATGAACTGAGTTCATCCTTAATGTTGTCACAGCTGGGGGTGATGGGTGAGGAGTAGTAGGGATAAACTACAACCACCTATTAAGTGCTCTGAATGATGTGCATCTCAAATAACCTCGGACAACTAAGTCCAACTCCTGACATTCACGTGTGGCGTAGTTGCAAAGTCTAGCAGAACTTTTTCTACTGGCAGAGAAGGAGCAAAGGTGGGTTGTAGGTGTCTTAAAACAGGTAGCTTCGGGCAGGTGGGGCTCATCAGCCATGGTTGGCATCTCATCTTGGAGAAGGAAAGCTCCACTCTCAAAACATCTGCCCTGTGCTATACCCAATCATGAGGGAGTCTTCGGGAGTAAACCCCGAGGAAAAGTGCAGAGCTGGAGTCCCTAGGGCAATCCTACATTGAGTTCAACACTGACCGGCAACTCCTGCGATGCCACTGGAGTCAAACTGACGAAGGGTCTCGGCCCGAAACGTCGACAGTGCTTCTCCTTATGGATGCTGCCTTGCCTGCTGCATTCCACCAGCATTTTGTGTGTGTTGTTTGAATTGGTCATTGCCGTCCCTTTGGATTCATCAGCTATGTGAAGAGGGGGAGCCCGCTGCTCTCGATATCAAGGGACATATTTCCATCCTGCTAGCTAACTGAGTACAAAACAAATCAAATGAATAGGGATGGTGTGGTGTGTCTGAATGTGCTCAGTTTCTCAACTTCTAAATTAGGAAGAGCAAATAGAACTGCCATAAAAGCTAGATGTATGTACTGCTTCCTGCTGAATCACTTGTATTCACTGTACTCAGCTTAATAGGTGAAGCAATAGAAACAGAAGAATCTGCCTCGTCATCCTTTGGAATCATCTATTCAACAATATAGTAGATGCTGAATCGTTAGGTTTATTTGAACCTTGTTTTGATTATAAGGTAATCTCGGGCTGTGTAGATCAGGCTGGAAAATAAAATTGAAACCCCTTGAAATTATTTTCACTGGATGGTAGATTCAACTTGGAGTTATGTAAACTAATTTTGTTCCTTTTTCATGTTCTTACATTCTTATTTTTATTTAGCTTAAAATACAATCCAGAATTTAAAAAAAATCTATGTATTACTTTTCAATTTACTGAACTAATTACATTTTGATGTTTGATATAATTTTGAAAGTATTACCTGCAGTAAGTAGGAGTATCATGCACAAGTTAACATCTGAAGTCTTGATTTATTAGATATTTTAATGATTTATGTTTACAGTTGATTAAATGCAACTTTAATAATGAGTTCCTTGCTTTTTTTTCCCGCAGGATGGATCCACAGCTCAGTCGAAAACAAGTTTCCAGACAACCACCACCCCTGAACAGCTTCCCTCAACCCACTTCAGCCCTAGTGCTGTTCAGAGGAGGGCGAAGAGTGCAGCTGCTAACTGTGACCGCCTGAGCCAAACAAAGTCCATGGTTCTGACTGACTCCAACCCAATTAAGTTACCGGTGAGTAGATAGTGCCATACTTCATTGAGGTGTGAAAGCACATGGGAACAATTTTTTGAAATTTCCTTTCAATATTTGCTTTGTTAGAGTGCATGTCAAGGATTTTTAATTACATTCAAATAAATAGCAATCATAAATTTAAATCAATGGCAACACACTTAACTTCTGTAACTATATATTGGCAGAGGGTTACAAGCATCATAATTGATCATGAAAAGTATTTTACTACCGATTCAGAATTTGTTATACTAAAATATCATTAAAGGAAATCTGTTCAGTGGATAGGAGAAATTTCTTCTGGTACTTTACAGCTGGTCACCCTTAAGTTCAATGTGACAGTTCTAGGAATGTTCACTGTAATGTTACCTGGCAAACTTGACTATTTGTAAATTTAAACTATAAGAGTATTGCATTAATTTGATTTGCAAATTCTTGCTGAATACTAGTAATTATCTGATGGTCACTTTTTTTAAAGTAAGTAAATCACTTTTGCAATTATGATTGTTTGGATAATGCCTGACAGACATGTGATGGAATGTGATGTGATGTTAGTTATGTATTGATCATTTTTTTCCAGATGTAAAAACCCCTCAGGGTTAAATCTAGCTGCTATCAATGTTTTTGATTGCATTACATTGACCGGGGACTATTGTTCTCAATTGCTTTCTGCACTTTATGCTCAAGTGCCAACATACAGATCCAGTAATAATTGACATGCAACTTTAAAAATGGTGAAAATGTTTATCTATCTAAATAGAAAAATTATTATGAAGAACATTGGATTTCCAAATCTTAAATGGAGATACTCCCAATATTTAATGACATAAACAGTAGGCACAAATGGCAGCAATGGAATTTATAGTTTAAAAAAAGTAAAGATGAAACCACTTGACTTGAAAATAAAACAAAATTGGTTCACAAATATCCTTCAGTAAAGGAAATCTTCCATTTTCACCTGTTCTCGTCCACTTATGGCTATTAGTTATCTTCTCAGTTCTGGAGCAATTAGGGATGAACAATAAATGCCTGCATTCCCATTGACATCCAGAAATATTTATACTTGAGCAAGTAAATACTAACAGGACTAGATATCCACTGGCTTGAGCATAAATTTAGAGCTCAAGTCTTACCATGGCAAATGGACATTTCAAATTGTAAATCTGGTAAGAAAATGCATTTGTGATTATGAAACTATTGGATTGTTAAATAAACTCCATCTACTCTACTAAATTGTCTTCATCACCCTGTTTGAATCCAAGACCACCAATTCGACTGAAGTGGCCTGGCATTGGTAGTGTAGCAGTAAGCATGATGGTATTAAAATCTCTGTGATCTGGGTTCAATTCCACCCAGTCTGCAAGAAATTTACATATAATTTCCCTGTGTTTGTGTGAATTTCCTCCAGCTGCTCATTCAAAGATGTACGGATTGATAGGTTAATTGATCCCCAAATGGGCGGTGTGAGCTCGTTGGGCTGTATCCCTAAATAAAAATAAAAATAATGTATTTTGTTTCAGTCATGATTAGAAAATTATTTAATTGGTTATTGTTGTCACATGTACTGAATTGCATGCTCTACGTGAAGATCAATTCATTACAACAGTGCATTACGGTACCGCAAAGTAAAATAATAACACAGTGCAGAATAAAGTGCTAGAGCCACAGAAAAGTGGAGTGTAGGTAAAAATAGTGCAAGGTCACAGGAAGGTAGATTGTGAGGTCAAATGTTCAGCATATTGTACTAGGAAACCAATCAATGGTCTATAAAAGCTGTCCTTGTGTCTGGTGATGCATGTTTTCAGGCTTTTGTATCTTTTGATCTGATGGGAGGGGGAGAAGAGAGAATGGGTGGGGTCTCTGATGATGCTGGATGTTTTACTGAGACAGCAAGATGTATAGAAGTATCCATTAAGGGAGGCTGGGCTCCCTGATGTGCTGAGATGTGTCCACAACTCGCAGTTCCTTGCAATCATGGCCAAAGCACTTGATGCATCCAGATAGGATGCTGTCTATGGTGCATTGATTCAAATGAATCAGGGTTGAATGAGACATACCACATTTCTCTAGCCTCCTCAGGAAGTGAAGGCATAAATGTTGAACAATATATGTATACATAAAGCTGAATCAACACCAAAAAGGGTGCTGGATGAATTCAACAGGTCAGTCAGTATCCATGGATGCAAATAGACAGCTGATATTTTGGCCTCAGTCCCACTCAGAATCAGAATCAGAATCAGAATCAGGTTTATTATCACTGCCATGTGTCGTGAAATTTATTAACTTAGCAGCAGCAGTTCAATGCAATACATAATACAGAAATAAAAACAGATAAGTAATAAATTAATAATCAAAATTAATTAATTAATTAACTGATTATAGTATATGTGTATTGAATAGATTAAAAATCATGCAAAAAGCAGAAATAATATATATTAAAAAAGTGAGGTAGTGTTCAAGGGTTCAATGTCCGTTTAGGAATCAGATGTCAGAGGGAAAGGAGCTGTTCCTGAATTGCTGAGTGTGTGCCTTCAGGCTTCTATACCTCCTACCTGATGGTAACAGTGAGAAAAGGGCATGTCCTGGGTGCTGGAGGTCCTTAATAATGGATGCTCAACTGAAGAAGTAAACTATTTCTATCCATCATTGCTGCCTGACATGATGAACTCTTCCAGCACCTCTTTTGTGCTGCTCCAGATTCTGGCATCTGCCTTTCTTCAAATCAGATGATGTGGCATGGAGTTTGTGGGGATGTCAGAACTCACTCACTGCAAAAGCCTGTGTTCCCAAGCTACAAAACCTATCCCCAGAATCTTCATCATTGACATCTGACTCAAGATCGGCAGCTCAATGGGAATTTCAGATCTTCTCAGCCAGCTCATCAATACCTCATCTCAACACTCTCATTCAGCAGTGGTGGTGGTGTGGGCTGGTAGGCGAAGGGCAGGCAGCCTGTAGCAGTAAAAAAGGATGGAGACACCATGAGACCCTCCATTGGTTTGGGTCGACTGCAGATGTTGCGTCCTAGCTGTTGTCAGTACGCAAGCCAGTGCGATAGGTCATAGAGAGCAAGCTGTTGTCCATGTTGCAAGCATCCCTTCTCCACATTCAAAGGAACAGCAGCGGCCAATCCAGAGGCATCACAGGAATTGCTGGTTAGTATTTAACTCAATGTCGGACTGTCTTAGGGATTCCAGCTTCAGATTATTCTTTGGGGCTTACTCTGAAGCCTTCCTCACGAGTGGGTAGAGCCACAAGACAGCATGAAAAGCATAGATGATGAACCCCATCTGCTTGGAATGACTGGTTTTAAGGCACCATTAATCTGCTTATGCTCCTTCTCCTTTCAGTAGAAACGGTTCCACCAAGCTTAGTAACTGAGTCACGCGTGAAGGCCAGGGGTTGGACTTGATTGTCAGAGGCTATTTTATATGCATGGCAGTGGAAGCATTTAATAGGTAGTGGGAGCTTATCCACATCTCCAACACACACCCCCAAACTCACTATAACATCGTAAGAAACCAACAAAGTATCACACAAAGATGAAGTATCACACAAAGTCATGTTTTGTTCTTTCAAAAAGCCCTGGATAACTGCCCCCAGATTCTTAAGTAATATTCTTCCTATTTTTGTTTCCATTTATGAAAATTGATAACACCACTTAGAGCCTGTCATTAAAAGATGGGAAACATAATCTGAGTTCAGTATGTGCATTTAAACAGACTAAGTTACAAAAAAATTAATGTTAAGCATTGTAGATTAATATTGTTTCTCCCAATATGGATTTGCTTAAGTTATTGCTATAGAGCAATTGTTAACATCATATCAGAGGTCTTACACCAATCGATAAGCAAGAATGTGCAGATAAATAGATCAGAAAACTTGCAAAATACTGTAGTAACCTGGACAAGCAAAAAAAAACATTTTATTGTAGCATGCAGAAAGCACTTGGGGAACTCAGCAGATCAGGCAGCATTGATGAAGGGAAATGCATAGAGGACATTATAAGTAACAGATTTATCATGTCTGGATTAATCCCAAGGAATATAAAATCAGTATTAAGCCATTCACTTTGCTCAACTTTTCAGTTAAACTTCAGCTTAAACCCATTAACCAAACAATGATATATTTCATATAATTAATAACATTTGTACCCAAGATACATGGACCTCTAATTAGTCAACAAAACTGGGCAATTGGCAGAACACTCACAACAATAAGTCTACATGACCATTTTAAATTAGGTTGCAAAATAATGAAACATTTAATCTCTAATCATATTCAAAAGGCCAATATGAACTTCACCTCAGTTTTCGAAGTAACGGTCTCAATGCAAAGTCAACTTTCAGAAATTTGCTGGAGTCTAGATGGTTATGTTCATTTTCCTTATTGAAGTTGCAAAATCAGTATATGTATTTTGTAATAAATCACCTTGAAAACTCAAAATCAAAAAGAGTGTGACCACAAATATGATAAAAGCTTGTCATGCAAGGGGCTTTAGTTCAAGGAGTACTTAACCATCCTCTACTGAGTGATCATTAATGCCATTATATAATGTTTATAGCATTTATTGGACAGTACCCCAATAAAAGTTGATCACCTCTTTTGTAAGTGATGATTGTACTTAATGTAACAATTGTAATTTCATCAGTTAAAGGCAACCCTAATCCTGGCAACTATTGAAAACTTTCAAAATGTAGAGATAAATAATCTTAAACAAGCTGATGTAACAGAATAGAAAAAACAGAAATACATTAAAGATGTTTCTTAATCTACTAGGCAAATGAACAAGTGGCTGTGAGTTAGGAGGAAAAGGACTGCTCACCACTGCAAGTGGAAGACCAAGTTGATATTAGTATCAGTTACATCCAGCTGGTTGATTACTTGGTTGAGACCCACATGGAATCTACTTACAGATTATGATACAAGAAAGTTTGTTCGGTCCATTGGGTCAATGCCAGCTCCCAGCAAATCAATCTCATAAATCTCATTCCTCCTTTCATTATTTTCCCTGTAGTCCTACAATCTATTCTCTCTCACTTACCTATCAGTTTTTTAAAATCTTTTGCCACGTACCCATACAAAAAACATCAGTTAACCTGGTAGCATAGCGGTTAGCATAGCACTCTACAGCATGTCAGCTGTAAGACTGGGGTTCAATTCCTGTTGCAGTCTGAAAGGAGTGTGTACATTCTCCCCATGACTTTGTGGGTTTCCACCCGCATTCTAAAGACATACGTTAGTTGTGGGCATGCTGTTTTGGTGCCAGAAGTATTATGACACGTGCGGGCTACCCCCAACAGGTCCCGGATGCAATCAATGCATTTCACCGTATTGATGTACTAGTGACAAATAAAGCTAATCTTTAAATCTTTAATCTTACCAACATGTCTTTGTGATGAAGGAGAAAACCAAATTAATGATGGAATTTCTCATAATTACGGGGAAAACACACAAACACTGTACGTACAGCACATGAGGTTAGGTTCTATGGAACAATGAAACAGTGGCAAACTGGACTGGTATATTAGAACAGGTATTCTGGTATACTTGACTGGTAAATTGCAATCAGGCTAAAGTTATATAAACAGCATTGGTTTTCAACAGCATTTAAAAATTGTACATATGCAATTATAATATTCTTACTCTTAATTAAGGGATGATAGATCATATAGTTAGTGAGATAGAAAGATATGTAAATAGAGATAGAGAGTGACTCAGAGAGACAGACAGACAGAAGAAGATAATATTCATAGAGGTTTTAATACTGAAGAAGTACTCAAAGCAGAGATTGAAGGAACATAGATAACTGAAAGGACAATACAAGATCATTGCTGATGTAATAGAGGCAAGAGTTGATATCAGGTCTGTGGTTTCCTTGGGTGTCTGAAACCACATACTACACCACATTGCTCTCATCATTAAAAGCTACGAGTGAAACGTAACAAAATGAAGATCTCTTCTGATATCTGATGGCAAATGTCAAATACATAATTGACCATAGACTACAATGTGCCAGTAAAACTTATGGTAGATTGAGGAAGAGAGTATCTGTGGATCAAGAGCTCAGACTTGTGACTTGGTGCAAATTTCATGGGCTTGTGAGACCAGTCACCCCGTCCTCCTTTATGTTTTTAAGATCAGGAATATTGGAAGCAGGCATTTTAAGACACTGTAAAGAAAAAACCAATCTGGTAACCTAGTGTTTACAAACTTTACAAAATTCACTGGAAGGTAATATGAGAGTGCATTATTTTAAGATGATTGGAGGAAGAATCTGTAGCATGCATTTTGGTCCCAACAACCATCACAGATCTCACAAAAACATTGACGAAATAATTCATTTCAGAATCAGAATCAGGTTTATTATCATTGATATATGTTATGAAATCTGTTGTGAAGCAGTACAGTGTGAGACATAGAACTTACTATAAGTTACAAAAATAAATTTTACAAAAGACAAATAACAAGGTAATATTCACTGGCCAATATGAAATCTGATGGCAGAGGAGAAAGGGCTGTTCCTAAAACTTTGAATGTGGGTCTTTGGGCTCTTGTACTCCTCCTCAATGATAGTAACATGAAGCAGGTGTGTCCTGGATGGTGATGGTCTTTAATGATGAAAGCCATCCTCTTGGGCACTGCTTTGTGAAGGTGTCCTCAATGATGTGGAGGGCTGTGATGGAACTGATTAGATCTACAAGCCCTAGAGCCTCTTATGATCCAATTCATTGGAGGCTCCATACCAGGTTGGAGAGCATTCTGACTGGTGGCATTGCCATTTGATATTCTAAGAGACTACCTAATAAGAAAATAAGGGAGAAGAAGTGTTGAAGAGTTTTACTCTTCAATAAAGGCTTGATTTAGTGGAGCTCAAAGGCTAGTGGACTTCAAGTATTTCCATTGATTGAAGCACATCCAGAACTGTTCCAGATTCCCCTGCCCCCAATTCCCTTGTACCCTCTAGCCCTTGGGGATTATTAACCTGTTCTATGAATATATTTAATTGGTTTTCTTCACAAGCTTCCAGTGATTAAACATTCCACAATTACACCTATCTCTGGGAAAGATATTTTTCCTACCTGAATTCTTACTCCTTAAACTTAACTTACCTGGTCTTGAATCCACTTGTTTTTTTTATTGAATGATATTTGATATTCATTATCAATGGCAATAATGAGCTATGGATGAATATCTAAGATATAATTTTTATCTCTTGGATTCTAATCTGTTAAAAAGTTAGATTTTTTGTAAAGTGAATGCTTATGTCTTGCTGAAACTACAAAGTAATTTAGTGACACGATTAGTTAAAAGCATTGTTTTCGCTGAACAACACATTGTACACAGGCATAAATCTAACCATCCCATACAAATTTAGATAAAGAGAAGAACATTTTAGCCATGGAGCACAACATCTTTAGTTGAGAAGCATCATTAGTTAGGTAGCTTTTAGCATATTGAGTACCAGTGGGGGTTTGGATTATCTCATGGATGGGAAAAAGTGTGGCACCCTGTGTCTTGGCTTCTAATCCACATTCTATTGATGTTTGAATTGTTAGAAAGACTGTTTACTATTGGAGAATCATGTAAGCTTGATTCCTTAGTAAACAATCACCACTCAGTATCAATCACAAAGAAGGATTAATAATTAATTGAGTGGAGATAGTTTCTTGCTAATAGTTCAATGGCTTCCTTCCGTGACGTTTACATTTTATTTTCTGAATTGATTTGAAGCTACTTGAGCACCTTCAACCATCTGTGCTTCATCATTTCTCCATAGTTCATTTTTTTGTGGATATTGTTGCTGCGTCATTCTCAATTCTCCAGACAGTGTTGCTGAAATTGAACTAATGCAGTAATAGAACGAAAGCAAAACATTTCTGAAACATAGAAGCTTAACCTCCAAGCTCGTACGTGAAACTGAGCTTCAGAAAACCTTGTGTGCATGCCGTTAACAACAATAATAAGCTATTTGTAAGATACGAAAATCAGAAAATCGGAAAGCTAACTAGAAATGGTAACTCATATCTACTCCAAAGAATTGGCTGAAGTCTTAAAAGACATACTACAGATATGTGTGTGTGTTTCTTCTTTTTTTCTCTCTTTCCCTCTCACAATAACTCCTTGCCTGTTCTCCATCTTCCTCTGGTGCTCCCCTCCCCCTTATTTTCTTCCAAGGCCTTCCATCCTATGATACTCCCCCTTCTCTAGCCTAGTGTCTAGTGTCCCTTTTGCCAATCAACTTCCCAGCTCTCAGCTTCATCCCTCCCCCTCCTGTCTTCTCCTATCACTTCAGGTCTCCCCCTCCCCCTCCCACTTACAAATCTCTTACTATCTCTTTTTTTCTGTTAGTCCTGACAAAGAGTCTCGACCCGAAATGTCGACTGTGCTTCTTCCTATAGATGCTGCCTGGCCTGCTGCATTCCACCAGTGTTTTGTGTGTGTTGCTTGAATTTCCAGCACCTGCAGATTTCCTTGTGTTTGTGATACTACAATTGGAACAAATCTGAAACTGAGAATTATTTCTGTTGGCAAGCAATGATTTGGGTGTGAATTTTCAAAGACTTTTAAGAAAGTTGATGCAGAATAAAATATGCCATAAAAATAGATTTTGTTTTAGATCAAATAATATTAAATAACATCTGGACTGAAAAAGTAAGTTCCTTTAGATTATTATTTATTAAGCAGTTCTCAGATTCCAGATTCCTGTTCAGAGTGGTAGATACAGTTCATACTATAGTCACAGCCCATTATGGATTGTTGAAACAGCTAAGCTTTCACATTAACAAGCTGATTTCATGTGGAAAGGTCCATTGCACTACATTATGGCTAGTTGTAAGGATTATGGGATTAGATATTTTGTGAAGCAACAGATTTGAGGAAGGTGATATTTATGATCTAATTCTGACATTAAATGTGATGGGCTTGCCACATCTGACTCAGTCAATCCATAGTGTTGCTTCCAGCAACAGATTTATTTCTTCTAATCTGATGCACAATAACTCAGGCGCTAAAAGATAAGTTGCAGTCATTTTTCACTGTCTGGTTGAATTAAAAGCAGTGTCAGTATTTAAAACAACAGTTGGAAAAGCAATTCTTCATTTTAGAAACTATTTCTACCTTCACAATCTGAAGATAGTACTTCAAGTATAAGCAACCCAAACCCACACACATCATGTAATTAGCATTTTACTGACCGGTTCTCATGAAGAAACACTGCTTATGTCATGAACACAAAATTGTATAACATAAAATGCATGTCAAATGAGGTGCACTGTTGTATGAAATCCACGCCTCTGGTTATATGCATGTTATCAACATAAGGTATGCTCCAACATCATAAAAACCTTGAAAGATTGGTCTGTTCTCTTTAAATCAATACAGATTATGGGAAGACATATTAGGAATATTTCAAACTCTATTAGGGTGCAAAGGTAAATCAAAGGTGTTAATTCTAATGTTTGAAGAATTTAGGGCACATATCTAGAGATATAAGAAAATGTAAAGTTCATAATGGAAGATAATAACAACTTATTAATATAGTGTGGGGAAGTGGAAATCACTTCCAGGTTTATGTACAGGACTGTACAAAAGTTTTATGCATATATAGGATGCCTAAGACTTTTGCACAGAACTGCATTTGTCAATGTGGGGTGGAGAGCAAATTTGTAAACTTGGAGGGAGCAGAAGATGTTAGGAATAGAGACGGTGGAGCGCCGCATGCAGGATGTGGGACAGGTGGCAGAGAGGGAGTACCAGGGGTGGGTTCCTCCAGAATTTTGCATAAGTTATGCTGGATTTCCAATATCTACAGAGTCACGTGTTTCTGATCTGGTTTTCAAAGAAGAGTAAGACAAAAACTTGAAGCTTGCTATTGAAATCTGAATGGAATCTAAATGACAAAATCAAATCAAAATACTAAATGGCAATCCAAAGCCTCACCTTCTGCATAGTATGCATATGTTAAAATGGACCACAGAAAGGAGCAACACACACAAAATACTGGTGGAACGCAGCAGGCCAGGCAGCAAGTATAGGAAGAAGCACAGTCGACGTCTTGGGCCAAGACCCTTCGTCAGGACATCAGGCACCAGCAAGAACTATACTTTAACCCCTGGCATGCATAAGCACAAACGGAGGTACAGGTTTCCCCCTGCTATCTGAAGGTAAAGCGTTCCTATGAAACAGAATGTCATAAAGTGAATAAGCAATTACCATTTACTTATGTGGGAAAAATCTGAGAGTGTTCACAGACCCAAAAAATAACCTACAAAATCATGCCAAATAACACATAAAACCTAAAATAACAGTAACATATAGTAAAAGCAGGAATGATATGATAAATACACAGCTTATATAAAGCAGAAATACTTTTCTGCAATCATTGCAGCACTGTCTAGCGTAGCAAAAATCTGACTATGTAGCATATAATCTCTCTATGTAGCGCTACTAGCATAGCGGAAGCACTCTCAGCAGAAGCCCTCTCTCCAGTAACCTTTAAGCTATGAAGCTGCCAAATCATACCAAATAACACACACAAATAAACAGCCTATATAAAGTAGAAATAATGTATGTACAGTGTAGTTTCACTTACCGGAATCAGGAAGACAGCGAGCACATTGATGATGGTGTGTTAGGCTGAATCGTCGGAGTTTGGGTACTCGGCAATTTTTTCCAATAAATTGCAGTTTCGTCACAGTTAAACACTTGCTTATATGAATAACCTCCTTCTGTAATTATTTTCTTCAGTTCTGCTGGGAACTTTTTGGCAGCTTCAGTATCAGTCGAAGCACTCTCTCCAGTAAACGTTAAACTATGAAGCTGGCAATAAGTTCTCAGCAGATCAAAAGAGACCACTTTGCTACGAGCAGAACCAATAGTAACATCAGCAGCTTTCAAGATTCTTTCTTTCTGCGTGTAAATAGTGCGAATGGTGGACGCAGGCAGGTTCAACACGCAGACAATGTCCTTACTTCATTGAGCACAATTGAAATGCTTAATTACGTCCAGTTTTACGCTAAGCATAAAACGCTTACGAGTTCTCTAAGGCTTTTCCAATACCTTAGGTGACATCTTGCTAACGGATGCACAAAATAAATCTAGATAAATCACAGATGCTCACAGACACGTGTTTGAGCTATGGTGGCTTGGTGCTGAATGCAGTTCCGGGGGAGGAACTTGGCTGGTTGGGGCACGCGCTGCCTTTTTTCGTAAAACTGAAAACACTCTTTGTTTATCAAAAACAGGTAACTAATGCAGGTCTTTCGTAAAAGCAAGGTGTTGTAAAGTGAATGTTCGGAAAAAAAGGGGCCACCTGTAACTGTAAATTAGTACTTGTTATCAACTGTCACTAGTTTTAGAGAGTAAGAGTTTGGTAGAAATGCAATTGTTGTGCCTTTCAACAGAATGACAATTGTTTGCAATTCTTAGCCTACACCATTCAGTAATACCGTTCCGTAGCTCACCCCACAGTAAAGGTAAGTTTTGATTTCAGCTGAACACTCCTAGATTCGTAAAGTATTTGTAGCACACGATATAAAAGCAGGCCATTCATCCCAGTCTATCATGTACCAGATGTCATCACAACCTTTGTTCAAACATCGAAGATCTGAATTCTAAGGTGAAATACATTGAGGCATCAAGGAGGCCTGGTAAAACTAAAGCCAACAAACATCAAACAGAAAAAAAAGCTTGAAGTTATGCCTCATGCAAGTGCAGATGACTGTGGTTGCTGGTGGTCAATAAACCCAACCCCAACAACTCAGAGGAGGAATCTCAGATCTCGCCATCCTAACTACTTCATCAATACCTTCCTTTTATCATGAGGTCATAAGTAAGGATGTTAGCTGATGTTTGCACAACGTTCAAGTTTGTTCTGATGTCCTTAGCAAGTGAATCAGCCTATGCTAAGGAGAAGAAGTCTAACCACCTATTCTCACTGCTCAAAGGCATGAGTGATGTTACAAAAAATACCTGTATTTGGAGGGGCATGTTGTGGTATGAACATTATAAGTCTGAAACAGAATATGGAGAGACTGAGTAAATGGATGAAAACCTGGCAAATGGTGTCAGAAACTAGAGTTAGTTCATACAGGAGAGTGTGAGGTCATGTATTTTGGTAAGCAGAAACAAGAAGCAGATGGTTATCAAAATGGAAAAATACTGCAAATGAGTGAAGTTCAAGGGGCTCTAGGACATAGAACATACAGCACAGCACAGGACCTTCAGCCCACAATATTGTGTCAATCTTTTAACCTATTCTAAGATTAATCTAACCCTCCCCTTCCCTCATTGCCCTCAATTTTTTTCTTTCATCTATGTGCCTATCTAAGATTCTCTTAAATATTCCTAATGTATCTGCCTTTACCTACTCTAAGATCAACCTAGCCCTCACCTTCACTGTAGCCCTCAAATTTTCTTTCATCTATCTCTTAAATGCCCCTAATATAACTACCACTACCACTGCCCCAGCAGTGTGTTCCACACCACTGTTGCTCTCTGCATAAAAAGAAACTGCCTTTGACATTTGCCCTATACTTTTTTCCAAACACCTTAAAATTATTCCCCTCACAAATGTTATACCCACTCATGAATTGCATTAAGCTGCCAGGCGGACCCAACAAGAAGTTAAAAATGGCATGATGAACTTTATTGCCAGGAGCTGGAGTTTAAGTATACAAATATTTTGCTATAGGTGTCATCATCATCGTCATCATCATCAATGTGCCTTGTCATATAACCATGATTGTTCAACTATTACTACAGAAGTGGTTTGCCGTTGTCTTCTTCTAAGCAGTGTCTTACAAGTGTATAGAGTATTAATGAGGTCACACTTGGACTACTGTGCACAGTTTTTGGTCCCCTTACCTAAAAATAGGATGCCATAGCATTGAAGACAGTCCAAAGGACTAGTGCCCTAAGGTGAGAAGGTTGTCTTATCAAGGGAGGCTGGTAAGGGTCTTTATTCCTTAGCATTTAGAAAAACCAGGTGGTGAACTAATTGAAGTACATATGAATCACTGTACATAATAGACAATTGCACATTTAGAGGGGTGAGATTACAGTAGGTTGAGGAGTGTGGAAGGGCAGGCAGTTGATACCCCATTTCCAGATGGAGGGTCAAATGTCAAGAGAGGGTAAAAGGGCAGAACAAAACATCCAAAGGGAAGAGAAGTGTGAACAAGTGAGAAGGGATCGTTCAGCATATTAGCATTTCCTATCACGGTTACAGATTTTGTTTACCCATAGTGTATATATTTTCAACGGCTTATAAAACTAAGGAAAATACATATGATCCTTTGTATAGTATGGAATCATTATTCTTGCATAATTGAATTTAAGACTAACTTAATTTTTATCACTTAACAACAAAATGCAACAGCCAAAATATAATATAAAATAAAAGTAAAAACTATGTTACTCCTCATCTGAAATACCGACATAGAAAAGCTTTCAGTGGATTTTTAGCTCCTTTGCTGAATTTGACCTTGAGTATCAATAAGCGAAAGGCAAAACCACGTATCTTCCTACAGCAATTTATATCAGTTGTCATATTAGAGCACACTGATTTCTCACAGAGTCATGTCTCTTTGTAACTTTTAATTGGGAATAGAGTATGATAAAATTTTTACTTTGTTTTCTAATGATGTTTTTATGCCTTTATGGAACGCATATGGCAAAAGGTATTAGACTGTAGATGGTTTTGACAAGCATGAAAGCTGCACAGCATGTGCCTGCAAATGGAATTATGTGCAAAAAATTTCTAGTGATCCATCTCTCGCCAGATTATCCACCTCAATACCCTAAAGAACTCAGCTACCAATTAACACTTACTTTATTACATGTTGGGATATACTTAATAACTTTCATATGTTTATGCACTATTACCTTGAGTGATGGCTTTTATACAATTAGACATAATTGGGATATCAATATGCAACAGCTAAATATATTAACCCTCTTAAAACTAATGAGCATTTCTGCATCCAGCTGCTAAATATGACAAGGTAAGCATCTTTCATTTTTGACAGGATATCATTCATCAAACCATTTTTTCTGTTTGCCGGTGCATCATTTTTATGACAATTGTATTTTTATTTGAAATTCCATTAAACACTCATACTACACATTAATGCGAATTCATAGACATCTGATCAGAATTGCAAAATTTTAGAATCTGTGTTCCCTTTACTTAGATATAGTGTTCCACTTACATTATAATTCTGATAAAGATTTTGTATTGTAGTTGTGATCACTCCAAACCATAGTCTTATTAAAAATGTGTTATCTATTCTTCATCACTTAATGCATTGAAGGGACATGTATCTTGTCTCAACAAGAAATAGAGAAAGAAAACATTTGGAATAGGCTGAGATTTCTCTGCAAAATTGAAAATGCTTCACAAGATGGTGAAAACCTCCTTGAAGTAAATCAAGAATGTCTCATTGTGAACACAGATATATGTCGGTTGAGAGAAAATAATTGTTTTTTTTTTACTTAGGTATAATGCCAACTGTAATCATTCCACAATGATTAATTGAGTTCTTAAACACAATCAAAATTAACAAAACAAAATCACAGATTGCAAATGTATTACATATCTTGAAGATACAGCAATAAAAAGCAATTAAAGTTGAAAGTTAATAGCTTAGATTTTCCTGGGGATTTGCACCATTGCAACAGCTAAAGAATCTTTGAGCAATGCAAACAGGAAATTGTAGAGCATTTGATTAATACTTTTGATCCATCTATTCCATATTTCGTTCTCACCCTACATAACTAACAATTAGAAAGTAATTATCATAGCTCTGCCTGTAATTCAAGCCAATGGTGAATGGAACTTTTGTGCACTTAAGCCAGTTGTTTTGCTGTTGTTGCCTGGCAGCAATATTATTAACTCTAAATGCATTTTCTGGTTCTAGTCAAACATTATGCTATATGTTGATTGAAATTTGTTGAAAGGCAAGTTTCAAGCAGTTGCACTGCCATGCTAAGAAAATCCATGTATATGTTTAACTTTTGAAGAAGCTGAGACTCTTGGGATCCATCAGAAGGTGCCAAACTGAACTCAAAAATGGCTTGGTGGCAGTAAAGAAATGTAATAGTTGATGGGTATAATTGTGAATTGAAGGTTCTTGTCAGTGTGGTTCCACAGGACTCAGTATTTAGTCTAATCACTAACAAGAGAAAATCTGCAGAATCTTGAAATCCAAGCAACACACACAAAATGGTGGAAAACTCAGCAGGCCAGGGAGCATCAATGAAATGAATTTCTGCAGAATCTTGTATGTGTTGCTCAGAATTTAGTCATAGAGCACTACAGCACAGAACTAGGCTCTTTGGCACATCTATTCTATGCCGAACTGTCACTGTGCTTAGTTTAATTGAACCATATCAAAACCATAGCCCTTCATACCCCTCCCAGCCAAATTCTCTTAAATTTTGAAATCTATCCACCACTTCCTCTGGCAGCTCATTTCACCACCTCCTTGAGTGAAGAAGTTAAACTTTTCACCTTTCACCCTTAATCAATGACCTCTAGTTCTAGCTTTACCCAATTTCAGTGAAAAAAAAAAGCTTGCTTGCATTAATATATTTCCACCCCTCGTAATTTTATATACCTCTTTCAAATCTCCACTCATTCTCCTACACTCCTAAGGGCTTGATATTTAAGTTTACAGGTGATATGAGAAATGACTGTGTGGCTGATGTTGATGAGGAAAGTTTTAGACCACAGGAGGATTTGGATGATCCAGCAAATTGATCTTGAACATGACAAATGGAGCTAAATTCAGAGATGTGTGAGATAATGAGTTTTATACTTAGGAGATGTATCAAGATCAGGGAACATACAATCATTGACAACATTGAGTGGTGTGGAGCGACTCAAAGACCTTGGGGATACATTAATTTCTTAAAGGTGAAAGAACAACTTAATATGATGGTTAGAAAAACATACAAAATGATTTATTTTGTTAATTGAGGTACAGAAGACAAGAGAAGTATGCAAGATGGTGTTCACGAAAATCCATTGCAGCAGTACAGAGTTTACTAGCCTGAGTACCGTGCAGATATTTTGTTATCATGTTATAGAAAATGTGTGATTGTATTGGAGAAGATAAAGAGTAAAATTAAGAAAATGTAGTAGGATTGGAAAATTGTAGCAATGAGGGATGATTTGATAAGCTCAAAAGGGATGAAATACAATGCATCAGATTTAGAGGTCCATGGGCTATGGGAAACAATAGTTCTATTTGCCTCAACATAAAAGCCAATAGCCATATTGCTATCATTCTGTGATTCCCGCAGGTTAAATAACAATGTAAGAAAAATTCAAACCCATTTGACTCTCTTGTCAATTATGTTGCTTCTTCAACATGTTATTGCTGTCTCTGAGGGAATTCAGCATGGTAGGGAGCAGGGTTGAGAACAGAACGTGCGTAATGGCTGATCGTAAACCCATGATCATGTCCAATTCTCAACCAACTCGCCAATTATAGCATCAAGCAAGTTTGAAATCAATGAGGATGAGAGCAGAAGATGAGCAGGTGCTCAGCGCTGTCTGAATCTTTGAACCTGTGTGTCTACCTGTATTTTTATGGTCTCCCTTTCCCTCTCACTCCTTGCTGCCAGAGGAAGATGCAGGAGTCTTGGGTCTTGGGCAAGGTTTGATTAACACTGTTTATGGATTGGGCTCTATTTTAGAGCACTGCAGTTCATGTTTTATGTGTTTCTAGTTTCAATAAAAGGCTACTCCTTTTTATTACTATTTTGCACGATTCTGATCAGGGTGGCTAGCTCTGCAGCCTGCAGTCAACGTACAACACAGCGCTAAATTGAACTGAACTGAACTAAGCTGAACATTCCCAGACTGTTTCAAGGACTCTGCAGTTTGATGTTTAATATTCGGTGTTTTATTCACTTGTTTCTGTTGTCATTTGCATGATTTATTCTTTTTGTTTTGCACATTGGGTGTTGATATTTTCTTTGAACAGTTTCCATGGTGTTTCTTTGTTTTGTAGCTGTCTGCAAGAAGATGAATTTCAGGGTTGTATACTGCATGCATATTTCGTTACTAAATGTACTTTGAATCTTTTGATTCTTTGAAAGTTACTCCCTCATCTGTCAATAGTTCCAGAGGATACTGACTTATTAATAAAAAAGACATCATCTTGAACATCCCTGTTAACCTTCTTTGCCCTCAGGAAAGCATTCCAAGCTTTTCTCATCTGTCTCAGAATCAAAATCAGAATCATGTTTTTTATCACTGACATCAGTCATGACAATTTGTGGCAGCAGCACAGTGCAAATCAAAAGCATTACACAAGATTGCAAAGGTTAATGTTCATACACCATTCAAAAATCTGATGGTGGAGGGGATGAAATTGTTTCTAAAATGTTGAGTGTGAGTGTCAGGCTCCTGTAGCTCCTCGCTGATAGTAGTAATGAGAAGAAGGCTAGCCTCGCATGGTGAGGGTCTTTATTGATGGATGCTGCCTTCTTGAGGTGCTGCCTCTTGAATGTATCCTTGATGGTGTGGAAGGTTGTGGGAGTGACGTTGCTCGCTGAGTCTACAACCCTCTATAGCCTCTTAGGATTCTGCAGATTGGAGCTTCCATACCAGGTGGTGCTGCAGCCTGACACAATTTTCTCCAGCTTACGTCTGTAGAAATTTGCAGGAGTCTTTCATGATGTACCATATCTCTTCAAATAACTAATGAAGTAGAGCCACTAACTTGCCTTTCTCATAAATGCATCAATATGTTGGGCACAGGGTATTGTACATCCTCTGAGATGTTGATGCCCATGAACTTGAATCTATTTCGCTGAACTCTCAATAAGTATATTCTCATGACTTCCCCTTCCGGAAGTCCATAATCAGTTCCAAGGTTTTGCTGGTATTTCAGATGAGAGAGTTGTTGCTACACCACTCAACCAGTTGATCTACCACACTCTTGTACACCTCATCGTCACAATCTGAGATTCTACCAGCAACAGTATGATCATCTGCCATTAGAAATGGTGCTTGAGCTATGTCTCACCACATGGTCTTGAGAGGACAGAGACAGCCAGTGGGCTAATCACATATCTTTAAGGAACACCCATATTGATTGTCAGCGAGGAAGAAATACTTTACTGAGCATGGTCCTCTGATAAGGAGGTTGAGGACCCAGTTGCAGATGGAGGTACAGAGGCCCAGGTTTCAAAGTTCATTGATGAGTACAAAGAGGATAATGGCGTTGGAGCTGAAGTAATCAATAAACGGACTGACATTATGCATACTTAGCTCTTGTTTAGGTGTTCCAATCCTCTTAGTTCTAGTATAATTCCAGCAAATCTCCACCATTCTCTTGATATCTTCCGGAAAAGATCTTATTCTAACTGAGACCCAAGTGGTAATTTACTCTGGTTTCGAATAATATCTTGTTTTGCATTACTTTAATAGATAAAGCTGACTATTCTCTGTGTTTCTTTTTGAAATAAATCTTGTCCTGCCAGTTTAAAATTCTTAACTTACATGGAGCTCCACGATTCTCTGCTTCAGAACCTTAGTTTGAAATAAACCAATCTTGATGATTTTCATCTTCTCTCATTCTTCCTCTCCAAATAGATTACTTCACACTTCCCTGCATTGAATTTAATCTGTCATGTGTCTTGTTCACTTCACCTGTCTAGCCCAACCGAAATGTAGTATCCAACTCATTTCACTTACTGCATTTCCTGATATTATAGCCTCTGAAAACTTTGAAATCATCATTCCTGTATTCAACATTATATTGTTAATGTCTAATCAAAAATAATCCCAAACCCAGTACAAAACTTTGTTTCACAAATATATAGTCTCCTCCAGTCATTAAACAGCCATTAACTGTTATTCTCTGCTTTTTGCAATTGTGTAGCAATAATAATTATTCATATTAAAAATGTTTTTGTCATTTTAATAACTTTTACAGCTGTTTTGACAGATATGCACATATGACCACTCTAAATACATCAAAGACAAAATCTTTCTGTGGTAGATAAAATCAAAAGGAACCCAAAAGAAAGCTGAAGTAAAAAATCAACCCTGACAATCCTGGATAGGCCAAGCAGCATCTGTAGAAGATGCACAATGCAGTCCAACCCATAGCCCACGTTCCTTTCCTGCTTTTTCTCTAGTAACCACACTGCGTTTTTTGTGCCCCGTGGGACAGATACAGCTGGAAGCCTGACTGCCATACTGTGAAGCAATGTGGTCGATGGTCTGTGAATAGCTTCTGTCAGGACTGCACAGGCAGGCACCTCCCAGTCTGCACCCAGCTACCAGGGATGACAGTGAGAAGCATGATCATGCATGATGAGAGAGAAAATAGGCCAAAGGTGTGATACAGAGGACACTGGTCTTCCTCATAACAGATCTACAGGGAAATAATTCACTGGAGCTAGGGGAACTGTGTGGACACCCACTGATTGTGAGGAGAATTTGGTCAACATAGATATGTGGGTCTGTGCCTGATACCTGGGTGTTTAGAGAAGTGAAAAGAAATTGTAATTAAGATGTGGGAGTTGGTGATAGTGTATCGTTGTAACAGGTAGTGTTTTAGTGTTATTGCTGATTAAAATACATTAATACAGACTTCCTTTTTGTGGCAAGATAAGCAATATATGCTGTGAAGTTTGAATTTTACACATAGATCCCACCATTAATGGCTTTCTGTCTCTGTACTTTCTGCTAGAACACAGCAGAGAGTAGAACAAAGGATCAGTAAAGATAGACCCGTGCTCCACTGCCTTGGTTAAAATACCCGAAGCAAAACATTTGCTGTTTCTGGTAGGCAAGCTTTTGCTGCTGCAAATAATAATGAGAATTTCCTGGAATATCCTCACTTTCACGATCAATGACAAAAACAAAGACCTTGAACTGTCAAATATTACAGCTCCTGTTAATTTATATTGTTGAGTCAACATAATTATAGTTTTATTATATTTGAAGGTCTATTAAAGGGGCATTTTATACAGATATGAAGTGGTTTGATGTAAATGCAATAATATTCTATGATTTTGTGAAACGCTGCTTGGATCAGAATCATCTCAATGTCAATTCAAATTTTGAAGTAGAGTTTCTGTTGGAGATATTGCACTGAGAATTGCATTTGTTAGTATACAACTTTTTTTGTTTTTTAATATAGATATAATATTCATTGGGTCTAGAAGTAGTCAATTTTTGAATGTGAATATAAGAAATCCCATCTTGATAAATCTTGTTTCCCATTGTCTTGTTTGGGTATTTTAATACAAAGACCATTCATCATAGATTTAAGCCAACTGATTTAACCATACATGTGTATGTGTCCTCTGTGATACCAGTGTCCTCTGCATCACATCTCTGGCCTATTTCCTCTCTCATCATGCTTGATCATGCTTCTCACTGTCATCTCTGGTAGCTGGGTGCAGACTAGGAGGTGCCTGTATGTGTATGGTTAACTTTATATGCGTATTCTATTAGATTAACACTTAATCTCATCAGCTTCAATCCTTAGCTACAGATTTGAAATAATCGTTCATTATTTATTCTTTCAAAGTAATAGCAGTATTGTAATTTGACAAAGGTATGGTTGAAATTGGCTTTTATGGCAGTAAGATTTTATTTTGATAGATTTTCATGATTATTTAATTGTTTTCATCTCTTTACTTTTCTATAGCATATAGAAAAAACAACATTAGTTCCAGCAAACAGTTTATATTGAATACTTAACCTGAATTTTCATGCAGATTTTATCAAGAACGTTTTAACTGAAGCTTATACAGCATTATATTCAATTTGTCACATCAATTTTCCATTCACTCAGCTTTGGCATAAATACAAACAAAGCATGTCTGTCTCTTTACAGTCTGCACTATATAATCATGGATGTGGACACAGGCAAGGGGCACAACAATTGAAAGTTGTTTGTGATAAATCTATTGGTTTTAAATGTAGACATGGATGAATGTCTTGTTGCTTGAAAAATGCTTGTGAAAGAGCTACTGATTTAAAAAAAACTATAGTAACAATTTTATTCAACTCCCAGGAGAGGTGATGATCTGCCTGGTCAGGTTTGCCTGCAGCTTTTCTTTACTGGAAACCTGACAATGCATTATGGTAAAATAGTTGTCTGCTACATAAATGTCACTGCATTATTCTTCAACAGGCTGAGATCTGGCAGATAGCTTCCTAGCCTTTGTCTCTAAAATGAATTTCATAATGAGGGTTTTGAAGAAGCTTAGAGGGACATTCTGCAAAGATAGGGTACTTGCCAGTCTCCTGTGGTATAGGAAATGTACTTAATGAGTAAACTAGCTATATAACCATTGCTTGTGGTTATGACAGTCAAGAGCATAAATAGAGGCCAGCATGTGTTCTATCAGTACCATGTCCCCACCTTGTTAAAGGTCCAATATCATCAGGACTTCTGTTAAGGAGGAGACAAGACTTCTCATTATGAGGAATGCATTCACATCTTGGATACCAGTGAAGTGCAAATCCCCTTAGAACATTTCAAAAGTATTGGAGATGATGATTTTGAATACTGCATTTGTCAGACAGAAGCTTGCATCTGCTGTTTACATTGAAGGAATTGAGACTCATGGTTTTGCATGTCTACAGAAACGTCCTTGTTTATTTATGTCAAAGAGTGTTACCTTTCCAATTAGGACATGTGGAAATAACACTTCTTGAAATATTTCTTTTCCTCTGAAATTATATAGGGCTTTGATTTTGGTATATATATTAAGCTTCAGGGCAGTCAAAAAGCTTCGGCCACTGTAAGTAGTGAGAAATACTTTTCATTCCCCATTTCACTGCATTTGTAATCTTGTAGTATTTCAATAGGAAGCTGCTGTTCAGAGACTAGATGACACTCATATAAGAGGAGAAAGCAAAAGTAGAATCAGAAGTAATGATGGCTTGGAGTTATAATTTAGTGGGTTCAAGTCCCAATTTACTTTGTACTAACTTGTGCAGATAGCTTAAACTGATAGGGCAGCCAGTACCAGAGGATTACTGTACTGTCAGTAGTGACTACAAATGGAACTTGTTTCTGCTTGCTAAAGACCAATTTTGATGCTGCATTTAAAGAAGATAAAGAAGATTAGCATTACTTGTCACATGTACATCAAAACATAAAGTGAAATGCATCATTTGTATCAAATCAGCAAGGATTCTACTGGGCAACCTGCAAGTGTTCCACGCTTCCTGCGTCAACATAGCATGCCAACAACTTACAAATCCTACCCTGTTATGTTTCGTAACTTCAAAATCTAATCCAAAGAAACTCACGGGAGCTGAGGAGAACTCGTATTTACTTACTTTCTACTTTAGTGAGGTGCGCACATATGACGGGGTGGTTTAATGGTGTATGCCGTTCACGTATAACCCATAATGAATTAAATAAACAAACAGCAATGCTTAATCAAACAATATATTTACAAGATTACTCAAATATTACTGATATGTTCAATACACAAGACTCTGCCCTGCTTAGCTATAAATTCCAACTCAATATAGAATGCATTCTTAACTCATATATTGCAGAGAAGGAGACCCAAGGACTGGGAGTGAGGTGGGTACAGACACACCCAGCCCCGAGACACCAAGCAAACTCATTTGATTCCAAACAATTTGTTTATTGATCATTACACAATGTCTCCCTGGTGCTTCCTGCTCCCTCTCCTCTCCCTTCCCCTTTTCCCAACAATGATTCCCCTCTTCCTGTCCCATCCCCCCTCTCAGCCCACACAAGTGACCCATATTAGAATCAGCTTTATCATCACTCACATATGTCATGAAATTTGTTTTTTTTTGCAGCAGTACAGTACAATACATAAAGTTGCTACAATACTGCGCAGAACTCTTAGGCATTCTAGCTATATATATATGTCTAAACCTTTTGTACCATACTGTAGATTTAATAAAGAAACTCCATGAATTAGAAAGAATTGAAGGTCTCTGATTCAAATGAAAATAGAACAATTCCAATGCTATCTTAATTTGGAAAAATGCCTAGAGAATCTTAAGGACATAAAGCAGAGGAACAGGAATAGGCCATATGGCCCATTGAGCCTGCTCCACCATTAAATAAGATAATTAATTATACAGGTGCCGTTTTGTTATACAAGCACACACACACACACACACACACACATATAAAAATACAATATTAGGTTCTGGGGCCTCCTTGGTGATGGTTGTAGCAGTCAACTCTGGAATGCAAGAAGTGTTTTTGACAGCTCTGGACCTCTTTCTTCTCTAACAAATGACTCTGCTCTTCTCAGCTGATCAATGTGTCAACTCCAGATGTCATCAGACACAATCTCCACTGTGTCAGAGACTGGTCCAGTTCTATTCTTAATCTTTTCAAGTTCCCAGTTTTGATCAGCTCGGTGGTCCCACGCCAGGACTGCTTATCCAGGAGTGAAACGTTGGACCTCCTTGTTAAAAGAGTCCTCATTTTGTATCAGCTGTTTTTCTTTCATACTTCTTTTGAGAATCAGGTTTGAAGAGATCAAAATGTGAGAAAAGGGAGAACCCAGGACGAGCATGCCTGTTGAGTTGTTGGTTGTGGAGTGTGCTGCATTACAATATGCAAGGAGGAATTTGCTGAGCATCTCATTCAGTGTCAGTGTAGTGAGTTCTGCTGACATTGCTTGCAATGCTTTCTTTAGACTATGGGCAAACCTTTCCACCGAGATGCAAAAGTAATATTCATTTTCATTCCATTCATTTTCTAAAACTCTTCCACAACAAGCTATGTTTCAAATGTTTTGGAACACCAGTCCTTGTTAATAGACTTCTCAATACATCAGCAGTGTGTGAGGCTGTAGTAGAGGTTATTGGGAATACTGCTGGCCTCTTTGTTGCTGCATCCACTACTACCATGAAATGTATGCCCATGAATGGTATGGCAAAATCCATATGAATCCTTTCCAGGCCATTCCCAGATATGGAGAAGCACTGTTCTTGGCATCTTCTGGATCTGTTGGCATACCGAAAAGTGCATGGCAAGCTGCTTGTTCTGATAATCTATCCCTGGCCAACAGACAAAGCTTTGAGCCAATGCCTTAATTTGACCAGGTAGCTCCTTCAACACTTTAGCTCTTAGCCTGGATGGTACAACATCTCTCAAAATTCACGTAAGGCAACCAGCTTCAAAGGTAAGTTCATCCTGGCTCTGGTAAAAATGGGAAACCTGGAAATTCTGTTGCAAATACCAGCCATATCAAGTTGTCACATATACCCGAGACACTGTGTGTTCTTTTCTGGTTTCTCTTTGGATCACTTCTGCTGTAATAGTGAGACTTCTATTTTGCATTAGAGAGAATATGTCAAGACAAGTGTCCACTTTTGTAAAGTTTTCCAATATTTCCCTGTCCAAGAGTAAATGGTACAATCCATCAGCATTTCCATGATTATACATCCTCTTGAATTTGATCTTATAATTGTGTCCTCCAAGAAACAGAGCCCATCCCTGCGTTCATGGTGCTGCTGTTCGTGGTACACGCTTCTGTGGATTGAAAATAGATGCCAGTAGTTGATGATCAGTAATGAGGGTAAACTCTCTCCCATACAAGGACTGGGAAACATTTAATATTCTAAACCAGACTCAAGGTCTCTCTGACAATCTGTGTCTAATTTTTTTTTGCACCAGTAAGGGAATCTGATGCAAAGACTATAGGGTGTTCGTATCCATCACTCATAACATGTGACATGACTGCATAAAGCGAGTGATCACAGGCAAAATCTACTGAACATGGTGGATCATAATATGTTATTAAAGGTTTGACAACAACATATTTTTTTGCCGTTTGGAAAGCCATCTCACACTGCTTTGACCATTGCCATTTCTTCCCTTTCTCTAGTAATGAGTTCAAGGTGTGGATCACAGAAGCCAGGCTTAACAGGAACATTTTATAGTAATTGACGGATCCTAAAAAGGACCACACTGTCATATGTCCTTTGGCCTTGGGGCATCCACTTCTGCTTGAATTTTGTCAGTAAACTTGTGTACTCCTACGGTGTCAATGGTGTGATTACAGTCGGTAATGCTTGGTTTAAAGAATTCTAACTTGTTGCATTGTGTTCCGAGCCCATAATCTTGTAATGGTTTTAACACTGCCTTGATATTTAAGAGATGTTCCTTATCATTTTCATTGGTAGCAATGATGTCACCCAGGTAACATTGAGTGCCTGGGCAGCCTTACAGCACCTGGTCTTCAGCTTTCTGACAGAGTGCAGGAGCAGATACAATGCCAAAAATAAGCCCATTTTAGTGATAAAGCCTTTGTGAGTGTTAAGGACTTTTCATCTATAGGCAGGACTCAGCTAAGTCAACTTTGCTGAAGTATTTCCCTCCAGAAAGGTTTGCAAAGATATCCTCTATCCTGCGCAGAGAGTATTGATCTAATTTCAGTATGAGGTTGATGGTGATCTTAAAATCACCATAGGTCCTGACCGACCCATTGCTCTTGGCTACTGGGACCACTTGCATCACTCATGGGCTCCACTTAACTTTTGAAAGAATTCCTTCAGTCTCCATGCAATCTACCTTACTGGCTACTGCATCACACTATAAGGAACCAACGAACTTTGTGACACTTGAGTGTGGTATCTTAAATAAACATTATTTTACCCATGATATGTTTGAGTTTTCCAATCCATTCTTGAACATTGCAGAGACATCAGCCAGTACCTTTCTTTTAGCATTACATTTCACATTACATTTCAAGTAACTTCATATAATACTTTTCATACAAGAAATCATAAGGAAAATTAATTTCAGTTAAGTGGGGTGTGGGTGTGGAAAAAGGAGAAGCAAGACCAAAAGAGTAACAAGGTTTAGAAATGGAGTTTCAGAGTTTGAAATTGTTTTTTATTGAGATACTACACTGGATAGATCCTTCCAGGCCTTTGAACCATGTCACCTAATAATCCCATGATTTAATCCTAATTACAGGACAATTTACAATCAGCAATTAACCGACCAACCGGTATTCTGTTGGACTGTAGGAGCAAACAGGAGCACCTGGAGGAAACCCACGCGGTCATGGGGAGTACGTACAAACTCCTTACAACCAGCGGCAGGAATTGAACCTGGGTCGCCTGTGTTGTAAAGCATTGTGCTGAGTACTTCATTACCATGCCATCCTACTTTGAGAGGTCAAGCCCTGAATGCATTTGGCAGAGGGACAAAAATCAGGGATACACATAAAACAGAATTGGAAGAGAGCACGGATATCAGTTTCATGAATGGAACCTACAAAAGAAACAGTGAAGTCGCAAAGCCATATAGAATGTATCAGCGATATTGTTGATCTCTCTGGAAAATATTGAAGGATATCTGATAAAGTGAATCAATGAATATTAATTTTAGAAGACCTACATAGATCCTTTTCAGCATTCTCCTGTGTGTTTCCAAACCTGGTGAATTCTTCACTAAACATTGTTGCAAGGTATGGGCACATGAAACCATTCTTATAGCAGTACAGTCTTAAATCATCAATGATTATTGACAACCATCATTGCATAACACACAAATGTTATAGTGCGATTTGAAAATAAGGATGAAATTATTAAAATTATGGTCTGTCACAATGGAAACCAAATTGGTTGTGGAACAGGTGAGATTATGAAAAGACTCCTCAGGGAGTTGTTTATAATATAAGCCTAATTTTTATTTTGAATTGCTGCACAGGTCCCATAT